>NC_061797.1:10708092-11058092 GCF_021462225.1 Girardinichthys multiradiatus | reverse complement strand
CTGGACGGAAAAGATATTTGATGGAGCTGAATGTCTGTATTAACAGGCTGAACAACCAGGTGGGCCCACATCATAATTTTTGATGATAATATTTGAACAGTTGAACAAATTGTCATAAACTTTGGGACTTTGGTTTTGTGTCTAGCTTTATTAGCTGTCAGTCTTAGGTTTCGTTATTCAGTTCATTTCTCAGTTTTTAGATTCCTCATGCTTTTGTTCTCTACTTGTATTTATCAAAAATCCCACAAAGACTAGTTATATAAATGTATACATTTGAAGCATGTCCTAGATATTGGCTAAGAAACCTTCATTGACAAGGACAATGCTAAGAAATATTCAGTAATTAGTTATGTGGTTTGCAAACATCGCAGGAAGGATTTTGGTTCACTCCTCTCTAATCATTTGGATTTAATGCCTGGCACATGAAAATTTAAACCTTCAACTTCCTCCACAGATATTCTGTAGATTGAGGTCTGGTGAATTGGTTTGCCACTCCATGATCTTAATGTGATTCTTCTCTAGCCACTTCTTTGCCCATTTGGTGTCTTTTTCATACTGGAAGACCATAACCTGTCTTCAATGTTCTGTCTGAGTGAAGAAGGCTTTTCTGAGATTTTCTGAGATTTTATTATATATGGCCTCCCCAACTAGCTCCTGAATGCTGTAAAGTCTCCCAGACTGTGGGGATGGTGTCAATCATTTCCTTTTCCCCCACAAGTGCTGGCAAGACTGGACTTTAGCAAGGACTTACAAGGACAACATCCCAGGGCCCCAGTGCTTTAAGGGGCCCTAAATACTATTTGTTATTTTTGTGAATGAATTGTGTAAGAATGCCTTAATTGTATTACTTGCTATGAGCATTTTGACTGTGTCATTGAGATGTGTTTGTCAAGAACAGCTTTGGAGTGGACCCAAATGCAGACAGGCAGAAGCAGATTGGTGAAATTAAAAAGATTTAATGACAAAAACTTTCAGGCAGGCAGGAGGTTGAACATAAAACTGGTTAGGCTTGGCAAAACAGTTGTGGAAAGCAAAGTGAGATGAATAAACCAGCAAGGAAAAAACAGAAATAAGGAGTATATATGGGTCATGGCACAGGTGATGCAAGGACACTGCAGGTGGACCAAATGAAGCTGATTGCAAGCTGACTGTGGCAGGGAGTAGAAACAAGGCATAGCTGAAGCTAAACAGGAATACAAGGACACAGTCAAACCTAAGGAACATCTTACAGATACAGAACATAAACTGACATGCACTATAAACAGAATACAAGAATCACAAGAAACTAAACCTAAGGAAAGAACTAAAGCACTGCCTGAAAAACAATGATCAGAAGGAAGATCCAAAACACAACAAGAAAAACGTAATCAGAATCAGAGAAAAACATAAAACAAAACTCAGACACCTTTAAATCATGACAGTGTTGTAATATGTTTTAGCCAATGTATGTCAATTGCTTGGTTATTTTGGTCCAGGTTTGATGAATCCTATCCTGGAGTTGGAGCATCTGTGATTAGATTAGAAATACATCAGGGGAGTGTGGAAAAGAAAGAAAAAAGAAAAAGAGGAATGTGACAAAGAGGCAATCAAGAAAATGTCCAGTCAAACAGGTTTTTTGAAACCATCTTTTGGATATGGAACCATCATCCGTCTTGCCTTGTCAAAACGTTAGTCTTTTTAACACTGGCACTTCAATCCCACCAGAAGGCACCGTTGTGTGTTACTAATGGGCTTCTTTGAGACTTCAGGTCATTGACTTGGTCCTGCCGTGTGGTTCTGAGCTGATCACCTCACCTTCCTCATGATCATTGATGCCCCACGAGGTGAGATCTTGCATGGAGCCCCAGACTGAGGGAGATTGATTGTCATCTTGAACTTCTTCTATTTTCTTATAATTGCACAGTTGTTGCCTTCTCACCAAGCTGCTTGGCTATTTTCCTGTAGTTCATCCCAGCCTAGTGCAGGTCAACTATTTTATCCCTGATGTTGTTACACAGCTCTCTGGTCTTGGCCATTGTGGAGAGTTTGGTTGATTAAGTGTGTTGACAGGTGTGTATTATACAGATGTGTTCAAACAGGTGCAGTTAATACAAACTAAACCGTGCTGTAAGTAGTAAAAAATAATAGGAGGTGAAATCATACAGTTCTTAAATTGCTTCTGTCGCAGGTACATCTAGACTGGATAGGTACACTAAGGGGACTAAAAACTTACCAAGCAAGTTAGGATCAGTGATTAAAGCTAAGCCTTTTCAAAGGCAGAGCAGCTGCAACAGATTTTATTTCCATGCTCACTGAGACACATCCATGATTTAAGGTCGTAGGTTGTGTTTTATAGCTGGGAATTTTTAAGCCTTATCAAAAAGCTCCTTTTTTATGTCAGTTTTTCTTCAGAAGCCACTGAACCAAAAGTATTTTTCTGCATTTCCCTCTTGGAAGGAATGCATTTTGGGCTTTTCCGTGGTCCAAAATCTATGCTTAGTGCCACTAGCCAGAGCTTGTTTCTCTGTGCGTTTCAAAGTTTTCCTTAATTCTTTGTTCATCATTGAGACCATGCCTCTGCTCAAACTGGGGTCAGTTACTTTCCAAAGACAGCATCAAGGGAGACTGGCTACAGCTCTGTGAACATCAAAACTTTCTAATAGTATCAGCAGTATCAGAACATTAGGTTGTGTGGAAATTGGCTTGTTGGCTGTCCTTAGCCAAAGATTTAAATTGTTTTCTCTTCCCTTCCACATGTCCACTTTTTCTTATTTTATCTACGCTGAAAATGCACATAAGACGGCTCAATATAGCACAAAGATAAATCTGTCCATTTAAATCATCTCCAAATATTCAAATTACATTTACAAATCTGCCATGTGGCAAAATTCCAGGATGTAAATATCATAATCAAAAATTCAGAGGGAAAGTACATATAAAATCCTTTTAAGCGTAGTGATCACTACAGTGAACTGCTATTCAGAAGCAATTTTCTTGTACATGTGTGAGTAAGTACCATTGTTTGCTTAATACACTATCACCTACTGGCCAGTTTAACTAAAAAAACTCACAAATGCCAAGCACCTAAGCATCTCCTTATGTTGGAGGAGACTCTTGCATGTAGTAAACAAAATATTGGATTCACAGTTAATGACTAATTTAATTAATTAAATTTAAAACTATTGATTTTGGGTTAGAAAGAAATTGCAAACAATCATCTGTGTACTAAATAGATTACCGGAGTGGTCTACCTTTTTAATGCTGTTTGTGCCGCTTTTATGTACGAGCTATATAATTTTCTTTCAGGCGATCACTGACGACTTAAATCGATGACGTCTATGGCCTGCGCTGAACATCATCACCACAAAGCAAGCAGTTATTAATTTTGTGTTTTTCTTTCATCATGCAAGTTAAATTGTGTTTTTATCCGATGTTGTAAAATGTGTGCCTTGTTATATTGTTTTGCACTTTATTCCTTAATAAAGATTATGAAACTTTTTTGGTCTCAAAGAAATTTGCTTTAAATATGCCTACTAAGTCACCAATACATTTATCTTTCTACACAGTAATTCAATATTATCCTCTCACAAATGGGGAAAAAACGACCAGCTGCAGCTTACACATTCCTTGCCCGAAACCTGACATGGTCTGCGACCACTATGATGCAATGTTTATAATTTCATGAACTGTTCTGTGTTATAACAGTATTTTTTAAAGGTGGTTTTAATAATCTAATTCAGCTCGTGTACGCTGGACAAAAGCAGAAGTGCGAGTAGGTCATTGGCTCAAAGTTCATAACCAAGTAATTTACTTTTTGTTTAAATAAAATTTTAAAATGCATCAAGCATTAATTTCTAATTTCTGACATTAAATGTAAGAATTTTTAAAAGAGCATTGAACGTTTGGCAACTTTGATATATGAAGTTCTCACGCAATGTCATAGGGATTGGCTCCACCCACGTATTGACCCCCACCACTGACCTTGTTTCGGCGGTAATTTAAACTTCCCGTTCAAAATTTTCCACCTACCAGTATCTTTTAAAAACCTCGATTAGTATTTTTATGAAAAATGTAGGCTACATCCTTAGAATTTTTACTACACATGTACAAGGTAAGTAAACTAATAATGTTTAGGTTTTAGATAAAACACTGTTGCCACTGCAATCCAGCCCCCGATTAGCAGAGAGGGATTCATGGTTGCATGCCTTGCATATATATATTTCTGTAAACCCACAATTCAATTACATTTTAAGTCCAGACTTTTAAAAAATGTTGAAACAAATATTCTGCAAGGCTTCATCTTGCAGCTATTCCATTCATATTCAGTCATCGATGTTTAGGCACATTAGACTCCGCAAAACTAAGACACATTTTTTAAGTTGAACAGATACTTCAATTGAAAATTCACAAGACAAGTAGTAGTAAAAAATTCAACATTTAAAATAAAATAAAAACATACTATAATTACAACACAGCATAAATCTCATATAGATTTGAGAGAACAATTTAAACTGAGTTTTTGAGTTGTGATAGAATGCTGAAATATCAATGTTTTGTGGCTTTGGGAAATTATATGGGCCAGAATAATATTTTGATTAATGCTAATCAAAGCCTTTTCATTCTTTAACTAGATGCCTTGACAGCCATCAATAGACAGGGATTCCCTTATTGCAGTTCTCTGCAGTTCAAAAGAGGATATCCTTCTAAATGGCAAAATAGCCACTCCAGCTGCCACTATTTGGACAGAAGTAAGTCAGCAGCGGGAAAACAAGATGTCTCCAAAAGCCCTGTACACTTTTGTAAAATCAAACAGACACAACATCTGGTCATGTTTGGAGATCAGTGAGCAGGAAAGTGATTATGAGAGCAGTGTGGACACAGAGTTTGACTCTGGCTCCATTTCTCCTGGACAAGACAACTGCTCAGGTTTTCAGCTTGAAGTTCCTTTTGAGGAATGGATCAAATTTGTACCTGAGAAAGTGGAATATAATGACAAGTTTTCATCATCTGGTAAAAGGGAATATATGATTTTGAAGCCTGGCACTTGGAGTCATGTAATTAACCATCTGATTTGGAAAAAGATCAAAAGCACATGTACATTTGTGTTCCAGAGAGCAAACGTTTATCCAACGGTCACAAGCAACTACATAGATATCAAAGGCTTCTGTAAAGAGTGTAAAGAGTGTCAAGGCCATATTAAAATGACTTGTGCTAGAGAGCCAACAGTAAACAGCCCAATGCTGCTTCAGTGTTCCATCGAAGACACAGTTCACAGTTCTGCCAGCTAAACAAAGGAACAACAAGGGAAGTACCATTTGTTTCTCCCGACATTTCTGTGCTGATGGACTCTGGCATGGCTCAGCTTGACAATTCAGTGGAAAACGGACTCTTCCTTCGGGAGTCTCCCTCCCTTCGCCCACTACCGAAGGAATCAGAATGTCCAGTTGAATTCAAAACAGGAGCCAGCACCTCAGGAAAAATGCTCTGTGCTGGAACTGTTACTCACAGCTACAGCATTTGAGAAATAGCATGGATTGACACTGACCTTGCAAACACAACTCAATTTCCTTTGAATGAATTTCCCACCATTGTTGCTCTCCAAGGAAAGACATTCACTTTGAGAGGAGTCATCGCTTTCAAGGGAAGCTTGACTAAAGATGGTCTGGGACATTACACTGCATACTGCCGAAGAGAACCGTGTGTGTGGGAGCTTTATGATGACCTGGCAAATGAAGTGAAGACAGTGTCTGAAAAGAAGACAATACAACCACATGCAGTGTTATGCACAGCAGACTGAATGCTGTGAATCAATACATTTTGGGGGAACATTTCTGAGAAGCCCAGATCAAAAGGCAAATACATTTTGCCATGGTTTTATATTCCTGACCAGAAATAGGTTCTATTTTAATGTTCTTTGTTACAAGTTCTTAGATGGTTAAGTATGCCATATTTTACCTGTGGTGATTCGTAACATAAAGTTAATTTTCCGAATCAGAAGTGTTTATTCTTCTTCGAAAGTATAATGTAGATTACATTTTCAAACAGTAACTTGGTTATGCGTGATCTCAGAAGTCATGGTTACCTCTCTCAATTAATTAGAATAGAAAACCTTTATTGTTCCACAATAGGAAAATTTGAGTGTGTCAGCACCAAACCATAAGGCAATGAAAGTACACAGGTTCATATTTACCTAAAAAAGTAGAAAACGTACCCAAACTAAAACCTATAAGAAACAAAGTGCAAAAAATAATCACAAAATGGCTGAATAGGATTTACAGTAAAGGAGAGGAAAAATACAATACTGTGCAGTTATCAGTAAGGTATAGGTTATATGCAGGGGTTGGACAATGAAACTGAAACTCCTGTCATTTTAGTGTGGGAGGTTTCATGGCTAAATTGGACCAGCCTGGTAGCCAGTCTTCATTGATTGCACATTGCACCAGTAAGAGCAGAGTGTGAAGGTTCAATTAGCAGGGTAAGAGCACAGTTTTGCTCAAAATATTGAAATGCACACAACATTATGGGTGACATACCAGAGTTCAAAAGAAGACAAATTGTTGGTGCACGTCTTGCTGGCGCATCTGTGACCAAGACAGCAAGTCTTTGTGATGTATCAAGAGCCACGGTATCCAGGGTAATGTCAGCATACCACCAAGAAGGACGAACCACATCCAACAGGATTAACTATGGACGCAAGAGGAAGCTGTCTGAATGGGATGTTCGGGTGCTAACCCGGATTGTATCCAAAAAACAAAACCACGGCTGCCCAAATCATGGCAGAATTAAATGTGCACCTCAACTCTCCTGTTTTCACCAGAACTGTCCATCGGGAGCTCCACAGGGTCAATATACACGGCCGGGCTGCTATAGCCAAACCTTTGGTCACTCATGCCAATGCCAAACGTTGGTTTCAATGGTGCAAGGAGCACAAATCTTGGGCTGTGGACAATGTGAAACATGTATTGTTCTCTGATGAGTCCACCTTTACTATTTTCCCCACATCCGGGAGAGTTACGGTGTGGAGAAGCCCCAAAGTAGCGTACCACCCAGACTGTTGCATGCCCTTGCAATTAACATTAGCTTATAAACTTTTGGTTTCCCCCCAGTCATTTCATGACAAGAAAAAACAGAAGCTAACTTTATTGGTAGTTTGAAATAATTATATAACTGTGCCTTTTCTTTCTAACTTGTCTTGTCTTTTGACCAGCTTTATATTTGGAAAAAAAAATAACGCTGTTGGCAATGGCATCGGCAGAGCTTCAAGATATACATGTAATTATCTTTAAAAACGTTGGCAGTTTGTTTTGAAAGTTGTCTGAATTGCTTATTTATTTAACTTATCTAAATTGTTTACTCTTTTTATAGGGCATTGTACGACAAGAGTTTATATCCAGACTGATTATGAAATTGGAGACATCCCTCGCAAGAACACCTCTCAACACAGATTTTTTGGAATTTGCATGTCATCAGGAGCTGTACCTCTGGGAAGCACTTTCTAGACATGTGGATGTTCCAGCAGAAATCATACAGGCCTTACAACGTTTTTTGGGAGCAGTTATTCAATATAATGAACATTTTCAAGAAGTGGCAATTAGCAGCACTGTGGACACTGTAGTTCGAGAAATCGGTGGACTGCGATATAATATTGAGGAGGAAAGGTTGAAAGAACTTTTGCACATAAATTTGTCTGTTGACTGCATTTCAAGACTACTCCGTGTTTCCTCAAGAACCATTCAAAGGATGAATGAGTTTGGTCTTTCCATCAGACAGAAGTACAGCCAGATTTCTGATGATGAGCTTGATGAAGCCATCCAACGGATAAAGACTGAAATGCCCACAGCAGGTTATCGAATGGTGAAGGGAAGACTAGTGCCAAAGATTGACTGCATCAATGCATCGAGTGGACTCACTTGGTATTTTCTCGAGACTGACTGGATTGGGTGAGGCATACTTACTCTGTCAGAGGACCACAGTCCCTGTGGCATGTGGACACAAACCACAAACTTATCAGGTGAAAATTACGTTGTTTACTGTTTGATAATAAAAATAAAATATATAATTATAATAATAGCATCACTTGCACTACAGATTCAACAGTCTTTTTGGAGCTGTTGATGGGTACTCCAGGAAGGTATGTTGAAATAATGTTTTCCAGCATAGAGCAGTATTGCTTATATTGCATAGTATTGCAATATTGCTTATTATACTGTATAATATAATCACATAAGTAACAATACCTACTACTATTACACAGGTTATGTGTTTGGAAGCTGCAACAAACAACTGTGCAGCAACTGCTTTTTCTGCCTTCAGAAGAGCTACTGACCGTCATGGCGTACCCTCAAGGTTGGTAGCTAATATTACTTGTTGCTACTTCATGATTCCCCCAATCTACCTCTTCACCTCTTTTTTCCCCCTTAAATTGCATAAGCATAAAAAGAGGTTGTTTTATGCACAGGGTCAGAGGCGACCAAGGAGTGGAGAATGTTGACATTGCTCGATATATGTTTACTGTGCGTGGAACTGACAGGGGAAGCTTCATATCTGGGAAAAGTGTGCACAATCAAAGGTAAGTTGGTAACTTAATTATCAGATTTCTCACAGTGCCAAGTTTGTCACTGCTCTAGTCAATTTACAAAAAAATCTGTTTATAGAATCGAACGTCTATGGCGAGACATCAGGATGTGTGTAACTTCACACTATTACAACACACTTCACAGCTTGGAAGCAGAACACCTTGATGTGTCCTCTCAAGGTACTGAAATAAGACCTTTCACAATCTAGTAATTTATTTTGCATCCACACTGTTCCATTTAATTATACATTTATTAATTTGTCTTTCTGATACAGGAGATCTTTTTTCTGTCCACCAAACATTTCTTCCACAACTCAACCTAGACCTGCAGGCCTTCGTAGAAGGTTGGAACAACCACCCTCTCTGGACAGAAGGGAATAGAACTCCAGTGCAGATGTGGTTCTTAGAAATGATGTCAAACCCAATAAACCAGCCAGAAAGTCTTCAGGTAACATTTCTAAATAGTTTAATGGTGTATATGGTTTATATATGTACAACAAAACTACGACTACAGCAGATAAGTACTTGGAAACTTGGAAATATAAGCACAACAGAGAGTAAATCAATACCCTTGGGCCATTCTTTCTATAGTATAGACAAGGTCAATCTTCAGTTTCTCAATCTAGTGGTACAAAACGATACCTGCTCAAATTCAAACATTTATAAATGTCCTATCAAAGTGAAAGTTTTTATCTAATTTGGACATATAGTAATCCTACACTACCCTGTATGCACAAAAATATAAAATGTAATAAAATTGTCCAGTATTAAGGTAATTTATGAAAATGTTGCTTCATTTGTTCACAAACAGCAGAAACATAACGATACTGTCTTGGTCTAATGTTAGGATTTCCAAGAGCCAGACATTGACTGGGATGTTGCAGCAGGGTACAGACCAGATGCGGAAGGGGTAATTGTGGTCCCAGTTTGGCAATCCCCTCACTGAGGAGCAGCACACTGAATTACAGTTGCTGTTGGCTCAACATTTAGGGCAAACAGACACTAAGGAGCTTTATCTGTTGTGCAGAGAATATGTCAATGCTGCCTTGTCAGATTAATATGTATTTGAAATAAAAAGATCAAGACATGATTTCCAGTGTTTTATTATTGTTATTATTATGAAACACACATATACATACCTGTTTTACACATTGCAATGAACTAGAATTTTTTGTTTCATATACAAATTTGGCTGCCCAGCCCCAAAACATTACAAATCTCACAAGACAAACTGTCTTTTTAAAACTAAAGTGAGATTTAAAACTTTTGAAAATAATCCAAAACTAGGAACAGTCCAAAGTTTTGGTCCTGTTAGCACTTAGTGTCTGCTAAAATCAAATCCACCACAGACTGCCTGTGTAAGAATATTTTCAAAATCATCATATGTTGTCAAGTGATGTGTAGGAAAGGTGATTGCCACAGCACATACATTGACAATAGGGTAGCACAAAGTGACCCATACCGGGAAGTAGTTGTGATCAAAGTTCACAGTTATCCGATATGAATCTCGTTCAGCGTCTGTTAGTGGCACATGTGCCTGGCCTGAAACCCACTGGAAGAAACCTTGCACTGACAACTGCTTTGCTCCACAACCATTAGATGGGCTCCCATCTTGATTCTCTGTTCCTGGAGGGAAAAAACATGTCACAAAAATACCATACATTTTGGTTGCACCCTTATGCACCATGTGAGAGCTAATGAATGTACAATGTGTAAATCTGCTTCTCAAACATGTATTTACATATCAAACTACTTCATTTTTCTTTGCAAAATAGGAGATTGTTTTCTGGAAAGTTTTTTTTTTCAGGGTAACAGAGTGGTATTTATGAAGTGGCCAGTGCTCTGTAGCTACCTTGGCCTTCCAGGTTTTGCAAGAAGTCCTGCAAAAAGTTGATAATGTTTACTTCCTTTCGGTGTCTTACTGATCCCTTTTCACTGAACTGAGGAGACAGAGCCTGTAGAATGAAGTCTGCATCCACCTACAAAATATGTTTTTTTTCAAATATGTGAATTAGAAAAAATGTACCTACCAATCAAATACGTCAGTGCTGTGATATCAGTACACAGCCTGAGGTTACTACTTTTACCACTTCCACAACTGCAGCTGAAACAAAGTGCTGCTTGTGTAAAATCAAGCAACGTTGCAAACAAAGGACAAGGAAAGAACAATAAAAACAGCAAATAAAATCAGTACAAAAATAAAAACAGGTTGTGCCAAAAGCCAGAGAAAAGAAATGCGTTTTCAGAAAGTTTTAAAAGTGGACAGTGAAGGGACCTATAGAATTTTTACTTACTTCTCTTAGGATCCTGGGAAGGAAGAGCGGCTGGAAAACCTGGTGGTGATGTGGCAGCAGCTCATCTAAACCATTGATGGCCAGTCCTTCTCTAAGCTGAGTTAGCATCGGTATGAGCCTAATCCCTGAATGCAGTCTGGTGGCACTAGTAAAACAAATGCAAATCTAGTAATGTTTTCGTAAGTCAGGGATTTTTTTAATGCTGCATTAACATACTAAATAATAGCCTTTTTCCGATCGCTGTGAATGGGACCTGTGTAGCCACACGCTGCAATGAAAAGTCTCTCAGTGTCTCTCCTTAAACAACCTTAAACAAATCACATCTGTTGGTACCATTTAAGAGTAAAAAAATAATATAATAATTTGTTTAATTTATCTTTTGAATCAGATTTTGGATTTCTGTTATCAGTCACCTCCAGCAAATCTTCATTTGTTACTTGTCCATGACACAAAAAATGGTAGGACCAAGTTGAAAAGAAGTTTGGTGCTGGTCCTCCTTGAACCAGACTGGTGGCGATGATCTCCCCACAGATTCTTAAAAACAGTAAAAAGCCAATTGGGCTGTATTGCTCTTTAATTGCTGTATGGCATTATACTACACATACCTGTATTTGTTGTCCTGGTAGTAGGAAATACTATATTTAGGGTTTTTGCCCTTATATGCATCTCCTTCAAATAAATTCAACTGAAGCCATTATTTCTATGAAAAAAACTGTTTGCCATTTACAAATCCTTTCTAAGATGGTATCTTGTTGTTTGTAAGGATTACATACCGGTAAGAAACTCTCTACGTAGTGCTCCATCATCAATGCCTTGTTCTCCAACTAAAGCAGATAATAAAGCAGTTGGTTCTTGGGGGAGGCCTGTTTCTGTCTGGCCCACTGTTTCAGACCTCTCTGGTAGAGGTCCTCCCTTGTCACATTAATGTTAAAGGTTTTAGTGGTGTCAATTCTTTCTTGTAGAAACCTCAGGATGTCTGATAAGCTATTGACAACAACAAAAACATATTAAAACAAGTTGTGTATAAAACCTAGCTAGATACAAAATTGCTAAAAGTGCATACCTGCTCAAGTGCTTTGAGGTGTCATCTGCACCTAGTATGGTGCTGTGAAGATGTTAACATATAAACCAAAAATCTGTTTTAAATCTTTGATAAAACACTCTGAACAATGTGTATGGTAAAAACATGTACCTGTGCCTTTCCTTTTCACCACACATGCTGGCATGTATTTGGATAAACTCCTGTGTGAATCATTGTCACACAATGGACAGGAAACCTATTATAGACATAATTTCAAAATAACTAGTGAACAAGCAATCATAGGAACTCTATACTGACTAGCATCAAAGTTGCTTAAAACTTTTTGTATATTGCTTCTTTGCATGTTCCATGTTTCCTGTTGTACCCTTTTGGTTATTTACAGCTCTGTCATCTTACATTTTTGTCAAATCCCACTGGAGAACTGGGTGCCTACAGGAAAAATGATGACACATGTGTAACATATGAAAAGAAAAAATATACTTTAGCTAAGTACAGCACTGCTATATATTTACACTGACAGCAGAGTCCTCAGGATTAATGGTCACCTATATAATTACAGATGATCAATAATAGAAATAAGGTATGGGAGATACAATGACTTTAGATTTGATTAAAAACTCACAGTTGTATCATCTTTCAAGACAATTACTTCACGGTCACTCTAAAAGACAAATCAGTAATAAAGTGTACACATATGTACATTCACACATCAAACATTTTATTTATATCATATACCTCATTGATGTCTGGTGTACTGAAGCAGGTCTGTACATGAACAGAGAGAAGCTGTTCATGACACGAAGAACATCGCGCTCTAGGCATAGCCTGGAACTCCTTTGCCGTAAAAGGGAGGGGAGTTGTGTCCAGCACCTGTTCTATAGGCATTATATACAGACACCCACGGCCTCCCCAGGTCTTTACAAGACTGCTCCCTGTATACCCCATCTCTTCTGGGGTGATCACATTGAGCTTTCTTTGGCCCGATCCTCCTATTGTTAAAAATTTACAAAATCATTAACCCCTCACATACATATTAAACATATCAAGTAACACTATTTATTAATATTTATGTTTTGATTTTACCCATAGCTTTATGGATTAACCAGCCCCCTTCTAGATCCTTTATTTTTGGATATGTCTCACAAAGAATGTCTAAGATCTGTCAAAAATCATATGGAAGATAACTACATTAAAATTGTTTAGCAAACATCGTACTTTGCGAAAATGGCACTCAGAAACAGATTAAGGCAAATAAAAACAGACAAGTGTACAGATAAAATATATCTGATGGTCTCAACAAAGTGTAAATATTATATGTTAAAAAAAGCAGTATGCAGAAACTTCAGAGGGTGCTGCATAAGGTACTAAGCAATGGGAAAGTGCAAGCAAAGACTTGGTGTTCTCCTGCTCCCATTAAAGCATTTGCAGAGAATGATGATGATGAAAATACCTCCTTGTGATTTGCATCCTCAGGAATTTGAACTGTCTTCTTTCCTAACCCAGCTTGAAGAAGGGTTAGCTCCTCAGAATGTTTTGGTGTTTTTTCTGTGGGTTTGTGTAAAAGGAAAAAAGCCACCGGTGTTCTCTTTATTCCTGCCCTCTTTACCGCCTTTCCCTTTTTGTCTTTAAAAAGACCTGGAAAACATCTTTTTAAAAAGAATGGACAACTTCAAAGTTAATTAAGAGCTTCACATATATTCTCCACTCTTAGAGAATTTGCCAAAATACAGAGATATAACACATCCTTGGAAATGTATTTCCAAACCTGGCCATGTTTCGCTGAATTGGGGTGGAACATGAGGGTGCCTCACTATGTCCCTGACGTCCTGTTGCCTCTCCCCCTGTTCCCTGTCCCCTAGCTGCCCCAGCAGGACTCTGTCCCTGAACTTAATTATACAATATATTACACATTAATAATATTAGCTGTAACATTAACAGCAGCAGTGCCGTCTGCACAATAACGTATAAGAGCAGTGGTGCCAAATTGCAACAGGTATTTTATACATTCAAAACACATTCCAAATAGACTATTATATGTAAATAATAACCATGTTGTGTACAGTGCTCTATTTTACATACCAGCTGGGTCACTTGCTGATCGCAGCATAGTTAATATATTTACTGCTCCTGAAACAAAAGTACATCATTACACCCACGTTCCCAGATATTTATCTTAGTTCCCAGTAAATGTATTGTAATTACCTCCTTTGAATCAGTCATTTCCTTAACTAATCTAAAAAGAATAAAAAACATGAGCGCAGAGATTAAATAAAGTACAGAGAAACAAAACATGAAACAGTATACAATTACAATACAAGATTAGCACTATTTTTCATGGGTTTGATGTATGTTGGATGGGTGCAAAAAACTTGTTATCACTCATGTAAAAACCTTGGGTTGGAAGGCACCTGCACTATGCCTTCCTCCCTGTGTGTGTGAGATCATTGTTATCTCTGTGTGAACCAGCCTCCTTTCTGTCTCACACACACATACACCCTGTCTGAACTGTCTGTTGAACTGTGCATATAAATAAAGAGATAGGGTGTCAAAACTTTGTAGTTTCACTGCAAAGTGGGCTACCCTTGTCACAAGTAACTCTGACTGTATTGTTCTTACCTCTGAGTTGACTAAATAATACCTAACATTTATTGGTCCTTCGAAGCCGGATTAATTCAATAACCTTATTTTTCTTTGCTTTAACAGTGACTCTGGGATCCGTGGGGGAAGCCTGACGTCGAGCGAAGCACCGCTGCACAGCCTCCATTAGCCGGAGTGGCTGAAAGTCCCGGTGTGTGTGAATTCACACCTGGCCAGTGGGTTATTGCCTTCCTCTGCGCGGGGTGACTCTCACAGGGTCCAAAGAGTCACCAAGAAGTCAACTCCGAGGTGAGACAGTTTTAAAATACAGTTCATAGGAAAAGTACTTAACAGTCGTTGGTAGTGCGTCGCCGGTAAGGACGCTGCATTCGAATGGTTTTATTCCACCGTGAAAGGGATAGTGACAAATTTGGTACAATTCCGCCGTGAAGGGGATTAAAGAAAACGACTGAGGATTATTCCCCTGTGAGGGAATAGAGTAAAGCGCTATATAAATAAAAGAAGAAAAGTACTTAAAAGTCGTTGGTAGTGCGTCGCCGGTAAGGACGCTGCATTGGGATGGTTTTATTCCACCGTGAAAGGAATAGTGACAAATTAAGGTAGGGCCCCGCCAAGAAGGGGGCCAAATAAAACGACTAAGGGTTATTCCCCTGCGAGGGAATAGAATAAGCGCTATAAAAGTAAAAAGAACGGAGTAAATTGAGCTCATAAAATAACACCAAGTTAACTTAGAAAAAATTACAAGGTACCTGAAACTAACTGTGTGACTGTGTTGTGTGTGTATGGAGGACTAAGCATTTTAATAGAATCAGCAGGATTCTGCTAGTCCTGTGTTTTCTTTTGCCCAGATTAAAACTACGTACTGGTGACTTTGGAGATTCAGGTCGGATTTCATTCCAGAAAATTAACACCGCTGCGAATTAGTCGCAGTAGAAGGCCGTGTTAATGTCCTCTCCATAAGTCTCATGCCAGTGACCTTTTATCTGGGACATTTATACTACAATTAAACTAACATAAAACATAATGGGGAAGAAACAAAGTAAACTAATTGACTTAGAATGGGAGGTAAAGTTTATGGAGAACTATGTAAAAGGAGCAGGTATGATCTGTCATAGATGGAATAAAAAATAAAAAACATGGGTTTTTGGGCAAATTAGATACAAAGGATGTCTTAAAATTACAAGGGGATCTAAAATTAGCAATAATGAAAACTAAAAAGAGAAAAATAACAAAGAACAATGGGGGAAGAACAGAGAAAAAGCTCTGATTTAACAGAAATATGTGCACGATGGCATAAAAATACGGATTTTCAGGTAACTTAATTATCACTGAAATCCTAAAACTACACGGGGATCTTAAACTGGAGATTATGCATTCAAAAGATTCAAGAGACAATAAAAAACCTTGCCAGATTATAATTTCAAAGGGGACTTTTCAGTCCCTGAGTGCACACAGTTGATAAACAGATTAAAACAAAAAGTTTAATTAAAAGAACAACAATAAGAGCAGCTTTTAACTGACATAGCCATAATACTGAGGCCTTAAGAAAAGCACAGGAAAAAACTTTCAGCTTAACTGAAAACAAATAAAGGGGGGCGGACTGCCACCCATCCCAGTTTAGAATACCAAGGTAGCCCCAAATTATAAAGACTAAGAGATGGTTTTAGAGGACGTGGTAAAATAAGTTAAAAGAGGAGGTGTCAATGTGGACAACATGGAAACTGTCCAACTGGACAACCCAGTGAACAATGACTAGAGTTGTTAAAGAAGTAATCTGAGAGTAAATGATTTTGTAGGCAAGCATTAGTGATAAACAGGTGCTTTAAAAATAATTCTATGGTGTTATACTACTAACAATATCATGATAAAATGCAAAAGATTAATTTTACAGGGAAATAATTCCATATTTGGCTCAGATTGTTTGCATTCTTGAGTTTTCCTCTTTGAGAGAAGTTAAATTTCAGCTCTGTGAAACGACCTTGACAAAGAGATGCAGCTGCCTGAAAACAAAGATAAAACTTCTGCAAACAGCAGAAGCCTGTCTCTGCTGAAAGGTCTGAAAAAAAATTGTAACTCTACCCTGCATGTGTCAAACTCAAGGTCCGCGGGCCAAAACCGGACCTCAGGAGTTTAGTGATTCTCTAGAAGTAGAGCCTTTTAATATGGTGATTGTGTGCTTGAATGTTATTTTGTCAATCAATAAGCAGTTTTGTCTACATTCTGCCACAATCTGCCTTTTGAAAATGTTTTGAATCTTGCTCTTTATGTCTAAAAAAAAAAAAGAAAGAAAAGAAAAATTGGCTAAAGTCTGCAGACACAAAATGAACTTGGATTGAAGCTCTAACTATGTTTATTTAATCTGAGATCCTCTCCAAATGCAACAGTATATGTCAGTCTACATGAGATACTAACAACTTCACCTACTGGTATAATATAAAGATCTGAGTTGACTAAATAATACCTAACAATGTATTTGCTAGTTTTTATTCATATAATGAATCTCTGTTTAATATAGGGGATATAATGCATAAGTAGAATTGATCGTATTTAAAGATAGACCAAAAGTGTCTGCATTACAGTCTATTCCGTGTGTTTTTGGCTGATATTATTTTCAAATAGCAAGAGATTAGCATGTGCTTATCCCATGTGTAGAAAAACGTGCCATAGGTTTTAAGCATATTATTAACGGCTTGCAAAGACTTTAATCCTAATGCTGTAATTTATTTGTATAATTTCTGTATTTGTCACTCAATATCAACTGGAGATTTGGGTGGTTATAGCCCTTGTATCCCCTGCTGATTCCCTTCAGAAGGCAGCTAAATGTTAGCTTAACCTATTAGCTACTGAACGTTTTAACCTATCTTTTTCCAGACCAAGTAATATTGTGAATAAATACATGCATAATCCGATGCAACTATGAAACATGCATAATGTTCTATGATAAATTCATAAAGCCCTTACTCACCAAACTCCGATTTCCTGAAAAACGTTTTCATCTCAGCTGCATTAGCTGGTCACGGTTAGCAACAGGGGTCACGGGGCGGGGATAGCGGAAAAGTGGCCAATCATAGGCAGGTAAATGTCTTTTTTTTTTTCTAAACAGCCAAATGTTTCACACGCGCGCGCAGGAGTAATCCACGCGCGAGCAGATTGATACACAGAGAGCACAGAACAGAAAGGAGCATCTCTGGCGCCCCTGTGTTGACTTTTGTGGCCTGCAGCATAGAGTAGCGCTCGAGGTCATTGGATTGTGCGCGCGTGGGACTTCCGATGCGCGCATGGAACGTAATCCACGCGCTCCTGGAATTAAAATGAGCTGCTCGTGATCTTCTTTATTGCTTCGATCGCAATACTTTTTCAGTGGGATGGACGGTATTTTCTCTTTATTTTTGTAGAAAATATTTCTTGTTTAAGAGTTAGGAAGCGAAGAGTCAAGGCCAAAGACCTGAAAAAGGAAGGATGAGGCAAGAGCATATAAAAAGGAGGCTGAGTCAGTAGCATATTTTTCTTATTCATTTCACTTTAGTTTATTTATATAGTGCCAATTCATAACAAGATTGTTTTTCAAGGAACTTGAAAAAAAAGTCAATTCAGTACAATTATACAGACAGATTCAAACTCAAATACATACATTCCAATTTAATACAAGTGATCAAATTATGCAGTAAAGTTCAGTTTATTTTTCAGATTAGTAAATGCATATAGCTCATAAATGGATTAGCTGGATGAGCTATGTGCTTGTAAAATATGTGGCCACAATATTTTAATTTGATAGTTTTTATATATCAAATTATAAGATTATTATGTTTAACAAACACATTTTTCAAAGTCTAAATGCATGTCGAAATTGAACAAATACAAAATAAAATTTAATACCCTTTTTTCTTCACATCATTAGCTTCAGTGCATTGTGCTCACCAGAGTAACAAAAAAAAGTATTTTAGAAGCAGAATGCATAGAATCAGGTAAGAGTCAAATGTGGAGAAGGATGGAGGAGGTGAGTCACTGATGGAAAGGGGGCACTAATAGAGGTCAGAACTATTAGCTAAGAAAGCGGGATGTGGACAGCAGGTCAAAGCATCAGGGTCTGAGAGATGCCCAGCTCAGTAGCAGTGGTTTTTCTACCTCCTCCAGGTCATTTAAACTCTAGATGAGAGACGTGACTCAAGGACTGCTGGATCAGCAATGCCGCAGAGCCGTTTAACGCTTAGATTTAAATGCAGTAAAAACTTTTCTGTCACACATACTTACATAGACTCAGAACACACACATACGCTCACTAGTCTGTTTTCATTCTTCTCTAGGCTTTATCTGAAAGGGAAAGTGATTGGTATTCAGCCGAGCGGAGAACTGAAACACTTTGTTATCAACCAGTGTTCCCTGGTTGCTTCGCTTCTGCCACCTCATCTCTTTCTGGCTCCCTCTCCGACAAGCACGCACGCATCCACACAGAACACTCATCGACTTACAACCATGCACACACACGCTGTCACGCACATTTGCAGCTGCCTGAAATTGATGGGTTTCACAAAGCTCTAAATCGAAGGATAAATGCTCTTTAAAGTGTGAAGAGGCTCTAAAAATGTAGAAAGGATTTAATTATTCTGCTGAAATAATGTTGAGGGAAATTCTGATAAAAGTCCAAAAATGCTGCATTTCATGGGGGGCACCATGAAAACAAATCAGTATATTGTGCAAGTATTTTCTTTATTTGCAGGAGGGAAAATAGAGAATGTAAATTACATATGTGTACATGTGGATCCACTTAATTATGTAGGTTAACTCCATACAGATCAAGGTTGTGTATAGTAATAGGTTGTGTATAGTGTAGTATAATAGTTAAGGCATCTTTACAAGTGTCTGTTATAGGTACTTAATTTTTTTTGCTATAATGGATTGTTAACCTTGTCAAATCTGTCAGAATCTTTAACCTTTCCAGCTATGAAATTGTAAGAATGCCTGTTTTGGTCTCTATATGAGCTAAATAAGAAAGTGTATGTGATTAAATGAGCTACATTTCTATGTTAGTGTAAAATTTCCCCAGCGTATTTGCAACTTATACCATGCATAATAAACACCTTTCATAGTTTTTACACAATATGTGTGTTTTTTCAACATCACATTTAGGCATCATGCTATTCTATAGATCTTTTTCTTCCTGGTTATGTTTAACATCAAATGTGTATTATTTTGCCTAACTGACCTGTGGATCTTACAGCTCCTCCAGAGTTACCATTGGCTTCACTTCTAATGATGACAGGCCTTTCAGTTTTAGGTGGATAGCCATGTCTTGTTAGGCCTGCAGTTGTGCCATATTCTTTCAATTATTAGGTGATGGCTTAATCAGAGCTACATAAAATGTTTAAACATGGTTTCCTGCCTTAAGCTTCTCTTCAACTTTATCCCAGATATGTCTGCTGTACTTCTTGTTGTACACGATGCTTGCTTGTTCACCAATGCAAGGTACTATAAATAATACCATATTTTTATTATGTAAGTTGCCAGATGTCTTATTGTCTTCATGTTTAGCCTTCACTCTGCCTGTATATCTGATCCCATTTTTAATCCCAGCAAATTTGAAAGACAGTGGAGAGAACAAGTCTTTGATGCACTGCCGATCTTGGAGGTTTTCCCACTTGTAAAGCATGTAAAGGTCTTTAATTTTTATCATAGGTACTCTTAAACTGTGTTGGGACCCTAGCCATGGGTTACAACATTAAAGGCCAGTAAGAACTTTTCTGTAACTTTCAAAATAAATCACATGAACCTACTTCCAGCACAGCCAGGAACAGGAACAAAAAGGGAGTAACAGCGAGTGACATCACAGGAAGTAACAACTTCCTGTGATGTCACTGTTTTAATAAATCTCTGTGTCCCAACAAACAGACCTCTTCCACGCAGGTCTCCACCGGAGCTGAAGGAGAGACCGCGTGCTAATGTCTCCTTCTTGGCAAACAGATATAACTCTTCAAATTGGAGTGACTACGATTACATGCAACAGAGGCTACGTTCACACTGCAGCTTGAAATGACCCAAATCCGATTTTTTTGCCCATATGCAACCTGTATCCAAACTTTTCATGACAGTCTGAATGGCACAGATCCGATTTTTTCAAATGCGACCCAGGCCACTTGGATATGTGGTCCTAAATCCGATACGTATCTGATCTTTTCAAATGCGACCTGTGTCTGTACCGCTAGGTCATATTCATCCGACCTGTATGTCATTGATACTCGACAAACGTCACTATTGTGGGTCCTGCTAGGCGCTCACATATGCACATAAAGGTTGCCGTTGTCATTCGAAAATTATGAATGAAGTCCATATCATTAAAGCCCTTCACATCACTATCCCACCACTGCTGGTTTTGACTACGTCCGAACCCACACGTTTCTCTGTACCGACAATGCTGCCACTGCCCCACAAAATGCCATGGCCAAAAACCTGGCTCTCTTTCTTTTCGATTTTCTTAAAAATACTGCGTTGTTAATATGCTGGCTCCGGTTGGAAAACAACTTAAAAATCGCTAAATACAGGCCAACATTTCCATCCATATTTACTTCCGCAAATACTAAGCACGTTCGCTACATGTGACATTATTGCATTGTCTACTGCACATGCGGGACACTTGAGTTGTATGAATGCGTTCACACAGGAGATCACAACAAGTCACATATATTTGGAAATGTGAACGACCACGCAAAAAAAAATCTGATTTCACCAAAAAATGCGAATTGAGCATTAAGACCTGCAGTGTGAACGTAGCCAAAGTTAAGTAATGATTTGCTGTTCGAGTATCCGGCATTCATTCATATAAAGGGTGTAAAAAGACAAGCTTGACTTGACTTTTCTTCTGAGGCCTCCAGAAGCAGCCATAATCGAAGTGGATTTCCCCACGGCCTATAAAAGGAGGCCAGGACCGAATCGCACGCCTTCCTGCGTGTACGTCCAGGTAGCGAGACCTACTCTGCCGCCATTTAAGGAGCCGAATGTGCCTTTGTCATATGGTTTTGGCTGGGCCGGCAAAACGAGCCTCCTCACACCACAGCTACAGAGTTTAGCTGAAAGTTAGCCCTTTGTTTACCCACGCGTGGATGTATTTTCCTCAATGCCCAGGGCAACTTCTCTTCAGCACGATTCACGTAAGAGGTAGTGTTTGGGCAGCGAAGATTAGTTTAGAGGTAAATAATCTAAATAATGTTGGTTTCAATGACGTTTGTTTTTGTTTATGTTAAGAAATTCAGCTACAGTAAGTGCTAGCAGCCCAGCCCTCAGCTAAAGATGTGTTCTGTGTTGTGATTGTTTTTTTAAAGTTAAGACAAACTTTATTTAAATGGTGAAAAGTATGTCTTTGATTTTGGTGACTAGCTATAAGCTTCTTTTGTTAGCTCCAACCGCTAACGGCTAAGAACATGTGCTCACCCACTTTAGGAGTCAGCTGAAGATTTACCCAGAAAGGTTGTTAGTTTCCAATCTAGGAAATAATATTTCCCTAAGTTTTATTGTACTAAACATTATTATGACCCATTTATCCAGAAGGTTTTGGTTCTTATTCAAAATAATATTTTCTTAAATATCATTTATTTTTCTTTCACTATGTTTCTATAATTATTATTTTAATAATTAAAGGCAGCTAATTAAACACCGTTGAGAATTGGTCTTCCAGAAGCTTGGTTTTATTCAGCCAATCATTCCTTAAAACCTTTTATCAAAATGTTTTATCTGATCTTGCATTGTGAATGATGGTTTAAAGGTATACCAATTATTGCTTAAGTTAGTTTCAAGACTAACTTAACTTCATTTCCAGATTCTTCAGGATAATCCTTGGTTCTCAAACATAAATAATATTGCATGGTAATGTTGCATCAGTCTTTCGGTCATGGCTTTTCAACCATCTTTGATCAACTTGTTTATATTGGACGTAGTCCTTCGTTCTTCCTTATTATTTCATTCTGCTTGGTAGTTTTGCTGGGTTGTTTTAGCATAGTAAAGAGTTTGTTGATTGAAATATGTTTGAATTTGAGCTGACTTATTTTTGTTAATATATTTTTGTATTTTTAAGAAATTGTTTGAATTCCTTCTGTGTGTACAGAGTTTTGCTGTTCAATAATGCCAGAGCTATGGGAAGAAACTTGTGCAATCAGAAACTGAATTTGAATTGCTCAGACTGAATCTGTATTTGTGTAATTTGAAATTAAATGCTTTGGTTTGAAAATGAATTTCACTAAACTGAAACTGAATATAATGGTTTAAAACTGAACTTGTTTGCTTTGAAAATTGCTTTGCTTTGTATTGTAAATTCAGTTTGATTACTTTCACTTTCAGGTCTGAAATTCTATTTCAGTTCCAAAATTCAGCTTTTTGTGTCACACATCCGGGTCCTTGAAGCCACAGATTAAGCACAGATTTACTGATTCATGGATGTCATTCACTATTGTGTCCAAATTCAGGACTGCATTCTTTTGAAGGATGCATTTGTAGGCCGATAACGTCCTGGATGAGGCGACGAATGCTGTCCAATCTCCAAGGTTCCAACAAATGTGTCCTTTTACCCAGATTTGAAGGATCGATCCAGTGTATCCTCCGTGTCCCACCTATCCCACCCTATCCCATGATTCATTGCGGGTAGATTGTTCAAACGGAAGTAGCAAATGCCGGAGGAGAGAGAAAAGTTGTGAATAAATTGGGTATATTACGCATTCTGTTAAACAACTGAACCTTTACAATGTTTTTAGACAAGAATGTAGTTGTGAAAACCTAAAATATCTGATCAGTTTATCAAGATATCGCTTAATTGCACAAATGCGCCGATGTGTTCGTCCGCTGCCCCAGCAGCCGGCTCGCCTCGCCAGCTGTCAGCTGACCGGGTGGTTGAGGTACGTTGAACACCGAGAGAACAGCTGACTCCCGGCACATTGTTTTCAAAATCCCGCTGGGTTTCCCCAAGGGGTGGAAGTTAAACAGATATAATTTAGTCAGATGAAATCTAACATTAATGTTTGGTTTATTCATAATAATAATAACAATAATAATATTATTATTATTAGGGCTGCACGGTGGCGCAGTTGGTAGCACTGCTGCCTTGCAGCAAGAAGGTCTTGGGTTTGATT
This sequence comes from Girardinichthys multiradiatus, assembly GCF_021462225.1. NCBI lineage: Eukaryota > Metazoa > Chordata > Actinopteri > Cyprinodontiformes > Goodeidae > Girardinichthys > Girardinichthys multiradiatus. The sequence goes on along the minus strand of NC_061797.1, from coordinate 11,034,494 downwards.
CCTGGCCGGTGGTCTTTCTGCATGAAGTTTGCATGTTCTCCCCGTGCATGTGTGGGTTCTCACCGGGTACTCCGGCTTCCTCCCACAGTCCAAAGACATGCCTGTCAGGATAATTGGTCACTCTAAATTGCCCTTAGGTGTATGAATGAGTGTGTGCATGGTTGTTTGTGTGTTGCCCTGCAATGGACTGGCGACCTGTCCAGGGTGTACCCCGCCTCTCGCCCATAGACTGCTGGAGATAGGCACCAGCTCCTCCGCAACCCACTATGGAATAAGCGGGAGGAAATGACTGCCATAGCAATGCATAGGGGATTTTTTCAGGAAAAATGATTTTTAACTGGCACTCACGGCCACAAATTTCACTCTAAAGTCACCATTTTCAATCAGTTCGTAGGGCCGGGCCTCTGCTTTCACACAATATCTTCAAAATTGTTCTAAGTCTCATAGTTTTCTGTCAAACACCCCTCGATCACCAAGAGTCAGTAGATTTCTTTAGGCCTTCTCCCATGTATTTTCAATGAGAGTTTGACCAGTAATCCATGAGTGACACAATTTCTTTCCATCCTCCTATTTTATACTGTGAATGACATAGAGCTATGAAAATCTCCAGGATTGGGTATGAGGGATGGCTTTCGCCCACAGTTTAAAAATTATTCAAATACCATGTACGGTTTCCGAGATATTAGACTTTGTTCGGGAGCATATTCAGGCATTTTGGTCTTTTTCTCCATTTTCCTTCTCTTTTCACCCAGTGTTGTGTCTTTATTATTATATTTTCAAAAATAAAGGATGAATATTAATGTTCCCCTGTCCGTTCTGAGAAAAACGGTCCAAGAATGACATCGATCACCCCTACAGTTTCCGAGTTATGGCCAGTCGTTCGGGAGCATGCGCCTCCATGTTATAAAGCCTAGACCAGGGGAGACAGAGTGAGGTGCTGCGTGAGTGAGAAACAGCAGGTGTCAAGTTACACTGACGCTCTTTGCTGATTGGCTGATTCATTCCTTACTGTTCTATTTATAGCTCTGTGTATCTCCTACTGTATATGTCTGGATGTGATTCTGTCTTTCTTTCTGCCTCTCTGTGTCTCACACTCAGACACACACCCACACAAACTCAAACACACACACACACAGACACACTCCCACACACACATGCATGGATTACTATCTTTCTGAGGACTTTGCATTGACTTTCATTGATTTGCATTCATTTCTATGGCTTAAACATGACCTGACCCCTAACCCTTTGACCATCTTCGTAGGAGGCAACTACATGGCGGCCATGTTGTGTGGGGAACTTAAACAGCATGTACTGCTGTTCCAACATCCACACAACAGTGATTGACCCTAAAGGTCAATTTCTTTCATCAACCTTCCATGGTGATTTTTGAAAGCTGATTATAGCATACACACTGGTTTTAGAAGCAAGTAGGTTCTATATAACTAATGGAACTAACCCAGACCTGACAGGACAACCCTGCTGGATTTTCAAAATAAGACAAAACAGGCTCTGAAAAATAAAAGCCTTTGCATTTTAAACAGTAGATCATTGCAGCACTGGGCTTCACACTAACGTTGGAGCTCACCCAGTGTTGGAAATTGGACTATGCTGGTCCTTTGAAATAAGGGTTACTGAAACTTTCAAAATAAAAGTCTCAACCTTCCATAGTTACTATGGATTTTGTGAGCTGACAAGAGCATAGAAAACGATTTTTAAATAGCAAGCAGGTTCTATTTAACTAATGGAACTAACCCAGACCTGAAAGTACAACTATGCTGGACTTTCAAAATAAGACAAAACATGCTCTACAAAATAAAAGCCTTTACATTTTGAATTATAAATAATTGCAGGACTGGGCATTACACTAATATTGGAGATGACCCAGTGATGGAAATTTCACTATGGTGGACATTTGAAATAAGGCCTTCTGAAAATTTCAAAATAAAAGCCTCAGTCTTCCAGAGTTACTAGTAACTTTTAAAGCTGATAATAGCATACACAATGATTTTAATGTAGCAAGCAGGTTCTATATAACTAATCGAACTAACCCAGACCTGAAAGGATAACCATGCAGGACTTTCAAAATAACACCTAGACATACTTTAAAAAATAAAAGTATTTGTATTTCATACAGCGATAATTGCAGCATTGGTCTTAACACTACTGCTGGGACTCAGTGATGGAAATTGGTCTACTTTATCCTTTCAAAAGATAAGCCTCAACATTCCTTAGTTAGGGCTTGCCATAGCAGTAGAGGGAGAGGAGTGAATGGGCTTGCTTCACTCCTCCCAGTGCTTTTGCAAAGACTCACCTATTATTATCCACATCTAAACTGGATATATTTATAGGGGCCTGCCATGGCAATGCAAGGAGGCATAAGCTTAACTCGGCCACAGTTTGGTTCTGTTTGGAGAAGCACGAGAGAATTTAAGTGCACCCTTTCATCAAACATTTTGACAGGTGGGCGGGACTTCCGGTGGGGGCCATGTGGGCGCCATGTGGTTGCCATGTGGGCAGGGGGGTGTGTCCAAGGGGCGTAACAGTGGATGTTGATTGGTTGTCGTCATTAGGGGCGATACCTTAAATGAGTCAATTAAAACACAGGGGTGTGTTTAAGGGTGTTACGGGGAAGGCCTTAAATGAGCCAATTAAAACACACAGGGGTGTGTTTAAGGGTGTTATTAATAATCTGTATGTTTTTTCAGGCGTTAATACATCTAAAAAACAAAACAAAACAAAAAAGACATGCATCCTTTTATATTTTTAAAGGTATAATCAACTTAATGTTGACCTATCACATGAAATCCTAATAAAGGAACTGTGTAACCTGACAGAATTGTAAGTTAATTTTGCTTTACAGCAGGACCTATTTGTTGAATATATGAGCCAGTCTAAATCCGTTCAAAATAGAAAAGACCTAAAAAAGTAAATAAATAAAAAATTGTGCTTCACTACATCGATGGAACGAGAAAAACCTTCAGCTTCTGCGTCAACATACTGGAAAAGCAGCTGAAAATAGGTAAGACGAATATCAGATTAACAGAAAAAAAAAAAGAACATCAGTATACTGTTTCCAAGTTACAAATTGACTAGCAATGATGTGTTTGTTTTTGAATCATGAGAGACTCCATTTTAGGAAAAAAAAAAGGAATGATAATTTTAGTTACCTGTAGCTTTTCTAAAAAACATTTTACTTTTTCATCTTAGAGTTACAGGGTTACAACTGTTAGGGGCGATGTCAGGAAGGGGCAGTTACGTCTGTTTCTTAGATAACATATCACCTTTGAACTCAAGAAGGGTTTTGGTCTTAAAAACATAGTCTTTGCAGTTGAGATAACACTGTCATGTTCTGGTATAAATACTGTGTGTAAATGTTGGGGCTCTGTTTCATTGGTTAACCTCAGTGTCAGGGTCTTCAAATGCTGAATGTCTTTTGAACCATAACACTTGTTACATTGAAAAAATACCAGTACTGACAAGAAAAAATGTCGGTAAATATTTCAGGAAACCCGGAAATTGTGGCTTCTTCTTCTGATAATTCACAAAAGCACAATGACATCTTAAAACGTAAGTAAGTAAGTAAGTATCATTAAATGCATGTGAATGTTCTCAAATTTTGTTTATATATATTGTTTATATATATATATATATATATATATTTGTTTCTTTGTCATAGAACCCACCGCTGATGACCTTGATGATTTCATCTTGACACAATCAGATTATGGTAAGTAAATGTTAAATGCAATAAAATATATATATATATATATATATATATTATAGTTAACCCTTGACAATGTTTCAATTTATAGATTTGATGAGAGAGGTAAACCCGAATGATCAAGTTGGAGGGTTCAGCGGCTGGAATCCACACTCCAAATTAAGAAGGCGAATTATTTCCAAACAAGAAAAACTCGCAACAACTGAACTTTCTTTTAACACAGAAATTACGACAGATTCTTTGAATACCCCCCCGTCAATTATCATCATTTCCCCTGAAGACACACCGGATAAGTTACCGGCACCACCAGAAAGTAAGTAAGTCCTAAGAACTATCTATTTTTTCTTTGAGAGTGAATGTATTTTATTTATGTGTTATTAGAGACTTTTGTTTTAAACCTCAGATAAAACTGTTTACAGATTCGACTGAGAGCTCTGTGGAAGACATAGTTGTCGAGCAGGAGCAAGGTAAGGAAATAAAAATTAAATAAAAACAATATATATATATATATATGTATTTTAAGCATAGTTCAATAAAAATGTCATATAAACCTGTATACATGTTTAATCCAAAGATGCTACATTAAATCCGCCCACCAGAAGGTCGCTTTTCAAAGATCAAGACAGCTTTCAGCAGAACGGCACAGTTTCAGTCCAACAAGAAGTGAAATCTGGAGGTTTTACCGCAAAGAATCGGAGTAAGATAAAAAAAAAAACTTGTGTATTTTAAAAAACTATTTTCGTTTTATTTATGAACGCTGTGCTGTGATAACTTTTATTGTCTTCTGTTTTTACAGAATATTTAACCCCGGCCAAAAGACAGCGACTCTTTGCGCTACAAACCAGAGCAACGCTAGTGAGTGGTTTAATGAACGGTACGTTTTAATTCATACATACATACTGAATTAATTTTAATTCCCCTTTTTTTTTTTTTTTTTTTTTTTTTTTTTCAGCTTTAATGTGATTATTTCAATATATATATATATATATTTATTATCTATTTATTTATTTTTTGTTCATTCTCCTTACAGAGGTAACGTTGATGGTAGGACAGATTGGTCACAGAAACGGACAGCGCAGGAAGACAGTCTCTACAGCCTCACGGAATCTTCGTAATAAGGCCTCATCGTTAACGCTTCTGGCAGCATGTCAGATTCTGTTAAAGAAGCATTTTGGTGACATCAAGGTGATTTTAAACTGAACTGATCACTGTGTTTTTGTTTTTTCTGTAGGTTAGTTTTATTTTTATTTTTGTTTCTTATGTTCATAGAAAATGGATAACCGAATCAGACTTGCCCTGGATGAAATAAGAAATTTAGTTAATGAACTTAACGAAATTCCCGTTAATGCAGAAGAAAATAGCACACCGTCTCCACACAGCATTGAGCAAAATTATCATAATCCCTCTACGACACACTCCGCAGATCATCACGGGGGTCATTTCAATACAGGAGTAGCGGTTAGTTCTGATCAAGTAATCAGACTTGCCCTGGATGAAATAAGAAATTTAGTTAATGAACTTAACGAAATCCCCGTTAATGCATCTCCTGCTAACAGTGAAAATTTAATAAATGAACATCAGCACGGTGACGTTTTAAACGTAATCAATCAGGCTCTTTCCGATTTGAACAGCGAACCGTCTCCACACAGCAGCATTGAGGAAAATGATTCACCTGACACTCATCAGAATCCTTCTACGTCACACGCCGCAGATCGGCACGGTGACGTTTTAAACGTAATCAATCAGGCTCTTTCCGATTTGAACAGCGAACCGTCTCCACACAGCAGCATTGAGGAAAATGATTCACCTGACACTCATCAGAATCCTTCTACGTCACACTCCGCAGATCATCACGGGGGTAATTTCAATACGGGAGTAGCGGTTAGTTCTGATCAAATAGAGCGAGATCCTCCAGCTGTGGTTGAACGTGAACATTTTAATAACCATGAAATAAGGAGACCTTTTACCATACCGCCGCCCTGTCCAAGTAACGTTCCAGATTTAGCAGCATTCTATACAGACATCATGCGTATTATAATTGAATTAGCCGACGCTGCGAGATCGTTAACCAGACGTAACGACGTTGTGCAGCTGGAATTAGTGGGTGAAAATCTCAATCGTCACATCACATTTACTGTTACAGATGATGGAAATATGATCCTGCCTGCTTTCGAAAACTTCCTCGACGATTTAGTACAATCGAATGCAAATATACCTGTAGATAATAACATGGAATTTGTTCTTCAGGTTGTTAATGACCCAGCAGGAGGTTCTAAGCATAAAGCTGCAGGAACGTTAGACTGTGAACTGTTTAATAAGAAAATGCGTCATTTGTATATTATAAACAATACCGGTAATCAGTTATGTTTTGCAATCAGCCTCGCACACGTCTCTGATCCTGAGCTCACGGATCACCGTGCTGTAGAACTGGGGAGGAGATGGCAGCATCAGGCAGGCCTTGACGAGCAAACAGCAGTTACTTTTAGTGATATTGGTAAATTTGAAACCATTCTGAAGAGAAAAATTGTAGTGTTTCACAGAACCACGGGCTCTACTGCTCTGTGTAAATTTGAGACCAGTTTCCCCGATCGTTCAAACCCTCTGTTTTTGCTGTTATTTCAAGGTCATTACTATGGGATAAAAAATCTCAAAGGTTTTATGGGGTGCAGATATATTTGTAATTACTGTTACGCCAGCTATCAGAATGCCAATACACACCATTGTGAAGGTTATTGTCCAGTGTGTCGAACATATAAATGTATGCAAGAGATTAGCAATCCTGTAAGCTGTGCAGGCGGTCAAATAATCTGTCGTAATTCTTCATGTTTCAGCAGACACAGGGAACCGCGCATCAGAAATAGTGCTGAAAGGCCTATGAGTGACTGTGAGTTGGTAAAACTCTGTAAAGTATGCAAACGGATATACGTTATTCCAATCAGTAAACCGAATAAACCACACGTGTGTAATGTAAAATGCAGTATTTGCGGTGAAAATGTACCCCCCAGCCTAAACATTACATGCGATGATCATAAGTGTTACATTCTGCCTTGCAGTGCAATTAATCAGCTTGATGATAAACTGATTTTTTATGATTTCGAATGCCTCGTCAATGAGAGCGGCGTGCATACCCCCTTTCTGGTCTGTGCTAAAACGTTGAAAGGTGATGAATGGTACGCTTATGGACTGAATTGCACCCAAAAATTTCTCCTGCATTTCAGGAGGCCAATGTACAAAGGTTACACCTTAATAGCGCACAATGCGCGGGGGTACGATGGTTACCTGATTCTCACAGCAATGCTGCAGTTAGGCATTAAACCACATATCGTCATGGTAGGGAGTAAAGTTCTCTGTTTAACCGACCCTGATTACAGGTTAAAATACATTGATAGCCTGTCCTTCATGTGCATGAAGCTTAGTGCCATGCCGAAAGCGTTAGGCTTTACCGATCAAAGCAAGGGTTTTTTTCCCCACCTATTTTCCTCTGAACAACATCTCCAGTATGTAGGGGCTTTTCCTCCTCCATCCTGCTACGCTGTAGAACGCATGAGTCTTCAAGAACAACAGGTGTTTAACAGCTGGTACAGAGAAGCGAGCAAAGAGGTCTTTGACTTTAAGAAAGAAGCTATTCGTTATTGTAAAAATGACGTTGAAATTCTTTTTCAAGGATGCTTAAAATTCAGAGACGAGTTCTTTAAGGAGACAAGTGTGGATCCGTTTAAAAGTATCACAATAGCATCAGCCTGCATGAAGGTTTTTGTAACCAATTTCCTTCCTCCTCAAACCTTAGCCATTCCATCACCTCTGGACTACAGACGTAGCAGTAAAACGTTCTCCAGCGCGTCCATTCAATGGCTCGGCTGGATTGCAGACAGCAGAGCCATATTTATCGAGCATGCATTAAATAGGGGTGAAAAGAAAATCGGGCCATATTCAGTGGATGGGTATGCAGAGATTAACGGTGTCAAAGTTGCGTTTGAATTTTATGGCTGTTTTTTCCACGGCTGTAAAAAGTGTTACATGCCTCATGACAAGTGTCCGTTGAGAGGGGTCGCATTTGAACAGTTTTACGCAGCCACTGTTGAGAGAAGCAAGGTGTTACAAACTGTGTACGGCCTTCGTCTCGAAGTCATATGGGAGCATGAGTGGATTGAAATGAAAAAATCAGACCCAGGGGTGATCAGCTTTCTTGAGAAAGTTAATGCACCCGAACCGCTATCCCCCCGGGATGCGCTGTATGGTGGACACACCTGTCCTATGAAGTTGAGGTACACAGCGGAACCGGATGAAACTGTACACTATGTGGATTACACATCTCTGTACCCTTATGTAAACGCCAACTGCGTTTTTCCCCTCGGACACCCCACCATCATTTACAAAGATTTTGATGACCCCAGCAGCTACTTCGGTATAATCAAAGCTGTGGTCTACCCACCACGTAACCTGTTGTTCCCTGTTTTACCTTACAGAACATCCCAAGGTAAACTTGTGTTCACTCTCTGCCGCTCATGCGCTGAATTAAATAACCAGTCAGGTCCCTGCATGCATAATGATCAAGAAAGAGCTCTGACGGGAGTTTGGGTGACTGCAGAATTCTGTAAAGCTTTGGAGTGTATCGTCTTGCTAAAATCACAGAGGTGTGGCATTTTGAAAAGAGAAGTGATACAATCTTTAAAGGTTACATTCATTGCTTTTTAAAGGGTAAGCAGGAGGCTTCAGGCTATCCGTCTGAAGCAGTGGATCAGGAGAGTAAGTCAAAGTATATAAGCGACTACAAACTGCATCAGGGCATCCAATTAGACCCTGAGAAAATCGAGATGAATCCTGCCAAAAGGCAGGTTGCAAAATTGTGTTTAAACAGTTTTTGGGGGAAATTTGCGCAAAGAAGTGATCTGTCTCAGACCACAGTCATCACTAATCCTGAAGACTTTTTCAGCTTCATGTTCTCGAGTAAATACAGGGTTAACTATTTTCATTTTTTCAACCCTGAAATGTGTGTAGTGCAGTGGAACTACAGCAAACGTGTCATATATCCACCAAGTAAGACAAATAATGTGTTTATAGCAGCATTCACCACCGCTTATGCACGTTTAAAACTTCTCAGCAGCATGGAGAAGTTACAGGACAGATTGATTTATATTGACACGGACAGTTTGATTTATGTGACAAAAAGTGGTGAAACTCCTCTGGAATTGGGGAATTATCTGGGTGATCTTACTGACGAGTTAGATGGTGACAGCATTTCGGAGTTTGCATCGACAGGACCCAAGAGTTATGCATACCAGACCAAAAACCGTAAAAATGTAATGATACGTGCTAAAGGCATCACTCAGACGCATGAATGCAGCGAGAGGGTCAATTTTGACAGCATCAAAGGGCTGGTCGAGGGCTACTTACAGGGGTCAAGTGAGGGTGTCATTGAAATCCCTCAGCACACGATCAGGAGGGATAAAAAGAGATTCCGTTTGACAAACGCGACATTTCTTAAAAAGTTTCGACTGGTGTATGATAAGAGACGTCTTTTTTCTGACGGGACAACTCTGCCTTTCGGTTATTAGAGTTGAAGAAGAAATAAAATAAAAAGTCACATGGATTTACAGGAGATTGATTTTGATCCTAGATTTAGAGCCCCTTTCTCATGTATGATAGTTGGACCCAGCGGCTGCGGGAAAACTTTCTTTGTAAAAAGTATTTTACAAAACTGTAATCATGTCATGGATATTGTTCCAGAAAATATTGTATGGATTTACACATCTTTTCAACCCATGTATGCTGAATTGCAGAAGATGAATAAAAATATTACCTTTGTGGAAGGATTGCCTCATTCTTTTGAAGATGAAAACCTGTTTCCTCCTGATCAGAATCATCTGATTATTCTAGACGATGTTATTGCTCAAGCTTCAGATGATGAAAACGTGATGAAGGTCTTTACCCAGTTTCGTCACCATCGTAATATGAGTGTTATGATGTTGACTCAGAATGTATTTCATCAGGGAAAGTTCAGTCGCACTATTAGTTTGAACTGTAATTATATGGTGTTGTTTAAGAACCCGAGAGATAAGCTGCAGCTGAACATATTGGCGCGCCAAATGTTTCCATCTCAAAAGGGTCTCTTCTTGGAGAGTTTTGAAGACGCAACGAGAGAAGCTCATGGATATTTAATCATCGATTTTACGCCTACCTGCCCAGAACATTTCAGACTGAGAACGGGGATACTTCCTCAGCAGTGGCCTGCTGTGTACGTACCCAGAACAAAGTAAGTCCTCATGTCAGCGCGTATAAAAAGGAATTTACCATTATTCAGAGCTTTGTACCAGGCCTGTCCACAGAAACGTAAAGATATTCTCGCACACTGCTCTCCCGACTTTATTCAGGCTCTGTGCGAGATTGCACTGAATATCCTAAAAGGTAACATTAAACTATCACCCTCTCAACACCGACAATTGAAGAAACAAAGAAATATCATCAGATTGTTGGGTGATAAAAGAACCGGGATAAAAACTAAACAGTTGGCTCTCAAAAAGCAACGAGGTGGTTTTATTCTGCCCATCTTAACGGCTCTTGCACCCTTGATCGGTGATCTAGTGGGTGGAATCATCAGGAGATAATGTCTCTCAGAACATCGCAGAAGATGTTTCTCATTTCCCCTCATCAATTCAAGCGTCTGACCCAGTCAGACACGTCCATCAGACAGACGGCGGAGGAGAATTTGGATGCTGAAATGAGAGCGATATTAAACGAGCCGGGTTTGACTTCTTATGAAAAAATCAAGAGATACGATGCTCTTCTCCAGAGGTATATGACTTTACTTAAGCAAGGTGTCAAAGAAGAAAAACAGCGGGTCAGTTTAACGCTGCAGCGTGACACAGAGGTTCCTGAACATGAGCGGTCCCAAGAAAAACAAGGCCCAGGGCAGGACGAGGCCCCTAAGGATCAGGTTCTTACGGAAGTACTGAAAAGCCTTCCTAAACACAATCGTAAAAATGCCGAGTACATTTTGAAGAAATTATCCAAAAGAAGTGAGAGTTGGACTCACTTCCAACTATTTAACGGAAATATTATAAAGGGGTCCCACATGATTGATTTGTTGAAAAATCTCATGCTTCCGTTTAAAAAATCTGGAGCATCACAAACCCGAGGATGGTCTGATTTTCTACACTCCATGTCAGAAGTAAACATACCTATATCTTCAGTCATTAACCCTTATGCTCGTGAAGAATATAGACGTTTCAAAACAGAGGGTACATCGATTGAAAATGGGGGTACACCCCCCAGCGTTAAGCAGAGAAGAAAAAGAAGAAGAAGGCAGATAACTCATTCTCCCTACTGGTCGAGATCTGAGCTGGAAGATCCAAAAAATGCTGATGGGAGATCAAAAAGGTCTCTTCGTAAGACGACACTACCACCCCGATGGATTACATTTTCACCATAAACCGTTATAAGAAAAATGAAACATGTAGTCTATTTCTTTTATTCAATAAAATATTTATTGATTATATTTTTCAAGTCTAAGTTCGTTCTCTACTTCACACACTAACATATGATATCATTACACAAATATTAAATCATAAGAAGAAAAAAAAAACAAACAATGAAAAAAAAAATAAGACATTTTAAATTCCATAACAATCCAGAAACATCTCCAAAGAGCATGTCCCGTGAGTATAAAATGTACAACTTTGATTAATGACACATTTCTGATATTTTTTCACAAAGTTAGATACCATTAAATCATTCTTAATCACATCTCCGGTGTATTTCGACAACACTTGCTGCATTGATAATCCGCACGCTCTATGACATAGATAAAAAATGCAATGGTGACCGCACACAGTGGACAGAGTGTTTTGAAGCTGATTATTATGATACAATATTTTTGAGGATCTGTCTTCTAAAAATGTTACGATGCTTGACGGGTAGAACTCGAAATCCGGAGAGAATCCATAAGAGTCAAAAAAGCTGGATTGACCATTCTCATCCAATGTCAGAGCTAGCCAGTGTTCCCCCGGCATGTGTGAAGGATGTGTGTTCACAATAAAGTAGGCCGGCCCTGGGAATTTGTCAGCTAGCAGCGGCAGCTGGTCGCACGGCCACACACCGCAAAACAAATCTCCCAGCAGATGACGCATCAGGCTCTCAATTTCATGATTATTCATGCCTGATTAGATTAATAATAATCCACCAGCACACGCCTCTTTGAATCAATCTCTAAAATAGAATCATAACAAGCGTAGATGATCAGCGTGGTGGTATATGGCAACGGGTTTCTGAAGCGCATTTCCAATCTTAAATTCCCACTGGAAACTGGAGATAGAGCATCTGTGTCCTCACCCGGGTTAAGATTAAATGTGAATAGAGAGTATCCTTGATTAAATTCCTGACGTGATATACTCAGTGGAAGATCTTTTAGATGTCGTCCTGTAGCCGTAAACAAGTTGTAATACTCTCTCACTGAATGACCTTGGTTAAAATTTGGCTGGAAGGCTTTAGCAGGAATTTGTCTGCCATCCTTACACAAAGCTAAATATTCCATATCAAAATGATTAAAGTCAAACGGATTGAGATTGCGTGTTCCTGTAAAAGCGTCATGATCCAGTAACGCAATCACCACATACTTGGGAAAGATGCCTAAGAAAAGATTCTCTTGGTTGCATACCCTTGAATTTTCAGGGATGGAATATGTTTTTACATTCACACGTGAAAGTGGATACAGAGCATTTGCTTTCATTAAAGCTGAAGCGTGCCCCAGTCGTACAGCTGGAGAGACAGTAACTTTTTTGATAAAAAGAGATGCTCCTAATATCCTGAGTTTGTAAGTGGAGTCTCTTGCGGCCATGAGACAAAAGGCCTCGTTGGCTCTTGTAAGTTTAATTTTAAGGTCAACAGAGTTTAAAAGAAGTCTCTCGCAGAAAAATATGTCGGCATGCAGGGGGCCTAGGAGATGTACCTCCCTGGAATTTGCCGTAAAGCCTGCTCTGCTGTTAAGACCTTGGTTAGGGCCGTTAGTTGTAACAATAGAGTTCAGAGCACCTGCAGTGTCTTTATAAAAAAGACCAGAGCTAAACTGGGTTTTTAAAGAATCCTCAGAAAAGTTTAACAATGTCTCAATCATGGCTCTATATGGATGTGTAGCGCTGGATTGTGAAATCATTCGATCTCCGAGAGTGACGTCACACTGACTGAAGATGGTGTTTAACGGGTAGTTGATGAGCCCTACAGGTGCATCATCTGGCAGGTTTGTTCCATTCTCGTTAGTAATTTTCACTCTGAGATGCAACAGCGTATCGTTGAGATCCAGATACTTTTCTCCGTCTCCCGGAATGAAAAACTCGATCGGCCCTCCATCGGTGATTGCTGATAAAGGCTGGATCTCGGTGAAAATTTTATCTTCGATCGATAGCTGCGTCATCGGGGCAGAAAATAAGTCCAACTCTGCCAGCGTGCACTCTGATGATTTGTTATGTAAAAGAGCCATTATTTAAATATATCAAAACTTGCGGATGACTTCCTTCCTCTTCGTTTGTCAGCTGCGACTGATCTCCTTTTTCGCGTTTGTCGTTGTTTTTTAACCGTCCTTAAACGATCACCAGGGGGTCTTGTTCTGGGTCTTTTGGATAAAACCATAATTCCTGAACCTTCTTGACCGTCGATGTGTGCAGAACCACTCATTTTACTCACGGCTCTACCGATGACATCCGAAGCGATATTTGATGCAGCCGTTTTAAGATGGGGTTTTGCAATTGCAAATCCTTTTTTAACCAGAGGGGATATGAAGCGGAATAATTTTGAAAATAATGATCCAATTCCGCGTCCGTACATGACCGGGGCCCCATAAAACCCTGGCAGATTACCGCCTGATTGACTTACATAGTAATTTACAAAGCGATTTGGATCACGTCTCAGACTTAGATGTGCCATGTTCTCTCTTGCCTGCTTGATGCAGTGTTGAATGACCAGCGTAATATGAATGATAACCAATCAATCTTAGAGGTTATATACATATCTCTGGAATAGTTTATACAAATAAAATTTATCTCAGGCTACGTTGTGATATCACCGGTCTGAAGTGTAGTCTTATGACGGTCTTTCCATAGACGAAATTTACAGGAACGTTTTGGTCCGATTTAATTTCTATATTGATATTTTCAATATGTCTTCTGGAGACTGGAAGGTAGTGGGCGGGGTTAAACGTCTGAGTAATCATATCACTGAATGTGCCTTGTACTTTGACGGTCCGCAGTAAAGGTGCAAAAGTGTCGCCTACTATTTGTGGGCTGACCACGTCGCTGTAACAGTATAGGTGATAGAAACCAGCCTTTATATCCGCCGGAAAAGGAGCCAGTTTTGGTTCAGAAACATGAATCCATTCCCCTGGTTTCACGCCCATCATATAAGCTAGAGTGTTGAAGAAGCGTATTTCATACGGACTATTTGCTTGAAATGCAAATCTCTTTTGAACTTTGCTGAATTTAATGCGTAAACCCGATTTCAATTTTTTGAAAAACATTTCCATCTCTGTCTCGAGTTGAACAACGCTGTTATAGTAGCCACTTCTGATCCTTTGCGTATTGATCTCCACATCACCAACCTTCCTCCATTCAAAGTAGGCATCATAATCCGGTAAATTATGCCATGTATGAGGGTATGAAATCTCGGCTAATGCAACCATCCATTGGCCTTCTAAATCAATATGTTGAGCTAAATTTACACGGAAACTTGAACTGGTATTATTTTTAAACACTTCCATGCTAGCATTAGATGGAAGAGTAACGTAAAAGCCATCATCCTCTACCTGACGGTTCATGATGCTGTGTCAACTGTGAGGTTTAGTGCAAACCTTTTTTATACATTTCGAAGTTCATCAAACTTGATCCAACTGTTGAATTTCTCAGGCCAGTTTTTCCAGCTTACAAAAACCTGTTTGACTCCCTTGACCGTACGTCGTTTTAATATTTTTTCCACTTGATACATCTTGTCGTTAAATATTTTTACTTTTTGAAGTTCCTCAGCGTAAAAGGAACCCTCGATAGGTTCTCCATCCAAATCTTTGAGTTTGTATACAGGAGGAGAACGGGGTATCCGGTCATACACTGTAAACACTTCATCCGTAAAACTCTGTTCGTATTTTTTGTCAAACACTCCACGGACCTTGGATATTCTGACAAGATCCCCTTGTTTAAATGTTGTCACTGAGTCCTTGCAATATCTGTTGGACTTGACATCATACAGATTCTGAAACACTTGAAAGGCATTTTCTGGGGTCACTTCCATAGGGCTCATTTTAATGCTGGAGTGGTAGGAATGGTTGTAGCTTCTAGCTAGGTTTTGCAGTACATTGACGTACCGCCGGGTATTGTTAGCTGTAAAATATCTCCACATCCTTGTTTTTAATGTGCGGTTAAATCTCTCGACCACTGAAGCTTTTGCTTCACTCGCTGTGGCAAAATGTTCAATACCGTGTTTCTCCATTAAAACTTTAAATTTCTTGTTAAAAAATTCTTTACCTGCATCAGTCTGAAGTTTTTTGGGGATCTGACTTTCTGTAAAAACTGATTCAAATGCCTTTACCACCTCAGCGGCTGTTTTCCTCTTCAAAACTCGTACATACGCCCTTTTTGAAAAGATGTCAATGACTGTTAATAAATAATTATAACCATCATTTTCCATGGCCAGAGCTTGCATGTCACAGAGATCAGCCTGGAACTGCCTCAATGGTCTGGTGACAAAAACTCTGTTTCTCGGGAACTTTATTCTTGCAGGTTTATGTAGAGTATAGGTATCTTCTCCTGATAAAAAATCTTTAACTTTTTCAACCGCAACCTTCTTTCCCGTTTCATCTTGCATAACCCTCCTCAGCCTATCTACACCCCCAAAACTTCCCGGATTTGAAGGGCTATAATATACTTTCTTCATCAGCCGTCTTCCTGCCATCTCTGCCGATTACTTGTTAAATAATGAGAAAAAAACACACAGGAGGGTAGATTTATCCTTATTTTTTATTTTTTTTTATTTTTTTATTTAATATAAACAAAAAACAACCAGAAAAACAAAATCAGATAAAATGCAGATGAATTCAAACACTACTAGCTTTTTAAACAACACTTTTGGGAAAGGTTACTATGTTCCTACTTTAATTGTATTTAATAGTAAAAAGAAAAAAGAAGAAAAATCATATAATGCAGATTAACTAAAGTACTGGAATACTAAAAAAAAAAAAAATGATACAACAACAAGTCATCAAACATGTGAGATCAGTTTGTCAGTCCATAGCACTCTGAAACAGAGTTAAGTTGTTTGAGATGTTTCTCATCGACCATGCGATCATAAACGTGCGCTATTGCACTGTGGATGCCTTGTACCGATTTCAGTTCATATAAAACCGTCTTGGCAATCGTCTTCACTCTGAAGTCATCCGCTTGTATGTTTCGAAGTACCAGAAGATTCTGAATAGCAGGAATGAGTTTGGGGGTTACGAGTCGTCGTACGATGCGTTGAAAGTTGACTTGGTAATAATCCTCCCCCAGTACCTCCAGGCAATGGTGTTGACGCTGGCTTGGGTGGTTCGTTATACATCCATAGCAGGTTTCTCTGACATAGTTCAAAGAGGTTATGTTGAATAAATGAAGTATCGCTGTTTTCACCGTATTGATGAGGGTGGTTGAGAACCAACCGTCAATTTCGTCCTCCTGGTTACTCTCATCCTCTGCTGAAGGCTGAGGGTCCTCCATCGGTTCCAGGGTTTGTGTAGGAGCTTCGGTAGAGGGTGAGTAGCCGGTGGCTACCTCCTCCTCCACGACCACCTTCATGTCTTCAGGCAGGACATTCGCGTCTACAGACTCAGCCATGAATAGCGGTGATGGTGAGCAGAGGTCTGGAGAAAGCGGTAGATATTTCATGTTGTATCCTGTAGGTGATGCAGGACTGTAGTGGTTCTCTGAGAATGAGGATGTTGAGGTGGATGGTGAGAAGAGGTCAGGGGAAGGCGGATGATATGGTCCAATGTTGAAGCTTTCATCGTGCTCAGGAGAGAAGTGGATCTCTGCTCGGTGGTTGTAGAGATCTCTGTATGGTGTCGGTCCACTCATTCTCATGATACGATTCTCAGTGTCTGTGAGCTTGCAGTTATCCCCCCGTATATATATCATAGGAAGGGGCGTGTCCTCAGAAGAGGGTTCGTTCTAAACGTAAAACAGGAAACGTCAGCGTTTTTTTCACTGACATGACATCGATCCAACTTCGTGACTTTTGGAAAAGGTCGGAAAGACGATGTCCAATTTCACTCATCTTCTCTGCCCAAGCTTCAAACGGCAGAGCCAGCATTGTCTTGAATACGCCGCAGTCCTGATTGAAAGCCTCCAACACAAACAGATCTGAGGGACTCGTCCGGTTGTTCCTGCGTCTGCTTGCCCGAAAAGACCAGCGGCCATTTGCTGTGGTTTTTGACCCCCACACTGCGCTAAAGAGAGGTTCTCTCTCAGCTATTTCAACATCGGATGGTATATGAAACATTCTCGCCCGTTTTACAGGTCGAGGAGACAGTTCATTTTCTTCTTCTTCTTCTTCTTTCTCCCTCTCCTGCCTTGAGACTGTTTCAGGGCTATCATTAAGGTGCGGGATTGCAAGCTTTAACACAGCCCAGTCGCTGTGGGTGAGTGTACACAGAGCCAGTGATCCATTAAATACCTCGTCTTGATCCAATTGATACAGGCAAAGCTCTCCTATTTCATACATGAAAATATAACCCCAGCTGCCAACCAGGCCATATGGCTCCAAAGACCATTCTTCCTGCAGAGTCTTGAACGGGGGTCTTTGTACCCTGCAGATGTAGTATGTTGATTTCTTAGGAGCATTCAATTCACGGGATGAATACTGGTAGACGGTCACTGGGGTTTCGCACAGAACTGACATACCTCTTGGCCGAACCGAGGTCTGATTTTCAACCATGGTTGTTGAAGTTGATTTTGGATCCTCATCATCGGTAGAGTATGTCACGACGGGAATTCCGATAGGTATCTCCGTTGAGGAAGTATATGATGCAGTTGCTTGTTCATCATCATCATCTTGGCACGCGTTGCGTTTCTCCTCCGCTTGACGATAAACTCTCTTAACTCTAGCCATTGTTGAACGGGTGTTCTTTTTTTTTCCAACGAATGCTGCATGTAAAGTGCAGAGTTTTATCTCTGTATTTAAAGTAAACACTAAGGCACGCCCTATTGTTTTCATTGGGTTATTCAAGGTTTAACGATGCTTACAAACACACCCCTCTATTTTTAATTGGTGCTGATGCCAAACAGTTTCCGATAATACCATATTTGTCTTGTTCTATTTATAACAAACACACCCCTGTGTTTTAATTGACTCATTTAAGGTATTGCCCCTAATGACGACAACCAATCAGCATCCACTGTTACGCCCCCCTTGGACACACCACCTGCTTGACCACGTGACCTCCTGCCCACGTGGCAACCACATGGCGCCCATATGGCCCCCACCGGAAATCCCGCCCTCACCGGAAGTCCCACCCACCTGTCAAAAAGTTTGATGAAAGGGTGTACTTAAATTCTCTAGCACGCACCAAGAGGCAGGCCCCGTCTAAATTTCTTCCGAAATTTTCTAGTTATTATTATTATGCTCTGCAAGTAAACTGATTTAAACTTTGTTCCTAAAGTTAATATGTTAGAGTTTGAGTTGTTGAAAGCTTTACAAATAATTTAAACAAATGGTATTTGTCATCAATGTATTTTATCTAGTGTTAGATTTTTATATCTCGTACTCGTCGTCTTCCACTTTATCCAGGACCGGGTCGCGGGGGCAGCAGACTCAGCAGAGACACCTAGACGTCCCTCTCCCCAGACCCCTTCTCCAGCTCTTCCGAAGCCCAAGGCGTTCCCAGGCCAGACATAGTCCCTCCAGTGTGTCCTGGGCCGTCCCTTGGGCCTCCTCCCAGTGGGACGTGCCTGGAACACCTCCCGAGGAAGGCCTCCAGGAGGATGCCCAGCCACCTTAACTGGCTCCTCTTGATGTGGCGGAGCAGCGGCTCTACTCTGAGCCCCTCCCAGATGACCGGGCTCACCCTATCTCTAAGCGAGCGCCCGGCCACCCTACGGAGGAAGCTCATTTCAGCCGCTTGTATCCCGGATCTCGTTCTTTCGGTCATGACCCAAAGTTCATGGCCATAGGTGAGGGTAGGAACCTAGACCAACCGGTAAATCGAGAGCTTCGCTTTTCGGCTCAGCTCTTTCTTCACCACAATGGATCGGCACAGCACCCATTACTGCGGCAGCCGCACAGATCCGTCTATCGATCTCCCGCTCCATTCTTCCCTCACTCGTGAACAAGACCCCGAGATACTTGAACTCCTCCACTTGAGGCAGGAACTCTCCTCCAACCTGAAGAGGACAAACCACACTTTTCCGGTCGAGAACCATGGCCTCGGACTTGGAGGAGCTGATTTTCATCCCACCCGCTTCACACTCGGCTGCAAACTGCCCCAGCACATGCTGTAGGTCTTAACTAGAGGGGACCAGCAGGACCACGTCATCTGCAAAAAGAAGAGACGACATTCACTGGTCCCCAAACCTGAACTCCTACGGCCCTTGGCTGCGCCTAGAAATTCTGTCCATAAAAGTTATGAACAGGACCGGTGACAAAGGGCAGCTCTGCCAGAGTCCAACACCGGGAACAGGTCCGACTTAGTGCCGGCAATGCGGACCAAACTCCTGCTCTGCTTATACAGAGACTGGATGGCCCCTAATAAAGGACCCCCAATTCCATACTCCTGGAGCACCTCCCACAGGGCACCATGAGGGACATAGTCGAATGCCTTCTCCAGGTCCACAAAACACATGTGTACTGGTTGGGCAATCTCCCATGAACCCTCGAGTACCCTGTAGAAAGTATAGAGCTGGTCCAGTATTCCACGGCCGGGACGAAAACTACACTGCTCCTCCTGAAGGAGAGGTTCGACTATCGGCCGGACTCTCCTCTCCAATACCCTGGCGTAGGCCTTACCAGGGAGGCTGAGGAGTGTGATCCCCTGTATTTGGAACACGCCCTCTGGTCACTCTTCTTATGAAGGGGGACCACCACCCCAGTGTGCCAGTCCAGAGACACCGACCGCCATGCAATGTTGAAGAGGCGTGTCAACCATGACTGTCCCACAACATCCAGAGACTTGAGGTACTCAGGGCAGATCTCATCCACCCCCGAAGCCCTGCCACCGCAGAGCATTCTAACCACCTCGGTGACTTCAGCCTGGGTGATGAAAGAGTCTAACCCCGAGTCCCCAGCCTCTGCTTCCACCAGGGAATGCGTGATGGCAGGATTGAGGAGATCCTCGAAGTACTCCTTCCACTACCCGATAATATCCCCAGTCGAGGTCAGCAGCCTCCCACCCCCACTGTAAACAGTGTTGGCAAAGCACTGCTTCCCCCTCCTGAGGCGCTGGACGGTTTGCCAGAATCACTTTGAGGCCAACCGGTAGTCCTTCTCCATGGCCTCACTGAACTCCTCCCAGTCCTGAATTTTTGCCTCTGCCATAGCCCGGGCCGTGGCACGCTTGGCCTCACAGTACACGTCAGCTGTCTCAGGAGTCCCACAAGCCAACCACAGCCGATAGGACTCCTTCTTCAGCTTGACAGCGTCCCTTACTGCCGGTGTCCACCACTGGGTTCTGGGATTGCCGCTGCGACAGGCACCGCAGCTACGGGCAGCAGCATCGACAATAGATGTGGAGAACATGGTCCACTCGGACTCTATCTCTCCACCATCCCCTGGAATCTGGTCAAAGCTCTCCCGGAGGTGGGAGTTGAATACATCCCTGGCCGAGGGCTCTGCCAGACGTTCCCAGCAGACCCTCACTATGCACTTGAACCTGCCAAGTCTGTCCGGCTTTCTCCTCTTCCAGCGGATCCAACTCACCACCAGGTGGTGATCAGTGGACACCTCAGCCCCTCCCTTCACCCGCGTGTCCAAAACATGCGGTCGACGGTCTGACGACACGACAACAAAGTCGATCATTGACCTCCTGCCTAGGGTGTCCTGGTGCCAAGTGCACTGATTGACACCCATTGCTTGAAGATGGTGTTCATTATGGACAATCCGTGACTAGCACAGAAGTCTAATAATGCAACACCACTCGGATTCAGATCGGGGAAGCCATTCCTCCCGATCACGCCTCTCCAGGTGTCACTGTCATTTCCCACATGGGCGTTGAAGTCCCCCAGCAGAATAATTGAGTCCCCGGGAGGGGTACCATCCAGCACCCCCAACAGGAAAGCCAAGAAGGCTGGGTACTCCGCACTACCGCTCAGCCCATAGGCCGAAACGACAGTCAGAGACCTGTCTCCAACCTGAGGCGCAGGGATGCGACCCTCTCATCCAACATGAGATGGCTGAGCTGGGGGTCACCAAGCTAACCCACCCCAGCCCGCCGCCTCTCTCCAAGGTCCACTCCAGAGTATAAGAGAGTCCAGCTCTTCTCGAGGAGATGGGTTCCAGAGCCCACAGTGTGCGTGGAGGTGAGCCCGACTATTTCTAGTCGATATCTCTTGACTTCCCGCACGAGCTCAGGCTCCTTCCCCCCGAGCGAGGTGACATTCCACGTCCCTAGAGCCAGCCTAAGCATCCGGGGATTGGGGCCACAGAGGTCTCCACCCTCGTCTGCTGCCCAATTCTCTTTGCACTGGTCCCTCACAGTTCCTCCTGCAGGTGGTGGGGCCCACTGGGGGATGGCCTCGTGTCTCTCGTTCGGGCTTGGCCCGGCCAGGTCCCACGAGGAGCAACCCAGCCACCAGGTGCTCTCCGGCAAGTCCTGACCCCAAGCCTAGCTCCAGGGTGGGACCCCAGCTCCGCCGTACCAGGCAACGTCTTATTTCTTGATGTAATGTCCTCATGAGGGTGTCTTGGACCGCTCTTTGTGTGATCGGTCACCTAGAGCCTGTTTGCCATGGGAGAGCCTACCAGGGGCATTTAAGACCCAGACAACATAATTTTTTTACATGACGCTTCTTATAGACGCTCATTTGACTTGGTGATTGACATCCTACAAGCTCATGTATGCTGCACTGCTCCAGCTCAACATGCCGTAAAGGATGTTGAACCTGATGTGAAACGTAAATTGATAAATCTGTGTTTGATTAATCTGTGGCTATTCTCAAAATGAATTTTGGAACGTATATATGAATTTCAGACTTGAAAGTAGTCAAATTGAGTTTTTAATACAATGAAATACATTTTAAAAGCAAATGAATTCAGTTTCAAACCATAAAATTCAGTTTCATTTTAGTGAAATTTATTTTCAAACCAATGCCTTCGATTTCAAATTAAATAAATACAAATTCAGGCAGAGCAATTCAAATTCAGTTTCTGATGGCACAAGTTTCTTCCCATGCAGAGCTTGGCTCACCCCTTTCAATTTTGTCCTAATACCACCGCCTTATTGGGCTGGTATTCACAGGACAACCCTTAACAGACTGAAATATTATTTAATAAAATATTAAAGTAATAATATTAAATAATTTATTCATACTCATTATCACAACAACTGTGAGTGACTGAATCTAAAGAAAAATTCCAGGAAACCAGTCTCAAAGAAGACCATTAGTAACACACTACGCTGCCATAGAATAAAATCCTGCAGGTCCCCTTGCTCAAGCCAGCGCAGGTCCAGGCCTGTCTGAAGTTTGCCAATGACCATCTGGATGATCCAGAGGAGGAATGGGAGAAGGTCATATGGTCTGAGCTAATAATAATAGAGCTTTTTGGTCTAAACTCCATTCGCCATGTTTGGAGGAAATAGAAGGATGAGTACAACCCTAATAACATCATTCTTTGGGGATGCTTTTCTGCAAAGGGTACAGGACGACTGCACCATATTGAGCAGAGGATGGATGGGGCCAAGTATTGGGAGATGGGTCGTGGATGGGTCTTCCAGCAGGACAACGACCAGAAGCAGACATCCAGGGGAACTAAGGAGTGGCTCCGTAAGAAGCATGTCAAGGTCCTGGAATGGCCTAGCCAGTCTCCAGACCTGAACCCAATCGAAAATCTTTGTAGGGAGCTGAAAGTCCATATTGCCCAGTGACAGCCTCGAAACCTAAGGATCTGGAGAAGATCTATATGGAGGAGTGTTCTAAAATCCCTGCCGTAGTGTGTGCAAACCTCATCAAGAACTACAGGAAAAATCTGATATCTGTAATTACAAACCTGCAAAATCAGCAGCGTATCAAATACTTGTTCTCCCCACTGTATGTCCCCTCCCTACCATGTTTTTTTTTTTTCTCCAGGACATGGGTTTTGCATTTTCTTTGGCTTCTGCTCATTTGCTTACTTCCTTTTGTCTGCTGAACGACCAGCCATTTTTGATATCTGCTGGCTTGCATATCATCCCTTATTTGTTTTCATTTTGTGTCCTGTATCTTGGTTCTATATCCTCGTACACATAAGGTTGAGACAGGCAAAGCTGATCACAAAATAATTTTTGTCTGCCTAGCATCCGTCCCTGACTCTGTGGTCTCATCTATTTTTACTCCATGCACTCATTTGTCTTCATTCTCCTTTATTCGTGTCTCCTCTTTTCAGCCTATAACCTAAAAGTTGTGTTCAGCAAAATGTTAAGAATTTCTCTGGCTGGTATATCTATGAAATCAATCTTAGGGCAGACTTGGCCAAATTTTCTGATATTATCTGTAACTCAAACCACACAAACACATCAAGAATAAGCTTGAAACACAATGTGGAACAAAAAGAAAATACAGAGATTATGAAAATAGTTGTTTTCTCTTATTTAAGAGTAAAGTGAGCAGAGTGAGAAGCCATGATCAGCACATCATGAGATATCTTCCACCAGGCAAGCTTAGTAGCTGAGTTTAATCTAAGCAAAACATAACTATATCATTTAAAAAAAAGTAAAAGTACTGTCTGTCCTTCAAAATTTTGTCTGGTTTTTGTTTTATTGGGCCATTTTTGATCATTTTTGTCACATCACTGATTTTTTTGGGAAACAGAATTAAAATATTAAAGGCTTGAGGTTAAAAATATAGAGTGCTATTAAAATATATTTACCCCCTTGAGATCCAAAGAGCAGTTAATGTGCTTTTTTTTTTTTTAAATAACAGGATGACCTTAAGATAAATCTCTCTTTACAGGAAGATTCTTAGAATAAAAGACAGCAAGTCTGCAATCTTCTGCAAATATCTAAAACCAGAGCACAAAAATCTTTCAAAAAAGAGAAATGACCTGGTACTGTATGTATTAGCAAAGCATTTAGCATGTGCACGTTTGACAGCTTTTTCGGTTGTTCAGAAAAGTATCTTTGTCCGGTCTTTGGCGTGCTGTGGTGGCCTTCCTCCAATGCTTCCTTCTGTGGCTCTGACCCTGGCCGGGCGCCAGACTGTGGTCGGATCGGTGAAGGGTGAAGCATGGGGGGCTGGGTGCTTTGGTGTGTGCTGGCTCACTCCCACTGGCTGCTTGCCATGGCCTGAGCCACTGGGCTCTGTCTGGCCTCTGCTTGGGGAATGATGTGTCTCAGGGTCTGTGGGTCCATGGCTGGATCTGCTCTGGCATAGATGGTTGCCGGGGGGCCTGTGGGCTCGTTGCTGCAGATCCCTGGGGCTTCTGCACTGTGGCTGCTGGGTGGTTTTCCCTGGGACTCTCCTCTGCTCTTCTCTGGGGGGTTGCAATAGTCCCGGCGGTGGTTGTCCTGGGGTTCCTGTGCTCTAAGGGGCCTTTGGATGTCTGTGGCTCGGATCTCCTCTATGTCTGTCCAGGGTGGCAGGTCTGTGGCTCCTCACGCTCGCTATTGCATATTTTTATGGAGAAACCTTGTATAAACAAGCACACTCACATTTAAACCCACAATCGTTTAGATTCAGGGGTTAACAGATATACAGATGTTCTATATTGAGCTGTATTTACCACTAAATACATCTTGCATTCATAAGTACCGTGCACTTTTTTGCAACAATTCTGGTATTATATATGTTTCTGCAGGTGTAGAAGCAAGCAGGGTGTTGTCTTGTAATTTCTTCATCCTTCTTTCTCTCCACCATTCTTTTCTCCTTCTCTCCCTTTTTCCTTTTTACCTCATTTTCTCTCTTTCATGCTTCTTATTTTTTCCTTTTCATTTCCATCTCCACGTCTGTAAATTAAAATAATCCCAAAGCAGTTTCTAATAAAGTTTCTCTTAGAAATATCAAGCGGAGCCTTAAAGCATTAGCTGTAATTCTCCACAGGTTAAAGTAAATCTGTTGGGCTTCGTCTTGGCACTCACAACAATTCTGAACGGCACTCCGCTGGACAGGACATGGTTTAAAAAAAGAAAACAAAATTTGGTTTGCAGTTTGCACTACTGTGCTAGACGGCAAGTGAGGGTTTTTGGCAAGGGTTGTTGCCCAGGGCGGTATTACAAAGGGTAATGCAAAAGCACCATATCAGAAATAGAACTTTTTTTATCTGTCAGTGGTGCTCTAAGCATGTTTTTTATTGTTTTGTTGCATGTGCAGCCAAAGGAGAGGTGGCACCACCATGTTTTGGGAAGGCACATTCTGCTTGCTGCTGAAAATCTTTGGGTTTGTTTGCTGTCAACCACACGGTTCCCACGTGGGGTTAGGTACAAGTAAATATATAGTGTTTTTTTTGAGTGGCTTGGTGCTACCTTCACCTACACTTAAGACTGTTTCTGTCTTGAGTGTAGTTAACGGTTTGTATCTTGTGAAAGGGAGGAAATGGCTTGCCCAGTTACCATCAATGCAGTAACCTCCACTGTAGACAGCATATTCCTCAGCCACCAGGGTCCAAACACAACAACCTGTGTCATCTATGTAATAAGAAGCAGAAATTTAAAATTTAAGTCATACTAATGTGTTTTACCTTTTTTAACTGTTAATTTAAAGTTATGCACATTTAAAGGAGGACATATCATCCTTTTAAATCCTTCGTTTTCAAACTTAAATCATTCAGCCATGGTCTATATAAAGTGGAACTCCAATGCTTTGGTGTGATTTACTTATTGTAGCTCCACAGGCCCCTCTTTAACCCGTGTTCTGAGGTGTGTCTGAGAGCAACTCGTTTTGGTCCGGTCTTTTTAAATGCTGTTGAGGCACTGTACAACCCGCCCTCCTCGAGGTCAAAGAGCGTTTCACTCTACCCCGTTCAGTTATTTTTGTAGTTTAATAACAGAAACATATATAGTGCCGCAAAAACGAGACAAAAACAGCAAAAACAATGCAAACCTGTTTATGTAATAATACTAACTAAAACATGCAGTACAGTTATGTCTTCAAGGAGCTAAAAGCAGCACACAGCACTTACATAAGCAGAAGGTACAATGCTACTGCTTTTAAAACAATGGCCAGGACGTCATTTCAACACACAATAAATTCCTGTCTATAATATGTTTGTTGTCATTTTAGTGTTTTTTGCAAAAGGAACTGACCCCTGAAAGAAGGAACTGACCCCTTAATCAGATGAAGTCTTTGGGCAAATCCTTCTTGATGCTAGCAAAGGTTGAAGCCATTCGTCCTTGAAGTGCCTTCAACAACAACTTTGTTGGGCAACCGTGGCTATGGTGGCAGGGTTCGTCTTGTAAGGTTTGAGCCCTCGCTATGTCTGTCTCAGTCATTGTGTCCTTTGGCAAGACACTTCACCCGCCTTGCCTACTGATGGTGGTTAGAGGGCTCTGTGGCATCTGTGTATGGCAGCCTCACTTCTGTCAGTGTGTCCCAGGGCATCTGTGGCTACAATGTATCTTACCACTGTCAGTGTGTGAATGGATGGATGACTGAATGTAGTGTGAAGCGCTTTGGGGTCTCTGGGGACTTGATGAAGCACTATACAAGTACAAGCCACAAGCCATTAAAGCTGTCCATAGTGCATTAAACTACAGGCTGGAATTAAACATCCTGAGTGAAATCCAGTGAGATATTAATGGACAAGATGAAAGTAACTATGGACTGGAAAAATATGAATAATGCTAGTTACAAAACCAACTTGGTCTTACGACCACAAAGGCTGTTTCCTAACCTCCAATCTGCTGTTTACGATCAAGCCAGGTCTTAAAATAATCCTGGGAGTGTGAGACGAGCCAAACAAACTCCTGCAGCTTACCTATTGAACACCTTGGACCCAGGAAGCACTTAGGCTCTTGAGTCAATGCAGGAGGAGTCGATGATTGAGCTGCTTCTGCTTTTTATCTCTGTCACTGAATTGTTTGCTCCACAAAACATACATACATACAAAAATTCATGCTGGACATGTACTCTCACGGGTTCAGCAAATATAAACAAAATTCTTATCCCCATATCAGAATTCAGTTTGCTTTTGGACACAATTATTTTTAATGTAACCATTTCACATTTGTCACATTACTAATTTTATGTCATAGACAAACACAAACAAGTCCATATTTATCAAATTAAAGGAAAATTACGTATAATTTATGTAAAGATGCTGAAAAGTGTTGCACACATTTGTATTCAGACCCCTTATTTAATAGTTCACAGAACCACCTTGCTGCAATCGAAGCCGCACATCTTGTGACTAAAATATTTGCCCATTCTAATTTGCAAAATAGTTCAAGCTAAGCCAGCTTGAACTGTTTTGCATGCTCACACGTGAATACACTTAACTAAACCCTTCTATTGCAGATTTGGCTGAAGGTGTAGGGTCATTTTGAAAAGTGAATCTCTGCCCCAGTCTATAGTCTTTTGCAGCTTTTTTCTCCGCTTCTTTCTACTCATCAAGCCTTGCCACGTTCCCCGCTTGTGCTTAAGAAAAGCTTCCTCACAACATGATGCTGCTACTATTTCACCATGGTGATAATAGGATTAGGAGGATGTACTGTTACTGTAGTTCAATACCACATAAAAATGTTTTAATGTTGTCCATTAAAGTTGATGTTTTGTCTCATCTGACAACTTCACCTATTTTCTCATATTTGCTCTTCCCCCTACATGTAGCAAACTGCAAACAGGAATCATTGTGGCTTTCTTTTAAAATCGGCTTTCTTTCGGTCACTCTTGCATAAAGATGAGATTTGCCTTGTCAATAAATTCTCCTACCTGAGCTGTGGATATTTGCATCTCCTCCAGAGTTACAATGGGCCTCTTGATCAGGATGACCTCTGGAGGCAGTTGGTTGTATTGGATTTAATTCAGGTCTATAAGAGTAAAAGGAGCCTACTACATACCATGCCACACCTTTCAGATTTTAATTGTTGAAAATGTTGGAAACTATAATTTTTCTTTCCTACACGTCACAGTTATGAAGTGTAGGAACAAAACACATGGTCTGAAGAACTACACTTTTGCAAGGACCAATGCAAAAGACCTTGCAAAAGTCTAGGACTAATCCACTCTGTATTAATCCCAAAAAAATTAAGTTAAATACTTTATAGTTTGTGGTTGTAATGTACCAAAATCTGAAAAAGAACAAGAAACTGTACATTTAGTGACAGTAGAGACATAAAATTGTATGGTATTCCCTATTAAGTCATTTTCTGAAGTTAAATACTTAAGGGAAGTCAGAAACCACTATATGAGATGGTCTGGACAGGGAGAACCCTTGGGTCTATTTTCACTTACCAGTTTGCTGCGACCATGTTGCAGCTGTTGATTAGATTGGTCTGCCTAAGTAACAAGCTCATGCCCATAAAACTGCTAAAGCTATTAACTTAATAGAGCCTTCTGTAATATTTGCCCATATTCTGGCAGGGACCTTCACCACCGGAGCTATAAAGAGCAATTTCCCCTGTCTACTGACGAGGACTCAGCTTTTAGGCCCGTACCTCCAGCCACTGCCCTCACACAAACAACACTAACTGCAGCCCTAACCCACCACAAACCACAGACATTAAAGACAATTCTATTAAGCAACCATTTGAGATCCCATTAGAGTTTGGTGGGCTGGAGGTTTTGGTTTATGAGACGTGGGAGAGTTGATGTATTACTTTACTTGTTGTAATTGACAGGATGATATCACATCTCCTGGGTCATGACTGTGCCTGCAGTTTGACTAATTTAAGGCCAGATGTTAAATGTCACTGAATGACGTTGTTTTCTAAGTTTATTAGGACTGGTAATGTTGATACATGCGTAAAAAATTTAGAGATAAGCTTTTCTGACGTAATGTAGTAAAGCCAGATCTAAAAATTACCCACTTCTTCAATCTTTCACTGCTCTTCACTTCTCAGTCAAACAACTGCTCAGCAGCTGCAAAAGTATGCTAATCATTTTCAGTACCAGTTTAAGGCAGGGTTAGGTTATAAAACAATGTCTGAAGCTTTGAACATCTCATGGAGCTCTGTTCAATCCATTATTTGAAAATGGAAAAAATATAACACTCAAACAAACCAAACAAGACACTCTCCGTCCACCTACACTGAGAGGACAGGCAAGGAGAACATTAATCAGAGAAGCAGCTGAGAAGCTCATGGTAACTCTGAAGAGGATGAGATCCACAGCTCAGGTGGGAGAACTTATTGACAGGACAACTTTTATTAGAGCTATCCACGAATCTGGCTTTTATTGAAGAGTGGCAGAAAAACAATTGTTGAAAGAAAGCCATAAGGGGTCTGATTTGCCGCAATCCATGAGAAGACACGTGTGGAAGAAAGTGCTGAAATGTAACCTTTTGACTTACATGCAAAACGTTGTGTAGAGGATAACTAACACTCCAAATAAACCAAAACACAGCATTCATACTGTGCAACCTGGTGGTTGTAGCATCATCCTGTTGGGATGCAGCCACCACCATCCATCTTCCTATAAATCACTGTGTTGGAAGGACGGATTTAGTTAAATACAGGGAATTTCCAAAATAAAACCTGTTAACGACTTAAGACCAGGGTAGAGGTTCACCTTCCACCCAGATGGTATTAAAAATACAGCCAGAGCTACAATGGAATCGTTTAGCACACAGCCAATCCAAGTGTCAGAATGGCCCAGTCAGTCTACGACTACTTTCAGTAAAGAATCTGTGGCAAGCCTTGAAAATGATTGTTCACAGGTGGTCTCAATCCAATCTAGCTGAGCTTGAGCTGTTTTGCAAAGAAGAATAGGCAAAACTTCAATCTCTAGACGTACAAAGCTAGTAGAGACATACCCTGAAAGATCCCCTTAATTGCACCAAAAAGTAGTCCTATAAAACTAGGCATACTTCTAGTCAATCCCTAAAAAACAAGGTTATCATTTAGTGTTTCAATTAAACCAAATCCGATCTTGGACACTGAAACAAATATGTAACAACACTCAACTAGCAAAACAACAGACCACATCTAGAAGCACAAAATCAGCATCACACTTTTTGAAAAACTCTACACAGTAATTTGCAGAGCGCTAAATACATTTCTCTACCTTAGACCCAAAACACATCATGTTCCTGCTTTGCCTTTCAACGTACTCACCTTTCAGATGACCTACCCAATGAACCCACTGCTTAAACACATCCACCTACTGTCCAGACATGTAAGAGCCAGATTTAAAATCAAGAAAAGAAAAATGTGTAAAGCCAATTATCCATATGACAAACCATGGAATGATGCTTAGGGCGGCTGGACTGAGAGTTCATAAGGATCTCACATACACAGGTTCCAGTCATTTATGCATTCTGTGAACACTACTTTCTCCCTCTAATGCAGCAATCAGCAGCATCTTTCATCAGCACCCGATCCTGTATCATTTTGCAGTAGAACACAGTTTCTATTGGTCTAAAAGATTGAGGGTTATGAATTCAAAGGCACAAAGGCCCCCATACTCTCTGGGGGAACATGAAAAAGCAATTCAAAGGTCTTGTGCAATACAACTGGAATTCAATCCCATACTGTCACTGATCACTGTTTTCAGATCATCAGACCTCTCAATCAACACTGAACCCTCAAAAAGCATCAAGTACAATTGAAGCAACTTAACTGAGTGCTGCTGACTGTAGCAGAAATTCAGAGAGTGAAATATCTGTGGCCCGCGCAAGCCATTTATTCTTCACTTTACTGCATCATTGTAAACTGCCCACATCAGAGATTATGCCTATACCCGAGGGCGCAGCCAGGAATTTTGGGCCCCATGACAAAAAAATCTAATTCAGCCCTCGGTGCAGCTACTGTCACCACATTTCTAGAATCTAACTGACCTATAAAAAGCTTTACATAACTAAGGCTTGCAACTGTCTCACATCCTGTAGTACAGTATTTACTGCTAGTAAATTGTATATGCAACCGTCTGCATATAGTATGCAAGTCGTTATTTGATGCAAGATTTAAAGTAGACATAACAAAATGTGCTAACAATCATATTTTACAGTCTCTATGTATATGGCATTGTGAAAATTCAAACTGAAAATATCTCTTAATAATTCTGGAAAGAATAATAAAACAGAGAAACTGAAATATACAATTTTAATTGTATAACATATATAAATTTATAACGTATAACATGTGTAACTTTGCATAACTTTTCAATCAAAATAAATTAAAATATATTAACATAATCTTAAAATGCCAGATCAGTGCAAAGAACTCCTGGAAACACAAACGTTTCTCTGAATTATGCCATTTGAAAGCTATCACTGCCCTTGCTCAGTCTGAGTTTCCAAGAGCAGCACAGAGCCTCCTTGCTAGCAAATTCAATAAACAAGTCTTTGAAGTCTAGGTTTGTTTTTCGTTTTTCTCTTAACTTTTTTGAAAATCCGATTTTACTATTTTTCTAGGCAGCATGGTCATCACTTGTTCTTAACTTGTAGTGCATCTAATGAGTGTTGTGCTAATGCAGGAACATATATATATATATATATATATATATATATATATATATATATATATGCATGTGTGTATGAAACCTTTATATATAACCTTTGGGGCCCTTTTCAGTCAGGGTCCCTTGGAATTGTCCTAACTTTCCCCCTCATACTGTCTATAACGGTGATTTGTTTTCTACAGGGTGGGCCATTTAAATGGATACACCTTAATAAAATGGGAATGGTTGGTCATATTAACTTCCTGTTTGTGGCACATTAGTATATGTGAGGGGGGAAACTTTTCAAGATGGGTGGTAGCCATGGCGGCCATTTTGAAGTTGGCCATTTTGAATCCAACTTCTGTTATTTCAATAGGAAGAGGGTCATGTGACATATCCAACCTATTGGGAATTTCACAAGAAAAACAATGGTGTGCTTGGTTTCAACATAACTTTATTCTTTCATGAGTTATTTACAAGTTTATCTTTGTTTACAGCCATTGACATGTCGCCGAGGTTAACAAAGATAGTGGGGCCATTCTTCATCAATGGAAACCTCAAGGCCACTGGATATGCGAAATTGTTATATGATGATGTGTTTCCCTCTTTATGCACTGAAGCTGGCACGTTCCCTGACTTTTTCCAGCAAGATGATGCACCACCACATTATGGGTGTCAGGTCCGAGCATTCCTAGATGAACAGTTTCCTGGAAAGTGGATTGGTCGTCGTGGGCCAGTAGAATGGCCCCCAAGGTATTCCAATCTGACCCCCTTAGACTTTTATCTTTGGGGTCATCTGAAGGCAATTGTCTATGCTGTGAAGATACGAGATGTGCAGCACCTGAGACTACGGATACTGGAAGCCTCTGCTAGCATTTCTCCTGCAGTGTTGCTATCCATGTGTGAAGAGTGGGAGAAGAGGGTTGCATTGACAATCCAACACAATGGGCAGCACATTGAACACATTTTATAAGTGGTCAGAAACTTGTAAATAACTCATGAAAGAATACAGTTATGTTAAAACCAAGCACACCATTGTTTTTCTTGTGAAATTGCCAATAGGTTTGATGTGTCACATGACCCTCTTCCTATTGAAAAAAGAAAAGTTGGATTCAAAATGGCCGACTTCAAAATGGCCGCCATGGCCACCGCCCATCTTGAAAAGTTTCCCCCCTCACATATACTAATGTGCCACAAACAGGAAGTTAATATGACCAACCATTCCCATTTTATTAAGGTGTATCCATTTAAATGGCCCACACTGTACTTCAGTTGCTGCAAGTTTATTGCATTAACTAATTGTTTGCTTGTGTTTCCAGTTCTTACCGCAGTGAGAAAAATTATATATCTTTTATCTGTCCTCCATGTTGTCTGATCTGAATATATTGCAATAAATCTTTATCAGTCTGTAGCATTAATGTTGAGTAGTGTTGCTGAGCTTATTTTTGGACTTCCTCTGTATGAATCATTAATAGTAACCATGATCAAAGTCAAAGAGCCAAATGTGTGTTTAGCTATAACAAGACAAATGTCTAAGTAATGTCTGTTTGATATGATGCTAAAATAGCATAAAATATTTTATTTCCTTCACAAAGTGTTTTATATTTCAAAGGATTGGAAGTATTCTGCAAATTGGGTGAATATTTTTGGGGAAAAAAAGTTTAATTTAAAATTAATTACCTAATAAACCTCTGGGAAAAAAACAGCATCAGGAAGAGATTAGAGAAGCAACTGGAATCTTCTACTTACTTGTTTTTGCTTTCAGTCTTGCTTGAGTGAAGGTAGGTAGAGAAAGTGAAAGTACTTTTTTTTTCCATGTGAGACACCATTATCAAAAAGTACTTCAACTGTACATACAGGTTTGTGTGTGCAGGACCCTGCACGGATGGAGGGGCATTGGTCGATGATGTCTCCTTTCCCCATGGATATCCCCTGGGCCATGGGGGAATTTGGCCGAGCACCACTCTAATCTCCAGCTGGCTCCAGTAACCTGTTGTGACTACTGTCTGCTGTGGACAGAGCTCAAAATAAGAAAACTGGGTAGTATCCACCATTTAATGCATCAGCTTACTTCTCCCTGCACTGGGAAAAATAATCTACAGTGGAAGCTTGGTTTTTAAGAACCTCTGTCAAATGCAAAACTCTTTCTGTTTTCAGATTTCCCTCATTTTTGAACACTTACATAAAAATGTAAAGACATTCAGACACCAAAAAAAAAAAAGTTAAAATGGCCATATTACAAATATTACAATTGAATGGGGCTTTTTATTTACTCTTTTATTACTTTTACTTTCATGATATCAAGAGTGATGTCAAAAACAAAGACATCACGACTTTTAAGATCCAACAACAAATCATGGACTGCAGCGTGTTTAAATGAAAGCACCTAAAGACTGAACTGAAGGCTCACCAAGGGCCCATTTTTACCAAATCATTACTAGATTATGCACACACAGATTTATTTAAATACAAACACACATAAACACATTCACCATCTCCTGCACTGGTCCGATTAGTGGCCGGAACAATTACTGTTATCGTGTCATCTTAACAAAGCATTAGATAAGGAGTCAGACCTTCCCCTCGTCCTTATCACTGTTATCACCACACCCATGTGCACAAAACACACACACACACGCACACACACACACACACACACACACAAACTAGTTTCTTCAGTGATTCATCACTGACGTAATCTATTCATGAGCCCACGCTTACCATTGCAGTTGTATCCATAGCCTCAGTTCCTCCAACCCTGGTCATAAATCTTGGTTTTTACCATGATTAAGACCTACAGTGCTGGGGAAAATGTACTGGTACCCTTATAGATTTGATCTTTTGTTACTTCTTTCGTCACACTTCAAGGTATCTGATCTTCAAACAAAATGTAACACACATAATCTTAGCAAATCCAAAAAGCAGTTTTCATATGATTATTTAATTTAATTAGGTTAAAATGGCCAAGCAAACCAACCTGACTGTGAAAATGCAATTGGGGGCACCGGTGGCGTAGAAGCAGAGAGGGCGGCGCATACTGTATATGACGGCATTAGTCTTCGACGCAGCCTTCTGAGGTTCAATTCAGGAGCTTGGGACCTTTGCTACATGTTCTCCCTCCTTCTGTCTCTGTCCCTTTTCTGACTTATTACTGTAAACAAACACTACAATTACTTAAAAATCTTTAAAAAAGCAGTTACAACCTTAACTCAATAATTGGTTTTGTGACCCTTGGGGCTAACAACTGCCATCCAGTGTTTGCGATAACTTTCTAGGAGTCTTTTACATCCCTGCAAAGGAAACTGGGCCCACTCCTCTTTGTAGAATTGTTTAATCCAGAGTCACCAGAGGGTTTTCCCAGCATGAATGATCCACTTAAAGTCATGCCTTAGGACCGCTTTCAAAGACATGTCTGGAGCCAGTCAGGTGGACTTGCTGGTGTGCTTTGAATCATTGTCCCGCATAACTATTGAGCCCTTGAACTTAAGGTCACAAGCTGAGGGATGTACTTTCTCCTCTAGGATTTTTTTTCAGAGAGCAGAATTCATGGTTTTATGAACTACAGTCAGCTGTCCAGGTCTTGAAGCAGCAAAACATTTGCAGATTATCGCACTACCACTTCCATGTTTGACTAATTAGAGCACAGAATATCTTCATTGAGGTCTGGGGATCATCAAGATGTATTTTTGGCACATATAAGGACCTTTGGAGACCTTTTTCTTCAAATCCAAGATGGTTGCCTCAGCACTTTGCTCAATCACATTTTGTGCATTTTTGTTTTTTATTTCTGTATTCTGCAGCCACTTTCACGAGAGAGCATCAGAGAGTCCTGTCTGGGCAGTTCCTCTCCAGTCTTTTTTGAACCAGTTTTTCCAAGATCCTGGCTGGAAGAGCAGCAGCTCTGTGCGGGATTTACCGCAGGTGCAGGCAAGGTAAATGGGCAGGAAACTTTGTCAAACTCCATCAGCGGGGACAGCGCACTCCGCTCCCATCCATCCATCTGACTATTGTCCGCTCCCTAGTGAACAAAACGGACGAACTGCTCCTTCTCTGCACGAAGAACCCAGACTTCTGCCAATCTGCTGCAGTATGTTTCACCAAAACCTGGCTCAGTGAACACACCCCGGACAATGCATATCAGATACTCGGCGTCCAGCTGGTTTGTGCGGACCGCAGTGCTGAGCTCTAAAGGAAAAACAGGAGGTGTGATCTGCTTTTATATAGACGACGGCTTTTGCTCAGATGTTACACTGCTGCAGAAGACATATAGTCCTCACCTAGTCATTTTTCATAAAATAGTAAGCCATTTTATTCACAGAGGGAGTTTTCCTCATTCGTTCTGGTCAGAGTTTGCATCCCTCCATCCTGTACCTTTGAGGCAAAAAGACAGCTCAATGACCTGATAACAGCAGGGGAAAACATCCAGATTCTCTCATCATTGTTCTGGAGATTTTAACAGTGTGAATCTCTCTAATGAACTACCCGTCATAATGTTCAGCAGTTAGACTCTGACAGTGAGCACAGATAAGGAAGCAGGATGACAGGTTTAACAATCTTTATTGAAGAGCAGTGTAAATGGTTTGGCTGGTCATCACGGGGTCTGAGGACAATCGGACTGGGTACTACGGAAGAGAGTTGAGATGTTATAATCTTGACAGCGGATGGATGGTAAGTAATGTGTGGGTAGAGATAAAGCTTACTGTTCAAAGCTCCGGGGAAGGCAAGTCTTTCTGCTGAGGCTGAGTTGGGCAGGCATTGTGATTCTATGGGAAAAGCTGTATCTCTCTCTTTCACCTGGATCCTTTTCGGAAGGTGTTTCCAGCATGAGGGTGGGTTCTCTACCCACTCCTCTTCTCCCTGTACACAAATGACTGCACTTCAGTAGACCCGTCTGTAAATCTTCTGAAGTTTGCAGATGACACCACTGTCATTGGCCTTATCCAGGACAATTATGAGGCAGCACACAGAAAGGAGGCGGAAAGGCTGGTGCACTGGTGTGATCAAAACCACTTAGAGCTAAACAACCCGCTAAAGACCGTGGAGATGTCGGTGGATTTCTGAAGAACTTTTGACCGGTAGTATTTGTGTGCGTATACATGTATATATATATATATACAGTACAGACCAAAAGTTTGGACACACCTTCTCATTCAAAGAGTTTTCTTTATTTTCATGACTATGAATATTGTAGCTTCACACTGAAGGCATCAAAACTATGAATTAACACATGTGGAATTATATACTGAACAATAAAGTGTGAAACAACTGAAAATATGTCTTATATTCTAGGTTCTTCAAAGTAAAAACCATCAAGCACTACAAAGAAACTGGCTCACATGAGGACCGCCCCAGGAAAGGAAGACCAAGAGTCACCTCTGCTGCGGACGATAAGTTCATCCGAGTCACCAGCCTCAGAAATCGCAGGTTAACAGCAGCTCAGATTAGAGAACGGGTCAATGCCACACAGAGTTCTAGCAGCAGACACATCTCTAGAACAACTGTTAAGAGGAGACTGTGTGAATCAGGCCTTCATGGTAAAATAGCTGCTAAGAAACCACTGCTGAGGACAGGCAACAAGCAGAAGAGACTTGTTTGGGCTAAAGAACACAAGGAATGGACATTAGACCAGTGGAAATCTGTGCTTTGGTCTGATGAGTCCAAGTTTGAGATCTTTGGTTCCAACCACCGTGTCTTTGTGCGGCGCAGAAGAGGTGAACGGATGGACTCTACATGCCTGGTTCCCAGTGTGAAGCATGGAGGAGGGGGTGTCATGTTGTGGGGTGCTTTGCTGGTGACACTGTTGGGGATTTATTCAAAATTGAAGGCATACTGAACTAGCATGGCTACCACAGCATCTTGCAGCGGCATGCTATTCCATCCGGTTTGCGTTTAGTTGGACCATCATTTATTTTTCAACAGGACAATGACCCCAAACACACCTCCAGGCTGTGTAAGGGCTATTTGACCAAGAAGGAGAGTGATGGGGTGCTGCGCCAGATGACCTGGCCTCCACAGTCACCGGACCTGAACCCAATCGAGATGGTTTGGGGTGAGCTGGACCGCAGAGTGAAGGCAAAAGGGCCAACAAGTGCTAAGCATCTCTGGGAACTCCTTCAAGACTGTTGGAAAACTATTTCAGGTGACTACCTCTTGAAGCTCATCAACAGAATGCCAAGAGTGTGCGTAGCAGTAATCAAAGCAAAAGGTGGCTACTTTGAAGTACCTAGAATATAAGACATATTTTCAGTTGTTTTACACTTTTCTGTTCAGTATATAATTCCACATGTGTTAATTCATAGTTTTGATGACTTCAGTGTGAAGTTACAATATTCAACTTATGATATATATATATATATATGTTTTCTATACGATGTAAATCAAAGTTGATTCAGATTTTTTAGTCTTTACCTTGTAACTCTCCTACAGATGGAACTTGTCACACATCTTTTTATTGTTGAATCTTGAAGACCGACCTTAACTGAAGTGAGGCCAGCAGAGTTTTACATGTTGTTCTTGTCATGATGAGTGTTGAGGTAGGACCCAAATGCAGAACGTAGCAGATAGGATGAGAAGGATTTAATAAAGCACAAACTTACAGATTGACCAGGTACAGGAACTGCAGGTGAATAGCATAAGCAGGAAAATGACAGGAGTATGGACTCAGAAAGCAAACAGGGTAGCAGTCAGGTTAACAAACAAGAGGAACCAGTGGCAATGTTATGATTCTGGCACGTCTGCTCTACCCTGTCTCCCTGGCTGCAATCAGCAGATTAGATGCACCTGGTGGCTGCTGCAGTGTAGTGCAATCTGTGGAATGCCAAGCACCTGTGTCTTCCCTGATATATACTGACTCTGACAAGCAGACGGTGCCAGATTTTTGAAAGCCATTGTGTGAGTAGATATCCAGCGTTCCTTCCTGTCTGATCATTGTTCTTGACCTTGCCTTGCTTTTTGGATTTATGCCTCTGCCTGCTCCCTGTCGGACTATTTGGATTTTGGTTGTCGACCTTGTTTCCTGCATCTGGTTTATGCCTCTGCCTGCCCCTTGCCTGACGCCTCTTGTTCCGATCGTTGGCCCTGTTTCTGTCCTTGGATTATTGAGCCAGCCTAGCCCTCGGATTATTCAGCCTGGAGTCACTTCTTACTTGTGCTGTGGAGATCACCGCCTGCCACCCACTGAGGTTTCCCCTCTGGGTTTCAAGTTCCACTCAAGACAAAAGCAGGTTAGTGGCTTTTCTGATCCCTGCAAAATCTGGAGAGACTACAAGTCACTAATCCCTCTTTCTGCCTCAGTGATTCCTGGAAGCTGTGAGGAGTGTTACCTGTGTGACGTTTTCCTGTGTCTTAATAAACCTTTTAAACTTTCAGTACTGTGTCTGGCTGAATCTTGGGTCCACCTTTTTCTGATTCATAGCAGGCAAACAATGAAACCAGAGAGCTTAAATACTGAGGGAAGTGGAGTATGGACCAATGAACTCGGAGAGGAGTTAATCAGAAGGAACATGGAAAAGATGGTGACAAGGGCTGCAGGAAGACTGAGGGAGAGTACCTAATTAACCTGAATGAGCAGGCAGTGCTGCAAGAAAACAAGGACATGTCTACTGAACAGAAAAAGTAATCAGTAAAACTAACCTAGGGGACATAGTCAAGGGGAAACACGATCTATAAGAAAATATAAACTCAACACATCTAACACACGAATCCAGAAAGAAACAAAACTAAACAGAAGAAATCTCAATAAACCTAAATGAACAGAAAAGCACCTGGCTGAGCAGAAAGTAACCAAACACAAAAACCTAACAGACTGATGTGACAGTTCTGGGTATTATTGTGACTTCCTGGATGAGTCGTTGATGCACTCTTGGAGTAATTATGGTAGGCCGGCCACTCCTGACAAGGTTTATCACTGTTCTATGTTTTCTGCATTTTTTGAGAATGGTTTTCACATTGGTTCTCTGTAGTTCCAAAACCTTAGAAATGGTCTTGTAACCCTTTCCAATCTGCTTGATGTCTGTTGTTGAATTTCTTTAAATTATGAGGTGATATGTTGTGTTTTGAGATCTTTTAGCCTAATTCACATCAGAAGGACAGAAACGTTCTAATTCTTGTAGGGTTCTTTTTCTTTTATTGTAGGGTGAGGGTTGGCTTGGGTAGCTTTTTATTTTTCCTTTAATAAATACAATTATCATTTGAAAGCTGCATTTTGTACTCTGGTTATATTTGTGTAAAAATATAAATCTGTTTGTTGATCTGATCTGCAATATTTAAAGTTAACAATTCAGAAAAAAACAGAAATTCAAAAGAAGGCAAATACTTATTCACAGCACTCTTTAAGGGAGTAGTGCCCTGCATTTTCTGTCATCAATTTATACTGAATCACTAATTCCAGTGTCTCAAAAATACAGATATAGTGAGAAGTAGCCTACACAAGTAGTCTCAGACTCACCAAATCCAAGCACATAAA
The DNA here is from genome assembly GCF_021462225.1 of Girardinichthys multiradiatus. Taxonomy (NCBI): domain Eukaryota; kingdom Metazoa; phylum Chordata; class Actinopteri; order Cyprinodontiformes; family Goodeidae; genus Girardinichthys; species Girardinichthys multiradiatus. The sequence continues at coordinate 10,994,584 of NC_061797.1, read as the reverse complement.
TATGGTAAACAACCCTATACTTTACAAACTGGTGTGACAATCCTAATGTGAGGTTAATGCTGTTGGGACAGAATTTAGGCAATTTCAATAAAACACTGGCTCAAAAACTGGACACCCAGTTTGTTGGGTTAGGGAGAGACTAGAAGAAGCCTCAGGCACCACCATTTTGAGCAACACAATGGCCTGCCTTTGCCTTCTACAGATTATATTCTGTTCTAGTTGGACTTCACTTATCCTTGACCACATGAAAAGACAAATAGATTATTTTATTTCATATAATGATGTGAGTTGTGTTAATGACATTAAAACGTCACTCTTATTAAATATTATGATTCTATTTTCATTTTGATAGTATTTCTTTATCGCCATTAGAAATGTTATTCCAGGATGTCTTCATTTGAGCCCTGGTTGTTTTAGAAAAAAGAGCTGATTTTTTTCTTTTCTGTCTCTCCCTTCCTCCCTGCTGATCCCCGCTTCTGCTTTTGTCTGTATTTTTCTCAGAGCCTCGCTTTGCATATCCTCCAAACTTGTAAATTATGGATTTGGTCAGCTGGTCTCTCAACGTACTTGATCAAATGTTTTCGACGGGAAGACATGGTAAAGGAGACCCTCTTGTCCAGACGTTCTTCTCTGGATACACAATGGATTCTTGGCAACAGTGGAAGTTTGTGTGCTTGACTACGATGTCGGTCGAGGACATAGAAAATGTGTACATATTTGGACTTTTGATAACAGGATTTCTGCTTTTTGGAGTTGGTGGTTACCTGGCTTATCGAGTGATTCGCAAAACGTGGGCGGCTGTTCAAAGCTTTCCAAAGCTGCCTGAGATGTTGGATGGAGTCTGTAGAGCGATCAACACCCAGACTGAAATGTTAAGAGAGCAGAATCGCAAGCTGGACACAATTCTTTAACAGAATCGGAGCCTGGCAGCGGTTGGACTCAGAGGTTAAAGGATATAATCTTGGAGAAGTTGTACGCTCAAGATCTGCAGACAGTACCAGTAATTTGGCTATTTTGATTCGCAATTGAGACATACCAGTAAAACTCTTAAGGTAGTTGGAAATTCACAACTGCCTGAACCACAACATTTATTGTTTTTCTAAATCTGGCGCCCCAGTGTGGCCTTGGCAATTTCTGCTAACTGGTTATCGACAAAATATCTCCTGAATGTTATATAAACACGATGCTCTTCCCCAGCACTCCCTTACCAGCTGTGTGCTGATAGGACCATGGGGCCGATTGATAAAACTTCCACCTCTCTTCTCAAGGACAATGGCGCTTCTATCAGTGTTGACAGTCTAATTCTTGCAAACACATTCAGAGTTATACATTCACACCCTCAAGATTCCTCCGTACCGTTGCTAAATCTTTACTTATGTGTGTGTTGCTTAACCCTGCTTGGGTTATTTTTGTACTACTTCAGACTGTATTCTGCTCAGGAGAGAGTCTGAAATGTGCTTTTTTTTCCTTCGTATCTTACTTTACCTAAATGTGTGATTTCATTACTTTTCATAGATTTTCAGATTTCTCAGAAGGATTACCAGTAAAAGCCAATTATTATTAGTATTTGAAAATTTGACTAAAGCTGTTTTTACACCAATGATCAGAGATTTTTAGAGTTCTTAGAAGGATTGTATTGCAACAATTTCATACCACTGAAAGCCAAACATTATTAGTATTTAAAAAGTTTGGACTAAAAATGTTTTATACCAGTGACCCAGTTTCTCTACTTACACCAAACGCGATTTCTGCGAAAGGAGCGGCCAATTTACATGTTATCCCTATGTAGTGGCGCGTTCAGGAGCGGAGCGGCGCAGTGCGAAGGATGCGGATGGCGTGGCGGGAAGGCGCGGCAAGCAAAGCGGTAGCGGAGCGGCGCGATGGACGAGTTGAAAAATCTGAACTTTTTCCTAAATTCGCGTCAACTAATCAGGGACTGGATGTGGCTGTGACGTAGGGTGGAGGACCAAAGGGAAAAGAAGCAGTTGTCAATGATGGAGGACCAGATCATAGTGGCGGTGTGCGGCAAGCCAGAGTTGTATGACTCAACTAATTACTTTTACCGAGACAAGTACAGAAAGGGCCTGGCCTGGTTATGTTTAGGCACAAATATCTTAAATTTAGGAGATGTGGACATAAAAAATTGGCTGTTTTTTTTACTGAGCTGAGATTTATTTACTCACCGAAGACAGATGGACAGACGTTCAGCAGCGGGGATACAGTGCCGGTAAACCGCGGTGAAGTTAGTTTGAAGTTGGATGTTCAAGCTCCGCGGAGTTAGCGGCATCTAGCTCACGGTTGATCCGATTCAGGCACTCAGATTTTCCACAATTGTTTGGTTCGGAAACTTATTGACGGTCCCTAGTGAACCACCGCGCATCAGAAGAGGGAGCAACAGAGAGCAGCTAGCCGAAATCTGGGTGCCTGACTCGGATCGGCCGTGGGCTGGATGCCGCTGGCTCCGTAGAGCTTGAGTGTCCGGTGTCCGGCTTCGGGCTGGCTTCACTGCGGTCGCCGGTAGTTGGCGTCCCGGAGGCCGATTCATCTCCCAACGCGGGGCAGCAGATCTTCGAACTGGGTCCTGGATAGACAGAAGTACAGCTGAAATCGACCGTCATCCAGACGCAGCTCCTGGTGTAGGTGGTGGTAATCTCCAAACTGTTCCCGTCCCTGAAGAATCTGGTGAATCCAGGGACATTGATGTCGGCGGCGTTTTTCTGCTCTCCACAGGTAAAACACCGTGATTATCCGTGAAATCCATGTCCAGCATGTTCAGTTGAAACCAGCAAGCAGCAGATGGAAGTTCCTCCTATTTGATGACGCGGCGAAGCGTTGCCGCTTGTTGCCGAATACCAACGCGGAGTTCAAGCGGAATGTGAAGCGGGCAAAAGTACACAAATGAGGTGAAAAATTCGCAGAAATCGCGTTTGGTGTGAACACACCATTAGACTTCAGTGTGTGCCCATGACTGTTACTATTTGAATGATGGGACCACAACTGCCACATACCAGCAACTTCAAGGATTAATATTATCATTTTTCTTCTAGCACAGGATGAATTCCTTATCACAGAGGACTTAATGAGCTAATTACCTCTATTAGAAAGATTGGATTAGAACCAGCTCTTACCAGTAAACACCCAAGAATTATTAATGTCATTTGATTTGTTTTTCTGTGTTTGATTTTCTGTATCATTGTAATGTTTTTCCTCATGTACAGAGCTTTGAGTGCCTTATTGCTGAAAAGCGCTATATAAATAAACTTGACTTGACTTTTCACTTGTACCTTTGCATAACCCTAATTTTATCTTTGGTGTTTTCCATTCTTTAAAGGTGACCTATTACACTTCCTTTTAAGCATTTGGAATAGGTCAAAACAGGCTAATTACATTGTTCGCCCCAGATCATTCTCAAATAATGAGATTTCACCTCCTCAGTTCCCCTTTTTTTGAGCTCCCTGCAGAATGAGCTGTTTTAGGGCTCTGTCACTTTGATGAAAATTAGCTGTATCTGGCCACGGCCCACACTTCAAACACATGAAAACAAAAACGAAAATTAGAAAGGGCAAAACAAAGTCGCGCTTACTTAACTCTGCGGACATCTGCCGGACATGTCCACGCAAAGCAAAATTTATACAACCGCGTACGCAGTGCCATTTAATAAACTGCTTTTTAATAAAATGAAATGAAGCCACGAATCTCTGTTATCCCACAGCAGGAGAATGTGCATGGACACGTGTGGGTCTTTGCAGCTAACAGACCATCTCCCTTTGAGGGTAGCCATTGCATGTCAGGTAAGACCAGCTGGTGAGACGTGATCCTCTACTGAAAATCAAGTAGGTGTAGCTCCGCTTCAGTTACTAGTCAGGGGCGGGACTCAGGTTACATTGCTAGGTGCCAGTGTAATTGTGACATCACAATTACACAGCTTTTGAAACCGAGTGTTTTCTAGAAAAACATAACACATTTATTTACAGCCAAAAAACAGCTGAATGTCATTTTATTTGCTTTTGGACTGTTTGTAGAAGCATTAGAGACCCAAATGGAAGTATAAAAACAATCAAAAAGTGAATTTTGCATGATAGGTCCCCTTTAAAAAGTCCCTCTGTCTGAATGATTTAGCAAAAGCTTTTCAATTGTCAAAATTTCTACATCACATTTGGTGTTTTTTATTTCTTTCCTTCAGTTACTTGTGTGGCTTTGATTGCATACAGAGGCATTGTTGAATAAGATTTTATCATAATCCTTAACAAAACTCACAAAATCTAGACTTGCATGGTAATGGTCTACAATGTCGTTGAGCTATTTTTTCTTTCAAGTGTTTCTTCTATTTTCTGACTTCTTATTTGACATTTTCTCACTTTCTGCATCTGTGTGAGGCGAAAACCAGGCTAATTCGTCCTCTTCCTAGTTGAATGACATTAATTTAAAGCAAATAATTTCGATAGTCAGAGAGCTCTTAATTATCCTTAAACTCTCTCCCCTTTTCATAGGAAAACTACCTAGGAAACTTAACTGCATTCACTCTTAGAACATCTTTTTGTAGCTGGTAGCAAGCTTTTGCTTTAAATTAACCCACTTGAAACTGAATCAGAAGACTTGTGATCTATGAATTCACTGAATATTGTTAGAATTTAGATTTGACCCTTCTCTACATTGTACCTACCCAGGGATCCTTCCTCACTTGTCTGATTTAAATTGACTATTTCCAAATTCCCAACGTATGACAGCAGTCATGTGTTCCAGTAATCCTTTGACATCTCCTTATTCACTTGTGCTCAGCACTTACGTATTCACATACGTCATGCGAGGGGCCACTGCAGAGTGAAAGGATGGGGAGTGGAAGCAGAGAATTGAAAAGGAAACTCATTAGGCCATAAACAGGAATATTACGGAGAAAAATAAATGATAACTAGAAATAGCAGGTGGGTTTCTATAAATAACTCTGTGTAAACATTGGTCTTACAGTCATTGTGTTTTTCTAAATGTCACACAGTATGTACATACAGTACAGACCAAATATTTGAACACACCTTCTCATTCAAAGAGTTGTCTTTATTTTCATCACTATGAATATTGTAGCTTCACACTGAAGGCATCAAAACTATGAATTAACACACGTGGAATTATATACTGAACAGAAAAGTGTAAAATAACTGAAAATATGTCTTATATTCTAGGTTCTTCAAAGTAGCCACCTTTTGCTTTGATTACTGCTCCTCACACTCTTGGCATTCTGTTGATGAGCTTCAAGAGGTAGTCACCTGAAATGGTTTTCCAACAGTCTTGAAGGAGTTCCCAGAGATGCTTAGCACTTGTTGGCCCTTTTGCCTTCACTCTGCGGTCCAGCTCACCCCAAACCATCTCGATTGGGTTCAGGTCCGGTGACTGTGGAGGCCAGGTCATCTGGCGCAGCACCCCATCCCTCTCCTTCTTGGTCAAATAGCCCTTACACAGCCTGGAGGTGTGTTTGGGGTCATTGTCCTGTTGAAAAATAAATGATGGTCCAACTAAATGCAAACTGGATGGAATAGCATGCCGCTGCAAGATGCTGTGGTAGCCATGCTGGTTCAGTATGCCTTCAATTATGAATAAATCTCCAACAGTTTCACCAGCAAAGCACCACCACACCATCACACCTCCTCCTCCATGCTTCACGGTGGGAACCAGGCATGTAGAGTCCATCCGTTCACCTCTTCTGCGCCGCACAAAGACACGGTGGTTGGAACATAAGATCTCAAACTTGGACTCATCAGACCAAAGCACGAATTTCCACTGGTCTAATGTCCATGCTTTGTGTTCTTTAGCCCAAACAAGTCTCTTCTGCTTGTTGCCTGTCCTCAGCAGTGGTTTCCTAGCAGCTATTTTACCATGAAGGCCTGATTCACACAGTCTCTTCTTAACAGTTGTTCTAGAGATGTGTCTGCTGCTAGAACTCTGTGTGGCATTGACCTGTTCTCTAATCTGAGCTGCTGTTAACCTGCGATTTCTGAGGCTGGTGACTCTGATGAACTTATCGTCTGCAGCAGAGGTGACTCTTGGTCTTCCTCTCTTGGAGCGGTCCTCATGTGAGCCAGTTTCTTTGTAGCACTTGATGGTTTTTGCAACTGCACTTGGGGACACTTTCAAAGTTTTCCCAATTGTTCGGACTGACTGACCTTAATTTCTTAAAGTAATGATGGCCACTCGTTTTTCTTTACATAGCTGCTTTTTTCTTGCCATAATACAAATTCTAACAGTCTATTCAGTAGGACTATCAGCTGTGTACTGTATCCACCTCCTGCACAACACAACTGATGGTCCCAACCCCATTTATAAGGCTTGAAATCCCACTTATTAAACCTGACAGAGCACACCTCTGAAGTGAAAACTATTTCAGGTGACTACCTCTTGAAGCTCAGCAACAGAATGCCAAGAGTGTGTGGAGCAGTAATCAAAGCAAAAGGTGGCTACTTTGAAGAACCCAGAATATAAGACATATTTTCAGTTGTTTCACACTTTTTTGTTCAGTATATAATTCCACATGTGTTAATTCATAGTTTTGATGCCTTCAGTGTGAAGCTACAATATTCATAGTCATGAAAATAAAGAAAACTCTTTGAATGAGAAGGTGTGTCCAAACTTTTGGTCTGTACTGTAGATGGCTACATGAATATGAAAGACTGAGTGCAAATTTAAACAGAACAGTATAAGCTGTTGTTGGCTTAAAAAGGGGAAAAAGACAATCCGAACCTTAAGGCCACCTGAAAAAAAGAATAATTATAACAACAAATGAAAAAGTGAAAAGAGGTTATGTAGATTAAGAGGTTATGCTATGAATATAATAAAAAAGGGAAAATATATATAGGCATACACTGTCCCTTGCAAAAGTATTCAGTAACCTTTACACGTTGTCAGGTTGCAACCACAAATCTGTTGGAACTTTATGTCATACACCAACATAAAATACTGCATTATTGTAAAGTAAAGAAATATAATTGAAAGTTTCTAAGGCAATGCTAAAACAAGTGTGGGTGCATATGTTCTGCCTCAGTACTCTTATACGCCTAAAAATAAACAGTCCTGCGTTAGAGAACATCAATGAGTAAATGGCATCAGGAAGACGAAGAAACAGAAAACTAACATTACAGATTGCCCTGAATACACTATCCAAAGAGTGAAAAACGTTATGGCAGCATTGAGCTGTGGGGATGCTTTTCTGTTACAAGGACAGGAAAGCTGGCCAGAGAAAATGAGAAAATGGACATCTCTTTCCAGCAGATGTGTTTCTTTAAGAAAGATAATCCAACAATATTCTTGAAATATAAGTTTGTGTTAGTTGTTATAATGTGATCCTCAGTGTATGATAATGACTTTTTCCTTTCCACCATCAACAATCAGTTGAGGATGGCTTACAAAAACTCAACGTTATATTTTACATTGCCCTAAGCACAAAGATAGTTCTTTTGTTTTATTTACTTCAGAAGAATGTAGGTCAGATGAATTTCACTCCAAAGAGAAAGGAACCACAGAGAAGCAGAGAGAACACAGAAATACAAATGAAGAAACAGAGTTGGAGGAAACATGTAGAAAAAGCAAACACGTAAAAAAAAAGCTTTTGAAGAGCATCTCTTGCCCGAGAAAAAGGTAGGAATAGACGGAAGAAACTCTCCCAGCCTCAGATTCTACTATTGTTACTGTTACCAGTAAATAAATTTTTCTAAGAGCCACGCCTAAAGACCAGTAACCCAAAACTTTTCCTTTTTGTATTTTGTACTGTTTTGCCCTGACTTCAATTCAGACACATGCAGAATTCACATAAACTTATATGAATTTAAGACACCAATAGCCCACACAGCCCCCTGAGATCTGATGTTGTGGATTGAGAGCTGACTCTTCCTTTGAGAAATGTTGGAGACATACAGGAAGTCCTGCTAATCTGCAACCCGCAATTATATTTAGAAATCAATCCCCATTCATCATAAAAGCCATGTGCCTCTGTATTGCTTCTGTGTGAAATCAAATTCAAAGGCAAAATTGAAGTCCTATCCTGAGCATAATTTATGCATTGATGAGCTAATTATTGATTTCCCCAAATTAATGTTATCCATAATCCCCCAAATGTCTTCTTATGCTCAAGTAATCAGGCAATAAGTAACTATAATTCAGCCTTAAACACAAGGGTCAAGGGGACCTTGTTGTTAAGGCTGCTGGAACTATGTGTTTAAGACCCAAGGGACTATTTGATACCAATAATTGCAAACATAATAAAGGTTTATGTTAATGTATTATATGTTTATGTCATTCTTAATTTCTTCACTCATTTTGATCTAAGTACATGTTACTTCAACACAGCATTGTTAGTTTGTTTGCACATTTTTAAAGAAAAAGCAGATCAGTCCTGCCAAAAGAACCACAGCAGTAGCTCTCAAAACAACACCACTAACCTAATTGACATATTTTAAGAAATACAGTGTGTAACCCTTCCCTCTCTGCTGTGCTCCAGGTTTGCTTAAATACTCTCTCTCATTCTGGAACAGCTGTTTCTCACAAATCAGATTAAATGCAGAAATGGGAGCTACAGAGGTGAGACAGTTTCACAAAATGTTTGTGTACTACAATGTTGACAAGTCATTTTAAAGTTGAGCAAATGGGATTAAACGTACATCTAATTCACTGGGTTGTATAGGTAAGGCTGGGCTGTTGCTGTGTACCCAGCACACGGCCAAGAAGCCAGACTATCACGGGCTCAACTCAAGTTATCAAGAAGTGCTTGGAGAAGAAGTAGACTTTCTTTAACAAAAACTGACCATGTTGGCTTTTTTTAAGGTTTTGCTTGCTTGCATAAGAAGTTTTTATTTCTGCACTATAGAAATCCGTAGAGTAGTTTAACATGTCAGCTGCAATGTTCAGCCACTTTTATCACAGACTGCTCATATAACATGAAACTGCAAAATGCACATACACCTATTCAAACATTTACTAACCAGCAAAAGCACCTCTGTGAAAAGAATGCTCTCAAAAAAGCCAGCTGCTTTCAAGTTTAACAACCACTTCCGATTTGCTTCATCTTAAAGAAGAGCGCCCTCTAGTGATCCAAACCGCTCCTTTCACAATGAAGGAATTTAAATCATTTGTGGAAGAGGTTTCAAATTCGAAAAGCAAACCTTCTATATGTCTGAAATCCCTAACACAAAAATAAGTTAGGTTTATGACGCGTGTCAGGAACAACATACATGTAAATTAAACATGTTTTGAGATTTTCTTTTTGCCTTAAATATCTGAAACTTGTGACAGGGCAGAAATCAGTTGGTGGAAATAAGGCGCGACAAATTTGGCATACTAAATAAGAAACTTGTCATATTGATGTTATTTATAGTTCAGTTAAATAAATGTTCTGTATTTTGAGTAAATCATCACAGTTCTCCACATTTAAAGACACAACTCTTAATTGCTTTGCAATATCGGCTCAGTTTTGCCCACTAGGTGTCACAAACTGCTCACACTTGATGTCTTCACAAAATAAAAGACAACCTTTTTCTTCGATAGGCATGTTTATTGTTGTTCTAAAATAAGATTCAGCATAAAGTCAACATAGTGAGCTTATCATGTCTCATGATGCACTTTTATACTTAACGCTGTTATGCTTAACACTGTAGTGTTTTTTGTTTTTTGTTTTCTTTTTAATGTGGTGGTCTTTAAGTTTTGTATTCACCTATGATGCAATATTAGAATTTTCAGGTCATAGTCTGCCCACTTAAAAAAAAAAAAATCAACTTTAGATATGGAAATTTTAACGTTTGAGTAAAAACTGGAACATAAGTTTAACCAGTAATGCAGCGTCAATGGAAGATATCTTTTTTTGCTTTTATGACTTAACAAAACAACCTATAAATGTCCAAGACCTGTTTTGCAACTATACACAATAAACATAATATCTATAAAAACGATGGTGTTTTTAAAACTTGTTTTTTTCTTTCACTAAGGTTATACGTGGTATAAAAACTTTGAGAACCACGTAATGAACAGATGCTGCGTTGACAGCCTTTATTTTGAAAGCTTTGGGAAGTGTTAACAGCAACGTGTTTCGTTTCGGTGTTGAAATGGACAACGGAAATGTCGCGTGACTGACCGGCCGGCCTCGCGAGCACAGTCGGCGAGCTATTTATTTCCCACAATCTTTTTATCCTAAAAGTTAGAAAAGGTGTTGCGTTTTATCATTTATAGCTAACAAGATTGTTCCAGTTATAATACACTAATTTCTAATGAACGGTCCCAGCCCGGAGGCTTGCAGGCAAACGTTCCGGGTGGAAATCGTAGGTGGAAAGCCGAAAAAAGAAACCGTAACTTTGAATTAGGAAGATTAATCTTCTTGCACTGCTCACGTATCAAAATTAGTCCAAAACTTGCCATAACCCGAATTCAGTACAGTAATTTGGTAAACCTGAGTGAAAGTTATCGGGGTTTTTTTTAGGTTAAAAGTTTATAGATATATTTATTTTGTATACGCTAAAACGCTATACTGACAGGGGTAGATACATATGTTTTTTATTTTTTAGCAAGTTGACTGTTGATAGCCTACTGCTTCGGCCAATAAACAAAATGCTTTCTCTTTTTGACAGACGTGGTTAAGTAGCTTTTACTTTGAAGGGCAGCCTGTCAGGACGAAGGGCGGATGCTGCTGGGAGTTTGGAGCTCGACAGAGAGGGAGAGGGTCCGCTGGTGAGCTGTAGATCATCGCATGGGTTCCTCTCTGTTGATCTCTCTCTGTTGTCTTCGCAGTTTAGCAGTGGGAGTTCCGGGATATGTCCACTCGGGTATGTAGTTTGATGACTGGGTGCTATTCAGTGGTGTTATGTTGTCAGATGATAGAATAGGCCAGAAACGTGTCCCCTTCCGTTCGCTGCATCTCCAGTGTTTGCCTGGCAAACTAGCTGGCTAGCCCCGTTTTTTCCTCACAAATAGCTAATATGATGTCCTCATTCACAAACACCAGCTGTTTTAAAATCGTATCTAACGCACATTACTTTTTTTCTTTCAGCTCCCTTGCCTCTGTGGATTTAAGTCAATCTGAAATATGAACAGAAGAAGAAAATAAGCAGAGAAGGCTGGTTTCCTGTGGGAATCTACTCAGCCTTTTTTGTCTCTTTTTTTTTTTTTTTTTTTTTTTTTTTTACCGGAGGACATGTCTAGTCTGTGGAGCAAAACAGTGAGGAGCTAGCTGGTCGACACCCTGGCTAGCGCAACATTTCTAGCCTTTTCAGATGATTGTCCAGCTGAGGAGTTAATTTGTTTCGGACCTTCTTGGAGTAAGGAGTCAGCATGGGGGAGCCCAGCCTGGACGACTCCAATGTCAAGGTGGCTGTGCGAGTACGGCCCATGAACAGGAGAGGTGAGAGGGCTTCATTGTGATTAGATGTGAGAAAAAGAAATCTTGAACACAGAGCGATGTCTTTACATAGTACTTTTTAAAGGATTATGTAAATCATGCCATGTATTATCCTGAATACACGTCAATTCAATTCATTGTCATATTTCTGGATTCTAAATATCAAGACGATCTAGCATTTCCTTGGAATCTATAACACAAAAAAATAACCAATTAACTAGAAAAATCAGAGAACATTGACATAATCAAACAGATAAAAATATGGTATTGTAAACGGTACAAAATCTTCAGTATTTTAATATCTTATAGGCGGTATGGTGGTTCTGGTTTTAATGCTATGGTACGGTTTGCCTAATGGCAGAAGTTCAGAAGGTTCATGGTGGGTGAAAGAGGTCTAAACATGATCAGAGCCCTGTTTCTGCAGTAGCTCTGAAACAGATCCTAGACAAAATGTAAGGGCTATAATTACCTTCTCAGCTCCCATCACTGTCCTCTGCAGGGCTCCCCTCTCTGCTGCATGGCAGCTGTAGTACCACACTGAAACAGCTTGTCCACAAACACTAAACCACAACTCTGAAGAATGTTGTGAGGATGCTGGTAGGGAGTTATGTTTGTTTCCTCAGAAAGTGCACATTTCACAATCCCAGTGTTCTTATACCTATCAAGCTCATCAAAGATCTGACCTCCATGAAATTTAATGTTATCTTTCTGTGCTGCACGGTCACTGATCCTGCGGTTGTGACTCCTGGACGTTGATAATCATCTCCTTCGTTTTGTCCATGTTGAGCACAGGGTTTTTGTGTGTCTTGGCCATTGCTCAGGCTGTTTGATTTCCTTTGTCTGTGAGATCAAGTTTGTAAATCATTTTGGTAAAAGGCCCTGATTCAGCTTTGCCACTATAAAACAGCATCTTCTTGAGACATTGTCCACAGGAGAGTGGCCTGTCTTAAGCTCTCCCTGTTTCATTTCCTGGGAATGAGATAGCGGTCAGAAATCACTGGCCATTAGTGAAATGAGCTGCTGTAGATATAAAAAAGGGCCGTAGCCTGGCTTGTCTGGATGGCACATGTTTATACAGTGCTGCCACAGGGCTTCCCTTATGGATGGCTGCCACCCAACTAAGCTGCTGTGTGAGATCTGCTGTTGGAGAGACTGAATGCTTTGTCTGATTTTTGCTGTTTAATTGAGATGTCAATAACTTCTTTATTTTATTTATTGCCTGCTGAAGACAACAACAGAGTCAGTAGTTTTATAGGATGTAGTCTGAATCTTCTTACCTCCAAATCGGTTGGAGCGTCCCGGTGCTCGATGTCTTTCCTTGGAACTGAAGTTGCACTGTGAGGTCCGCTTAACAGAAGCTTTCATTTATTCGTGTCACTGCTACCTCACAAATGCCACTGAGCTTCCCAGGGCTGCTATATGTTATTACATCCTTGTGTCTAATTTCAGAAAGCCTGGATAACAAAGACACAGTGTCGCACAAGTCTTCGTTCACGCTCCAGTGGTTCACGCAATTATATAGCAGATTTCCAGAGCAGGAAAGGAAGGCGCAGATGACATTTCCTGGTTGTTTGCCAAGTGGGGTTTGTGCCGTGGGATACCATGTGTCCAGTGAAAGAAGGCAGCAGAGGCAGAGTGGTTGACCGACAACTGGCAGAATAAATCACACGTCCCCCCCCCCTTCTTTTTCCCTCTATGTTTGCCCACTTTGAGCTGGAGATGTCAGTCACAGGATCAAGGCAGTGGAGCACCACACGGTTCTCTCAGGCTGGGGATTCATCATCTGCACTAGTGTGTTGATACTCGTTCAGAAATCTATCTGTGATTGTTTACACTGGATGTTTTTTTTTTATAAATGTTTTTGTCACATTGAAACCAATAGATCAAGCCAGAGTAGTGCATAATTGTCAAGTGGAAGAAGATGGATTCTCATTTTTTTAGCATGTTTACAAATAAAAATCTGAGAAGTGTGGCATGCATTTGTATTCAGCCCCCTTTAGATACCCCCAGATAAAAGCCAGTGGTACAAATTGCCTTCAGAAATCACCTGATTACACCTGAGGTATTTTAATATCTCCATTATTCAAAAATGTAAAGAGTATGGCAGAACCTGGTCATCCACCTAAATTAGTCAGACAAGGACAGTATTAATCAGAGTAGCAGCCTAGTGACTCTTGAAAACTCTGGAGCAGCTGCAGAGATTCACAGCTCAGGTAGGACAATCAGGTGGACAGGATATATAACAGTTTTATGTGTAGTGGAAAACTAGCTCATCACACCATCCTGAATAAACCATCTCCACGGTGAAACTTGGTGGCGGCAGCATCATGCTGTGGGGAAGTATTCTTCAGCAGGAATGGGGAAGCTGGTCAAAATGATGGAAAGACGGATGGAGCTAAACATGAGCAATTTTGTCTTTTCAGAATTTTGTGCTACCTTATGTTAGTCTATCAAATGTAATCCCAATATATACATTGCTTGTATTTGTTGCTTCACTAAGTGATAAAACTTCAAAAACTATTCATACCCTCAGTACAAGGTATGAATAGTTTTTACAACTTTTGTGCATTGTGTATTACCTCTGGCAAGGTTTTGTCAGGTCAGCTACATTTGGATGGATAGCTGTCAAAACCCCGTCCCTTTTTACATCTCTGGGTTCTGTCCGACCACGTCCTGGTTATGCCCTCACTCACTTCTGCCTTTTCAGCCTGCTCACTGACCTGAAAGACAAGTTCAAACTGCCTGCTTGTTTCAGTCGAAACATCTTCTGTTTTGTTCAAGTACAACTAGTTAACAGACTTGGTACTTGCCTGTCAAAGTCATGCATTACTCACCATTTCTTTTTTTGAGAGGAAAAATGCAGCAATATGGGTGTTATTAGGAAGTAAGCATGGAAAGGCTGAAGGCAGGGAGAATGGGTTTCAAAGCAGCACTGCCATGTTTCCAATAGTGGCTTCCTGGTGGTTTCTTTGTGAATAGTGCTTCTGTCTGCTCATTACTTGAGTGGGATCAAAGTAGTCTTGCATATTTCTCAGCAGAAGAAGAATTCAACATAAGAATGAAGCTCTTCACACTTATGTTTATTCAGGAATCCACATATATTAGTCGTTCATTTCAACAACTGCTGTTAATTTCTCCTCAGCGCTCGGACAGAAACTTCATGATGCAGTCACAGTAGTTGGTGGAAGACATTTTCTATATTTGCATTTTCTCAGTTCAGACCTGTCAGCATGCAGCCACAACCACGAGGCCACTGTCCCTGTGTATCCCAGGTTTCGGAGGGGAGACATGGCCTAGCTGCACAAAGGCAGGAAGGGAGTGAGTCCGAATGTGTATTTGCTAACGTTGTGTAATGCTCCATGTTCCCATGGTGTTGTCCTTCGAAGAACAGAACAACCTCGGGTGTAGCAACAGCGGCACCACAGTCAGCAGACGTCCTAGCTGAAGTCAGGGTAGTTGTGCCAAACCTTAGCATGCTAGGTAGCCCAAGGAAGGGCCAGTGGAAAATGGGATCTGGTTATGGAGCAGCCAAAGGCAGCAAGCAATGAGGACATTCATCCTCTGAACCATATTCTATCACACCTTCCCCTTGACTGAGCGGGAAGTTCTCTCTCAGTACAGTAGTTGAAACATGGGTAATGTAGGCAGAAAAGAAGAAATGGAAGCTCAACGTTTACTTGAAACTCCTCTTTATCTGCCTCGCTGTATTCTGTTCTGATTAGTTGTAGACATGGGCCTCTTACGGGTTTTAAGTTTTACAGAGTTTTCAGAAATTAATCTTTTAAAAGTGCAAATATTTTATTTCATACTGTTCCTCCAGTGACTATGTTATTCTAGAGTCACTGGAGTTCTCTCTGGCCTGGTGTAACAATGTTTTTTTTTAAATATATATATTTACAGTTAAGTCTGTTTATCCAAGTGAAAGTAACAATGTTACATAACATTATTGTAACTATCGTATTCAAAGTTATATTTAACTTTGCAGCAGAAGAAATATTTATCATTTTCCTGTATTTAAGTAACATCGATTAGATCATGATCTGCTTTTTACCCCCTAGAATTTTAGGTAAACTTGTGTCTTTTTAGTGTCACTGATAGCAGAAGCTATGGAGGTTTCAGATCCTTTTACTTCAGTTCAGAGCTCTTTACACTGTATTTTATGGACAGAGGGCATTGTTTTCATTAAAAAACGTTAACCATACTCAGTGTTGCTACTTTAATCAAGTGGCTTCCATCAGATGTAAACCTACTCTGCTGGGGAACCCTTTGGTGTATCGGAGTGTAATGACATTACTTTTCTAACTGTAGTCTGCAGATTTCACCTGTGAACTTGGGCAGCAACTACTAGAAGATTACAAAGCTTGTGCCTTTGACTTACTGTAGTTATTGACATGTGAAGAGTTTGGTATTGAAATTAAACTTGAACAAGTTGACTGCCATTTCTCACTGATTAAAGACTTTTTAAAATGTTATTCCTGCGGGTCACCCTGGAGTGTTTGTTGCTTGTTCAGAAAGTTTTTACCTTTTTAACACATGGTGAACAGTTGTCAGCCTCACTGTAACTAGTCCGTTATAATAAATCCACACTCTACAGTAGTCATGGCTCTGTCATAAAAGCAACAGGAGGCTGCATATTGGTACACTTGTGTAATAGTGCTTAAAACAGTACTGGTTGAAGAAAGGAATTGAAACCAATCTGAGTTTCCTGTACTAACGTGCTTGTTAATGCTTACCATCCTTGCATGCTCATGCATCACAACTGCACTGTAATGAATACAATTATTCCTCACATTTGTTTTATATGATAGTTAAAATGTTCTACCAATTCTCTGTTTAAGCTCTTGGCAAAATGTAAATGGATTTGATTGTATTTAAATATGTTGGCAAATAGCAGATAATGTGCGTCACTTAATGTGATCGAATTTAGTTAGATGAATGTGTTTGTTATGCAGCAGAAAGGGTGACATTTCATATGGATTGGTTTGATACATCTTGATTAAAAATACAGGCTACTATAGCAACATGATAACCTGGGGACACTGACTGCCTCCTCCTGTTAAAGGAGGACATTTATGATGGGTAATTGTCCTTGGGACAACACTTGTTGGCTGTCGGAGAGCTGGTCTCATACTGACTCCTTAAATCTTTGTGGGAGGGTGCAGGAGGAGGAAATCAGCACCCAGAAGAAAGAGGGGAAGCAAATGTAACCTGTCTTATTTATTTCAAGTTCTAAAATTTTCTTGAGTTTTGTTTTGCCTGTCTTTCAAAAAGGCTTTCTGAAGGCAGAAGTGTCCCTTTTGTATTTTGTATTCAGTTTAGTTACATGTTAAGTATCACATTGAAATAAATAACTTTAAAGATGTGTTGGTTAGGGAAGTGTAAAGAGGGTTCAGGTTTTCTTGTCACATAACTATCATCTAAAAGAGGCTAAAGACTCATGAGTTACAAAGATGAAAAGATTGTCATCTTCTTTGTGGTTCATTGATCTACAGTAATCCAAGCACAGAGCCCTGTGGTACTTCAAAGTTAACAGAGGTTTGTGTGGAAAACTAAAACATTTAATGAAGAAAATTTAATATATTTGCAAATTTAAGACCTAAACTTTTACTCTGATTGGTTTTTATAAAAACAGCTTGTTTCTTTCAGGGTAAACTGTAAATTGTGTTAAATATGCTACCATGTAATGTGGTCACTAAGATGATCCAAGTCCATGAGGGGAAGTATTGATGTTTTTCACCAGTACTCCAAATTACTGTGAAACAGGGTTGGTTTGTTTTCTTTGCTCTCATGCCCTTAATCATGACACACAGTTTTCTAGGAAAACCTTTTTTTTATCAATCTGTTTTTCTTTTCAATAAAATGAAATGAATAAATATTGAACAGTACGGTCTAATATGGGTGTGCTTGGAGAAGACAACTCACACAGTCTGGTTTGGCTAGGATCTAAGTTACATATTGATGGTTTTCATAAAGCTATTGACGACCTCAGATTACAGGAACCAGAAGGAGAGAAGCTGTCCAAGGATAAATGCAGTCTTGCACACATGTAAGATGGCTTGCATGATTATGTATCTGTAGTGGGAATGCTATGATGCATTTCTGTCTATTTGTGTCATCTCAGCAATGATTGTTTGAGAAAAGTGAATTGAGTCTTTAAAGGAAATCCACTCCTTTGTTTAACTTCCCTCTGAATTGGATTTATCCAGATTTATTTCTAAAGAAGGGGATACATAACGCAAATGAGGTTGCCAAAAGTTCAGTTATAATGAATTATTTCTACAGTGAGAATTGAATGTGGATATTCCTGAGTGATAAAAGCACAAGGACCAGTCCTAATTGTGACTAGCAAGGGTTAGTTGATGTTCAGAAGTGTTGCATCATGACTCAACCTGTCCTGTTTTATTGATTAGCCACATTGTCCAAGGTAAAAGGTCACTTTCACATTCAGTTTCCTAGCCTATTCACTTGTTTTATCTTGATGCTTAAGAGAAAAATCACTGGTGTGTTGTTATTTAACTCATGCTGTAAAGCTCAAATCAGCCAATCAATGTTCAAAAAGACAGAGTCCACAATTCAGCCCAGTTTACAAAGCATTGATTGCTTTGAGAAGGTTTTAAGTCACCAGGTTTGCATGCTGCAGAACATATTTAAGTTTTCAGAGCTGTTGTAGTAACACTGTGTTGTTGTCTGTTAAACAGAAAAGGAGCTAAACACAAAATGTGTTGTGGAAATGTCGAAGAACCAGACGATCCTCCATCCCGCTGGAGCCAACTTAGGAAAAGCAGACTCTCGGTAAGCATGTTATTTGCGTGACTAAGCTCTATTTCCACACCACAGATTTATTTCTCTCATACACACTCAACTTAGCCAAAACATCATGCAATTTTTCTGAAACCAACACCTTGTACCCCATTAAATGCTGTGGTTAAGGAAAGAAAAATCATTCTTATGCAATTAAATTATTAGAGTGCAACCATCCTTAACAAAATCCCGTTCTGATTAGACTAACTTGTTTTGAGAACGCGTAACTCAGCAGCTTAGCCCATGATTGTTAACTAAGCACAGCAAATGCCACAGTGCTGAAATGTCTTGCAGGCCAAGGCCATAAATATTCATACTCCTTGAAATCTTTCAAATGTTCTTACCTTGCAACCTTAAACTTCATTGAATTATGGGAGGGTTTTATGGGATAGACCATCTATCAGAAATCTATTTGGACACTACTATAATTGTAAAGTTGAAGAAAGATTGGTTTTAAAATTCTTCACAAATTTATATCTAAAAGTCTGGCTTGGATTAGGGCCAGACAATATATTCCAAATATATCATCTTTGCAATGTCAGTGTGCACAAAATATCGCAAAGTAGTGTTAGAAATGCAATATTTGTCAGCTAATATTTTCCAAGTGTCCTTTGTTCTCACTTTGTATGTCTATATGTGTTGAGGCGGTTGGATCTAGTCTGACTGCAGTAGAGGCCCACACTGAACACAGACAAGAGTGTTAGATGCAAATGATCACAAAAATATTGGAAACACCAATGAGACAGCATGTGGACTTATTGCAACTGACATCTTCATCACAGTATTAAACATTAATATTGCCTTGGCATGATTTTTTGTTATTGTACCACCCTGGTGTGCATTTGTACTCAGCCACCTGAGTCAATACTTTGTTGTACTACCTTTCCTGCTATTACAGTTGCACATCTTTTGGAGTATGTCTCTACTAGCTTTGTAGTCAGAATAAAAATCAGACTGAATGGAGACCAGTTGTGAACATCAGTTTTTAAATCTTCAGTCTCAAGGGTTTTGCAGCATCTAACAGACTTCCTTCCAGTGTAGTCCTGTATTAAGCTTCATCCTTCTTCATAGCAGTGTCGACCAGCTTCCCTATCCCTGATTAAAAAAAAAAATGTTCCCCACAACATGATGCTGCTGCCACCACCATGTTTCAACCATGGGATGTGTTCACGGTGATGCATGGTGGTATTTTTTCTGTCACACTCATCGTTTTGCATGCATGTCAGTTTTAGTCCCATCTGACCAGAGCACCTTCTTCCACATGTTTGCTGTGTCTCCTATGTAGCTTGCAGGACTTTTGACAAGATTTACCCCAACTCCTTATCAGCAATGGATTTTTTTTTTTTACCATTCAAGTCAATTAAGTTTTATTTTTATAGTGCCAATTCACAACACATGTCGTCTCAAGGGACTTTACAAAGTCAATTCAATCTAATACAGAATTCAGGTCAGGTTCATAAGTTCCAAATTAACCCTAACCATCTAATAGTGCAGTCGGATTCTGTTATATAATAAAATTGGTTTAAAAGTTTTTCTATCTAGGGAAACCCAGCAGATTGCATCGAGTCAGAGACTTGTAGCAGTCACTCCTCCTGGATGAGCATGTAGCGACAGTGGACAGTCACTGGCGTTGACTTTGCAGCAATCCCTCATACTGATCATGCATGTAGCGACAGTGGAGAGGAAAAACTCCCTTTTAACAGGAAGAAACCTCCAGCAGAACCAGGCTCAGTGTGAGGGGCCATCTGCCACAACCGACTGGGGGTTTGAGAGAACAGAGCAGAGACACACAAAGAATACAGAAGCACTAATCCATAAGTACTTTCTATGGGAAGGAAAAGTAAATGTTAATGGATGTAGCTCCTTTAGTCGTTTCATCTAGAAAGAAAGAACAGATAAACTCTGAGCCAGTTTTCAAGGTTAGAGTCTGAAAGAGAGCACATAGAGTTAGTCACAGTAAAAGCTCAGTCAATTGCCATGTCTAGGAGAGAGAAAGGGTTAAACACTGAAAGACGGGGCCATGTGGATCATTGGTAGAGGGTGAGCATTAAGTTGTTGCCAACAGAAGCTTGGACGATGCTCCTCTCCAGAAAGGTGTCACAGGTAGACAGAGAGTCAGGCCAGGTATAGCTTCTAGGAAGAGAAAATAGAGAGAACATAAAGTTAAAAGCTGAAATAACAGCAAATAATGTAAAATTGGAGAGTAGTGTGAGAATGTAGCGAAGAAAGTGAAAGTAGTCATTATGTCCTCCAGCAGCCTAAGCCTATGGCAGCAAAACTACAGAGATAGCTCAGGATAACCTAAGCCACTCTAACTATTAGCTTTATCAAAAATAACAGTTTTAGCCTAGCCTTACTAAATAACTAAAGGATCTGCCTCCCATTCTACTTCTAGAGACTCTAGGAACCACCAGTGAACTTGTAGTCTGAGAACAAAGTGCTCTGTTAGGAACATATGGAACAATCAGATCTCTGATGTATGATGGAGCTAAATCATTAAGGGCTTTATGTGTGAGGAGGAGAATTTTAAATTCTATTCTAAATTTAACAGGGAGCCAATGAAAATAGGGGAAATTTGATCTCTCTTTCTAATTTTCATCAGAACTCTTGCTGCAGCATTTTGAATCAGCTGAAGGCTTTTTGTGGACATCCTGATAGTAAAGAATTACAATAGTCCAGCCTTGAAGTAACAAATGCATGGACTAGTTTTTCTACGTCACTCCTGGACAGGATATTTCTAATTTTGGCAATGTTCCGGAGATGAAAGAAGGAAATCCTTGAAACCTGTTTAATATGGGATTTAAATGACATGTCCTGGTCAAAAGTAACACCAAGGTTGTTTACTTTATTACCGGAGGTCAATTTAATGCCATCCAGGTAAAGGCAAGATTTATGTAGTTCTCAACTAAAAATTACCCACAGGTAGACTTTTATAAGTAATTGGGTGACTTTTGGAGGCAATTACTTGTACTAGGCTTTATGTATTGGTATCAAAATTAGGGCTAAAACAATTCATCGGATTAATCGTGATTAATCGATTACTGAAATAATCAACTAATTCAGTAATCGAATAATCGTAAACAGGAGTATGCAGACTCTAAAACATGCCATTTGCTGAAAGAACTACCCACTCAGAGCTGAAATTGGGCAATAATTGTACAAAAATATATACATTTTGCATTTAAGATGAAAAACCTTCTTTGTCTGTAAATACACTCTTTACCTTCACCTGGTTCAAATTCTGTAAGAAATATCTTATTTAGCACAAGTTTGTGCTTATAATGTGAAAAAAGCTCAAGGGGTGTAAATAGATTTTGCAAGGCGCTGTATGTCACATAGAGGATTTTCACTACAGTGTAAACACTGTGTAGGTTGCAGCAGTCATGTTGAGGGGTGTTGGAGGTGGCCTTCATTGCTACAGCTGGACCCATTTGACTTTGATTCTTGCAGACAGAAGAACCACAGCTTTTTATGAGTTGCCAGCAAGCTGCTTACTGTTGTCATTGTGCAGATTCCCATATGGCAGATTTACATTCTTGGTGTAATTTCTGTACTCCTACAGAGAGATACTAACCCTCACTAAAACTATTCACAATCTTTAACCCTTTGCTACTTCTCAAAAAGCCTTGGCTTACATTTGTTTGGAACATTCCTTTGTTCACATGATGTGTTTTTGGCATAAGACGAACCAATCACAACAGGTGGATTTGAAATGTCCTTTGTTACTTCTTTGTCTTGTTTGGTTTGATTGTCTTTCATCTTGTCAACCAGCTGTTTTATTTGGTTAGGCTAAATGTGCTTGAAGGTTTGAGTCTAACATTTCAGCACTGGGAGAGAGTTTGAGATCTATTAGATAGGTTACGAAGCAGAAGAGGAATGTTGGAATGCTTCTGGAAGGAAACGTTATGAAGGTCACAGTTGGAACTGCAAAGTAAAACCTGTCTTTTCTGTGGTTTTCAATGTTTAAGGGCTAATAATCTGCTTTTAGGCCATGCTTAAATACTCAATGCTCATCCTGGAGGAAGGTCAGCTGTGTTGGAAGAAAGGAGCCCCTGTGACTGCTGTCTGTCTGATCAGAATCAATAAATTAGGCTGGCTTTAGGCGGAGGCGCAGGAGCAGACAGCAGCAGTGACTGCAGCAGCAGGTGTTTGTGTGTGTCAGAGGAGCCTGAAAATATAGACAGCAGTTTTGACACACAGATGGACACAGACAATTGTGGAGAAAAAGACTGACTCCACTCAGCTCTCTCCATCCCTCGCTTCGTCAGATTGTAACTTCCCACTGCCACAGCTTCCTCCTTTTTTAAGGAAGTTAAATCCGGGTTGCTGCTGCTGACCAGGGAGCCCCTTCCTTGAGTAAGGAGAAGATAGAAGAGGGGGAAGCAGCTTCATTTACTCGAGCATCTGTCGGCCATAAACATCCTTCAGTGACGTTTATGGAGCTCGGAACAAGAGTAGAGCTGTAGTTTCCCTCTCTGTCGCCCTGCGACAAAGGGGCAGAGAGGCGACAGCCGGATGGGGTGACTGACTGCTGTGCTCAGTGTGCAGATGCTGTTTTAATTTTGTTTGTTTGAGGTCAGTTTACATTGACATAGTGCTTTGCATGTTCGTTAAGAAAGACAAGATTCGTTTAATTGAGGAAGCAGGCAGTAAAGTTAGCTTGCTGCAGGTGCATGATGTTTGCTCAAGATAACAGTCACCAGGATTCCCTTTGTTTAAATATGGCAACATATTACTGGGATACAGGACTGCTTCTTCACGTAAAATCATTGCTATACTTGTATTTCATTTCTGACTATCCAAAACTTCAGCAGGTAAGCCTCCCCTGATTATACTCACTATATTACAAACGTATTGCCAAAGTATAATGCCCATCCAAATAATTTAATTTAGATTGTCAAATCACTTCTGTGGCCACGGGTGTATAAACTTCAGTATCTATGCATTCAAACCAATTCTACAAACGTGTGAAGGATTGGGTCATGCCTAGGAACTCAGTGAAATTTATCGTTGTACTGTGAGAGGGCTCTACCTGTGCAATACCTGCCCAGTCCTTAACTTTCCTTACTACTAAATACTGACCTCTACAGTAGTGGAGACAGGTTTTCTGAAGTGATGAATCAAAGCTCTCTGTCTGGTAATCCAATGAACAAGTCTGGATTTAGCAGCCGGCATGTTAACATCACTTGCCTGCGTTGCCTCAAGTGTAAAGTTTGGTGGAGAGGGTGTGGAGTTAGCCTTATGCCCTTAGTTCCAGTGAGAAGAATTCCTAATGCTTCAACATACCAACACATTTTGGACAGTTTTCTGCTCCCAACGTGTTCCAACATGACTGCACACCAGTGCACAAAGCAAAGTCCCCATCATGCCTGAAAGCCTGCGCTGGCCAACTGCCACCCATCCTCACTTTGACCTTCAACAAGTCACTGGAGCTGTGTGAGGTTCCCTACTGCTTCAAATCTCCACCGTGATCCCAGTACCCAAGAAACCTACCATTACAGGATTAAATGACTACAGGCCTGACGTCTGTGGTCATAAAATCCTTTGAGCAACTTGTGTTGAAGCACCTGAAGGACATCACAGGCCCCCTGCTGGACCCCCTGCATTTTGCCTGCCGGGCAAAAAGGTTGACATATGATGCAGTTAACTTGGGTATATGCTTTATTCTGCACCACCTCAACCAGCCAGGGACACAAGCAAGGATCCTGTTTGTGGACTTCACCTCGGCCTTCAACACCATCAACCCAAACATCCTCCATCAGAAGCTCACCCCACTCAACGTCCCGCCCTAAACCTGTCAGTGGATCACCAGCTTCCTGAAGGACCGGCAGCAGCAGGTGAGGCTGGGGAGCATCTTCTCCCAAACAAGAACGATCAGCACCGGTGCCCCCCAGGGGTGTGTTCACTCCTCTTCTCCCTCTACACAAATGACTGGACCTCAGCGAACTCGTCTGTGAAACTCCAGAAGTTTGCAGATGACACCACCGTTATTGGACTGATCCAGGACGGTGATGAGTCTGCATACAGACAGGAGGTGGATCTGCTGGTACACTGTGTGGTCAAAACCACCTGGAACTTAACCCACTCAATACTGTGGCGATGACGGTGGACTTTTGGAGAACACCACCACCACATACCTCCATCACCATCCTCAACAACACTGCATCTGCTGTGGACCAACCTTCCGGTTCCTGGGAACCAACATTTCTTGAAACCTGAGATGGTCCTCACACAAAGACAGCGTTTAGAAGAAGGCCCAGCAGAGACTGTACTTCCTGAGGCAACTCAAGAAGTTCAACCTTCCACAGGAGCCACTGGTCATCTTCTACACTGCCATCATTCAGTCTGTCCTGTCTTCATCCATCTCAGTGTGGTTTGGCTCATCCACAAAACAGGACAGGTCCAGACTGCAACAAACAATCAGGTCTGCAGGGAGAATAATCAGGGCTGACCTTCCCTCCATCCAGGACTTATAC
This sequence comes from Girardinichthys multiradiatus, assembly GCF_021462225.1. Lineage (NCBI taxonomy): Eukaryota > Metazoa > Chordata > Actinopteri > Cyprinodontiformes > Goodeidae > Girardinichthys > Girardinichthys multiradiatus. The sequence continues at coordinate 10,969,942 of NC_061797.1, read as the reverse complement.
AGGTCTAGGGTCAGGAAAAGAGCAGCTAAAATCTCTGCAAATCCCACACACCCTGCACATAAACTGTTTAGGCTTTTACCTTCAGGTGGCGCTACAGAGCGCTGTCTGCTAAAACCAGCAGCCACAGAAACGGGTTCTTCCCCCAAGCTGTTTCACTGAACACTTGATAATCAGTTTCAGAACAACACCATGCACGCTTGGACTCACATTATATTCTATTGTAAAGTCAATTGTGTGTATATATGTACATTTAAAGCTGTACATGTTTAGGATCAATTGGAGCCTAGACTGCAAGCCAGACCTAACATTGTCCAACATCAGTGTCTGAACACGTCATGGAAGTATGGTCAAAGTTCCCATGAACACACTCCAAACCCTAGCGGAAAGTCCTCCCACAATAGTCTAACCTCTTATAGCTGGAAAGAGTGGGCTGACATCCTATTAAGCTCTATGAATTAAAAGGGAATGTCACTCAAGTTCATAGTTTTTTGAAGGCATACAATCTAATTCTTTAGGCAATGTAGTGTAGGCGGTTGAAACCAAACTATTATCCATCCTTCTATTTTGTGTTTTAGCCTAAAACCTGTTTATAGTTGTGGGAAGCTAGAGATTTTCCCTGCAGTCAACAGTAGAGAAGCAGGGTACAGTCTGAAATGTTTTCAGTCCATTCCAGGGCTAACACTTGGACAGATGCAGTGCCTTGTAAAAGTATATTAACCCCCAGAACTTTTTCCCAATGTGTCCCGTTGCAAACACAACTGTGGAGCATCCCTCTCCTTGCTAAAGAAGAGCGAGGAGAGAGACAAACGTGCAAAAGTACAGGCATCATGAAAACCTTTGCAAAGCACTGTATAATCTCAGCTGATCCCACTATCCCACAGGTTCAGACTGCAACAAACAATCAGGTCTGCAGGGAGAATAATTTATGTTACTGATTATTTACTAGCAAAGAGGCATTATGCCGTAAGTGTGTTCATGCTTCCTTTAGATGTGATCCTGGCCCATTTGCTTCTAAAATATGACCTTTAGCAGTGATGTAAGCTTAATTTGAGCTCTGAACATCCACTGACAAACCCTTTTGAGAAACCCAGTGTAGAGCAATGGCTACCCTGGAAACCTTGCTGCACATTTGCCTGTTATACAAATGAGCTCCAGAAAGGATATCCTCTTTCAGAGCTCATGTGTTATGTGGCTTTGGCACATAGACAGCAAATGTTAAATGTATAATTTTTTAGTCATTTATTACTAGAGACAGAGTTTTATAGTGCTGAATAATAATCCATCCCCAAAAGATAATTTGTATGTGTATAATTTAATAAAAACAAACAAAAGGAAAAAAGTATAAATTATATTTACAAATAGAGCTGTGCACCACTCCACCCATCTGTCAGTTAGTGAATTGTGTAGAAAATATGCAATATGCCAGACTGTATTCAACTTTGGCTGAGTGCAGCCCACTGATTAAACTGATACAGAGAGATGTTTTTTCCCTTTTGTGAGATGCTTATTATAGACATATTGCTATAAATTATATTTCATGTTTTTGTTCGTGGCCTGCGTACTTGCCATGTCCTTTGCGGGTGAGGTGACTAGAGATGCCCTTAACTCCAGAGTGTAAACTACAGCCTCAGGTCACTCTGTGCTGCTTTCTTGATAAGCAGATGACTAACCCCCTGCACAGCTGCATGTTCAGATGCTGTGGATTGCATGATGACCCGAGGGCTGTTTGCACTGCACCAGTGAAGCTGGAAGTTGAGGCATGCTGATATAGATCAGTCTCTTGTAGGTGATGCAAGCACAAGCGACTTGGTTTCCCAGGCAACAAAGGAGGGTGTTTGGCCCTGTCTTTTTAATTTATGTTGTAAGTTTTTGGTGTTCGGTGTTTTAAGTTTCAGCACATGTTTGAGGACATTTTGTGAAGGCGGTTATTTTTACAGCTTTTCTTCTAAATGTCTGAAATTTATATATCATAATTAGAGGCCATAAAGTCTTAAATGTGCCCAGATGTTCCATTATATTTGTTAAAGTTTACTTTGCTTTTGAAATTCCTATGTTTTGTCTTCTTCCAGTGACAAATTTAACTTTTCATTGAGAAATCAGTGTTATTAGGCGGATACAAAACTATACAGCTCATGCTGCAGGGCAGCAAGCGGCCTTTACTGAGAGAAAGAAATAGATTGTCTTTAGCCTTTCGCTTAAACCAGCAAGAGACATCTGCTCATGAAATGTGCTCATTAGTGTTGGTTTAGGGACCTGAAATCAAAGCATTCTTGTTACCTTAATCCACCAGCAGCTGGGTCAATAGTTTGCTAAAGCCTGTTGTTAAAATCTGTTATAATACTAACTCCATAGGTGTTACAGTTGTGTAACTTAAGTGCAAAAGCAATTGACTCACAATGCTAAAACTACAAAAAAAAAACCCTGCTTAAATCGGCTGTAATTATAAAAAAAATAAATTTAGGATTCTTTGGATGAATGCACAGTTTACATGAAAGTGTCTTTTCATCATTGCAGAGTATGAGGACCCATTGTCCTGTAGTCCTGCAGTCTGTTTGCACTGTACTCAGGCCTTAAGCTCTTACATGTTTCACTCTCATGAGCCATCAGTTTGTACTGGGTAACTCGGACCTTTGTACTTGAGCTTAAAATTCCTGTCTCAGGCCCAGCCTCACTTTTCTTTAATTCTCCTGGCTACCTTTAGCCCTCTTTCCATCCTCCACTCCTTGTTCCTTCCTACTGAGCCATGGATACTACGGTGTGGGAGAGGGGAAAAAAAGAATGCGAGAACAGTAGGGAAAGGAAGAGGAGAGGGGAAGCAGTCATGCATTAAGTTATTTTGTAAATGACGCTGAAGGGAGGAGGAACAAATAGAATTGTTTCAGGACGGAGGGGAGGCGGGTTCACCACTCTCCTGACCACCTCACTCTCCTCTGTTATTGGTTGGGGAAGCCCCTAACTCTGCTAATGGGTGTTTGAGCGCAAAACATGGGTGACCCATCTCTCCATTCGTTTCTGAAGCAACCATGACAGCTGTCATCATTAAGCATGTCAAAACCTGCAACAGTACGTTCACCCCTCATCCATCTGACATGACTTCAGAAAGATTGGAAAAACTGTGTAGCCTTCAGACAAGCAGAAACATGTTTTCAACATGCTGACACCAACTGTATTAAAAAGTCTTTAAAAGTTTAGATTAACCCGTCTGAAATTCATCATAGAATCCATGCTGAATCCTCTCTTTGGAGAGAAAATTGCACTAAATCTTCTATTAAAATAAGCATAGCCACCAAAAAGTGACCGCTGGGAGTGTTTGACCCAAAAAGCAAAGCAGAGGAGCGAAGGTGTTTATTGTGTCATGATGAGAAGCTGCTGGATTCAGTGAGACTGCAGATAGGAGTAGCTGTGCATGTTTGTGAGCGTCAGCTTGTCAGCAGTGGAACATCTGAAATATGAAGTGTTGCAGATTGCTGGCGGATTTATGGAAGAGCTGCAGCCTTGGTGGCTTATAAAGAATGTGCATGGGTAAAAGGAAACAGGTGTGTGACGGTTTGGGCTTTTTAGTTTAGCTCTGGTTTAGGAGCATTTTGTATTTAAGTGAAGCATAATAAAAGATACTTATAATGAAGAATAGACCTCTGTGCTGTAAAATTTTAATTTTTACTTAAGATTTGTGTCGTGACGGTCCAATCTAATTGGCTTTATGTATAGTTAGACTTTTTCTCCTCATTTGTGTTTAGTTGTTTTAAGTTTTAATAACAAATTGACAATTTCAGTAAAATATGTAGTCAAACACAAAAGAAGCCAAGGCTCAGAATTTAGCCTAATCTATATTAATTACATTTATGGATGTATGGGGGATTCTCCTTAACATTGAATTAGGTTTTTGAACTAACTTTGAATCAACAGCTGTCTTTTCTTTAGCCTCATCCTGCAATTGGATTTAGGCACAACTACATCAGGATTGAAAGAAATAGACAAACATTTATAGAAATTGAGACACCGAAAGTAAAAGATGCTTCACATTTTCTCTAATGAAGAGAAAACCAGTGGACGAGAGGATGGGGCTCACAAACTAGCAACAATCTCCAAAATGAACCACAATAAAGAGACTAAGAGAATCATGGGGTTTAGTACCTTCCTTGCCCATTGGCTACACAGATTTCCAGTCTTCAGTTTTGTAAATCATCTGCTGATGATGTTTATAAACTATTCCACTTCCTTTTTAAAAACTATGATTAACAGTATTTAAAAATTTCTTTCCAACCTTATAGCCACGAGTTCTCCTTATTCATAATAGGATCTAGGTGAGAGTGAATGAGCAGTTGCTGTAAAACGGGGTTTTCATAGATTTTAAAATACATGTTGATTTGGAGTTGACTTTTTAAACTTTCTTAGCTAATTGGCCATTAGCATGGTTAGTACTACTATCTGTAAGCATCAGTGTCAGTGTGTATTACCCCAGAAAATGAAGATCATATGCTAACTTCTGAGATTTCCAAAAGGCTGCCTTTCCAAATCCACCATGTTCCATAACATACTGAGGTTGATAATGAATCAAACAAAGGAGCTTTGCAGTAAATGCATTCAGCCTTTCTTAAATCTACTGAAGGCAGCTTTGTGTCACTGCACTCCTTCACCATTTTGACAGTACGTCCATAAGACAATACAAATTGATGTCCTGTGGCAGAGGGATTCTGTTTGTACCCAAAACAGTTTGGTAGGATATAACCAAAGCTGCAAAAGTATGAAATGGCAGAATGAAATCAAAGACTCTCATTTGTCACCGCCTGAATTAACAGCCCATGTGCCTCTGTAGAAAACTGTTTGCTTTCAAATAACCTCTTACCTCTCTGTGTTTCCTCTGGCGTCATATATGCTTACTGGGACCAAACACAGCCAACCTTGAGTTTTCATTACTTCGTTACCGTGTCCACACCAAAGAATGTTTAGGTACGCGAGACCTGGTATTGCTCAGAAATGGTGTGTTTACTGATTGGAAAAAGATCCGATTTTAGTTTTTTTTTGTTGTTGTTGTTTAGTTTCCAATTAAGCTTAAAATCGTTCCATTCTTGTGACCCGCTAATTTAGCGGCACATCTCTACCACTGACAATTAGACTTGGTACTTAGGGTAAGAACAACAGATCCTAAATGTTTAAAAATGTTAACAGATTATTTAGATGCTCATTACCCTAATTGTGCCTTGATTAACCAGCTTTTGTGCACCATAGTAGTGGGTCAGTAAGATAAGTCCAATAACTTGTCCGCTGATAAAGACCATGAAGGCTGGTTATGCCGTTTTGCTCAGGATAGCCGACCCCAGTTTAACCTGCTAGTCTAACATATTCTGACAGTGGATGTACAACATATACTTTAGCATGGAAAGTGTTTTCTTTGGTTTTGTTTTGTCTTAACTGCGTTTGACAACAGGATGAATTCAAATCATATTTAATCATTTTATAATAGCAAAATAATAGGTGCAGTACTAAGACATTTGCAGTCATTATATTAGAATATCAGAGATCATTCCAGGTTAAAAGGTGCTCAGATTCTCATTTATCTGTAAAATAATGTCCTGTTAGGTTGCAGAAGGGGTTGTTGGTTGTTAAGGTTAATTAGTATAAAATTAGCCCAGTCAGGCTGCTTTGACATTTTCACATAAGCAGGTGAATACAGGCGGATAATTCAGATATTTCTGTGTCCTGTAGCTTGTGTGAGTCTCTATTTCCATATGTTTTATGAAAAAAGTCTCCTTTTTTCCCTAGAAGAATCTTGCTGCAGCCTTCTGTCTTATTTGAGCATGTTTCCTGTTTTTATTTTCATCAGAGGCTTTTCATGGCACATGTGTCTGTTTTTGTGTGTGACTTTGACCCAGTAACCTTTGTATGCCATCATCTTTTTCAGCATGCACCAAGACACCCCCACCCCACATCCATAAACGCATAAAGCCACAGACATCTCTAGAACGTTTCACCAAGCTCTCAGACTGCACTCTGTAACCCAAAGAAGCATCCCTTTCAAATCCACTCAATTCTATTTTTGGAAAATCTACTTATGCGCACAAGTATTCCAGTTAGTTAGTTGAATCTTTGAATGAAAAGGAGGAATGTTTGAAGGGATTGGCTCCAGTGTTGCCTGTGGTGCTGTCTGTTATGCGGACATTTCCAACTCTAATGCTCATTTCTGCTAAGGACACATCTAAAAATGCCGTTTTATTCGTTCTGGATGGGTATCGTCTGATTACCTTATTAATGTGCACCACATTTCATCTGTTTTTCCACATGCTCTCCTGGACCTCGACGTTCCCAACATCGGCAGGAATCAGTCCAAGGTAACGGTACACACCAACACACAGGCGTTTCTAGCTCTGAGCTGACTCCAGTGTTGTGAATCATCTCTGTGTCGAACAAAGGCACTGCTGTTTTACTTCTGAATGGTTCAAGAACTGTGTGGAGCCATACGGGCAACGTTACAAAATAACAATTTGAGTCTTACGTTTTTTTTTTTTTTTTTTACTTGAGAAGTTTTCAGAGAAAGTTTTTGTCTTGAAAATGTAATTATTGTTGGCTGCTTTGCCTCACTGCACGTATGTATTTCCAGGCTTTAATGCATTGCTTTGCAGCTAAAATTACACTGGAAGTGCACCAGGATTATACTGCTGAAAGATTTTATAAATTGAAATAAAAGTTGTGTTGTTTTTGTTATATCAGTCTAAATTGAATTGGAGCAAATATTTTTAGCAAAAAGAACTAGACTATATTTAAGGGCAGATTTGTGCATAGAAATTAGGTTCTAGAGCTGCTTTTTTCTTAGCTGGTTGAAGTCATGTTTAGTAAAAGAAAAAAGTTATGCAAAAGGCAAAGCTTTAAACAAATTCAGTTTTAATATGTGGATTACTATTCTGAAGCAAGAACTTGGTCCATGGGTAGACTCACTCCCAGCTGCACGCTCCCAGTTATACAAAAAGTTAAACCTGCAGTTTAGACTGACTTGTCTGAGAGCCAGTCTTTACTTTGGAACTCCTCTCAGTAGCAGCCAGGTTTCTCCAGTGTCTAACGCCTCTGTTGTTTCCACTGTTTGTTCAGGTTTTTGCCTACGATTATTGCTTCTGGTCCATGGATGAGACAGAAAAGGAAAAATATGCAGGTCAGTTTGCGATTAGTGAATTTACTTAATTAGTGTTTTTAGTTTCTAATTTAAATACCGACACATATGAAGAAGATTTGTGGACAATGAGTGTTTGTGTGTTTATCTTGGTGCTTATACAGGTTTTGTTCAGTGAATTAATGATTCTGGTTAATGGGACGCATGTTGGAGGTGAATGTATGAACTGGAAGGCTACAGATGAATTCCCCCTTGGGATTATTAAAGATGTCTGAACTGTACCTCCTTGCAGGTCAGGAGGTGGTGTTCCAGTGCCTTGGGGAAAGTCTTCTCCACAACGCCTTCCAGGGCTACAATGCCTGTATATTTGCCTATGGACAAACTGGTAATTTACGATGACAACTACGCATTTAATATAAATGGACACATGATGAACAGGGTATACAGGTCCTTCTCAAAAAATTAGCATATTGTGATAAAGTTCATTATTTTCCATAATGTCATGATGAAAATTTAACATTCATATATTTTAGATTCATTGCACACTAACTGAAATATTTCAGGTCTTTTATTGTCTTAATACGGATGATTTTGGCATACAGCTCATGAAAACCCAAAATTCCTATCTCACAAAATTAGCATATCATTAAAAGGGTCTCTAAACGAGCTATGAACCTAATCATCTGAATCAACAAGTTAACTCTAAACACCTGCAAAAGATTCCTGAGGCCTTTAAAACTCCCAGCCTGGTTCATCACTCAAAACCCCAATCATGGGTAAGACTGCCGACCTGACTGCTGTCCAGAAGGCCACTATTGACACCCTCAAGCAAGAGGGTAAGACACAGAAAGACATTTCTGAACGAATAGGCTGTTCCCAGAGTGCTGTATCAAGGCACCTCAGTGGGAAGTCTGTGGGAAGGAAAAAGTGTGGCAGAAAACGCTGCACAACGAGAAGAGGTGACCGGACCCTGAAGAAGATTGTGGAGAAGGGCCGATTCCAGACCTTGGGGGACCTGCGGAAGCAGTGGACTGAGTCTGGAGTAGAAACATCCAGAGCCACCGTGCACAGGCGTGTGCAGGAAATGGGCTACAGGTGCCGCATTCCTCAGGTCAAGCCACTTTTGAACCAGAAACAGCGGCAGAAGCACCTGACCTGGGCTACAGAGAAGCAACACTGGACTGTTGCTCAGTGGTCCAAAGTACTTTTTTCGGATGAAAGCAAATTCTGCATGTCATTCGGAAATCAAGGTGCCAGAGTCTGGAGGAAGACTGGGGAGAAGGAAATGCCAAAATACCAGAAGTCCAGTGTCAAGTACCCACAGTCAGTGATGGTCTGGGGTGCCGTGTCAGCTGCTGGTGTTGGTCCACTGTGTTTTATCAAGGGCAGGGTCAATGCAGCTAGCTATCAGGAGATTTTGAAGCACTTCATGCTTCCATCTGCTGAAAAGCTTTATGGAGATGAAGATTTCATTTTTCAGCACGACCTGGCACCTGCTCACAGTGCCAAAACCACTGGTAAATGGTTTACTGACCATGGTATCACTGTGCTCAATTGGCCTGTCAACTCTCCTGACCTGAACCCCATAGAGAATCTGTGGGATATTGTGAAGAGAACGTTGAGAGACTCAAGACCCAACACTCTGGATGAGCTAAAGGCCGCTATCGAAGCATCCTGGGCCTCCATTAGACCTCAGCAGTGCCACAGGCTGATTGCCTCCATGCCACGCCGCATTGAAGCAGTCATTTCTGCCAAAGGATTCCCGACCAAGTATTGAGTGCATAACTGTACATGATTATTAGAAGGTTGACGTTTTTTGTATTAAAAACACTTTTCTTTTATTGGTCGGATGAAATATGCTAATTTTGTGAGATAGGAATTTTGGGTTTTCATGAGCTGTATGCCAAAATCATCCGTATTAAGACAATAAAAGACCTGAAATATTTCAGTTAGTGTGCAATGAATCTAAAATATATGAATGTTAAATTTTCATCATGACATTATGGAAAATAATGAACTTTATCACAATATGCTAAGTTTGTGAGAAGGACCTGTATATCTGTAAACATTACTTTACAGCTTGTTTTGCATACAATTTGTGTAAACTATGTGAGTGATGTTCTCATGGCTGATAATTTAATTTCCATCCTCTCTTAGATAAAACGCTAAAAAAAAAAGTCATTTAGCAGCAGCGGTTATGCTCATTAATATCTTTACATCGCTGTAACATTGTTTCAGGTTCAGGGAAGTCATACACCATGATGGGCTCGGGGGACCAGCCAGGGCTGATTCCTCGTCTCTGCAGCGCCTTGTTTGAACGAACCAAGGAGGAGCAGCAGGAGGGGGAGAGCTTCACTGTTGAGGTGTCCTACATGGAGATCTACAACGAGAAGGTCCGAGATTTGCTCGACCCAAAGGGGTAGGAACTCCCACCTAACTTTCAAGTCACTCTTATCAGATTTTACTGTCTTATCCGTAGCACAGTGTCTCTTATCTACAAATTCAAAGTTAGTCTTCCCCTCAGCTAAATTATCGATTTTAAAAGATAACAGGTTGTTGTCTTTATAGTGTTTAGATTGCTTTTTGATATAATTTTTGTTTTCCTCCAATGTTAAGTTTTCTTACGGTTGATTAATATTCCATTACCTTTACCAAACAGATTGCAGCAGTGGCTAAAAATGTTAAGTAATATTGAGTCCATGTACAAATGCTGAAGAACAAACTAAACCATAACTACGTTGAGTTAAATTTAATGTGATGTTAGCAACATGGTGTTTTTCTTGTGTTTTTAACTAGATCTTCTGATTTTAAAAAGCAGATGTTTTTTTCAGGTTATCAGCTTAGCTGTAATTATTTTCAACTCTGTCAGCTGATAAATCTGAGAAGGTTGTGGTGTATTGTGATGGCTGCTGTGGTGTGCCGTGGTCAGTAGATAAAAAGATTAGCAGCCTGCCCTGCCGCCACCAATTGAGGCCAGTTTATGTCCAGCAGGTCAGCAGTAAATCAGGACTTCAGGTCACCGTCTGCTGCCCCAGACACCATAACCTTTGACTCTTCCTCTGTACAAGACCTTTAACCTTAGTAAAATTACCCAAAAAGAAGCACACCATCTGACCGCCATATGCTCTTTGGCCATGGATCCACAAATGATGAGGTTGTCAGGAAGGTGGCAGAATTAAGGTCAGAGAGACATGTGCTGTGAGCTGTGTTCAGTGGTCATCAGGAGGAGCCAGGCTGGTATTATCACTCCTCTGTTAACACAAAGCACAAAGAGTGAACACCAATAGTGACCATGCTGACTGTCTGTGTTCTCACCCTGTTTTTGTTTGTGTCCAGGGGCAAACAAACTCTGAGGGTGAGGGAACATAAAGTTTTGGGGACCTACGTTGATGGCCTGTCACGACTAGCTGTAGCCAGCTACAAGGTAAAGCTGTGGATCTCATGCGTTTTCACTCCTTCTCTGCCAGGCTTATTGACTTTTTATCTTCTACTGTCATCCCTGTGATCACATTTCTCTTTTAAGTTTTCAGTTTCACAAAGATGTTTGACTGCATTATCTGACTTGCATTTTCTCTGATGTGTAACTGTGCTGCTCTAATTTGTATTTAAGCCAGTTGCTGCATGTTTAAACTGGTTTTCTCATACCACTTAGACCAGTTAATGGCTTTCCTGTTAGCAGTTCTGCTGGTTTACCTTCAGAACCATAAGGGCCTCACAGGGATTATGCCTCCAAAATCAAACAAGTATTATTACCTGCCAAAGATCAAACTGGTGAGCTTTGACAGCCTTAAGGTAGGGCATTACACTGAATCCTCCAGGCTTTAATGGGCCACACTACGAACAACTTCCAGAGAAAATTACTAAGGAAATTACTGTACCCACACAGAAGGTTTGAGCTGTAAGCTAAGAGTGAGAAATAAAATCTTTTCAACCTAGCAGTCTCTTTTTATGGTGCGGTTGGTGCCATTCTTCATGCCTTAGTCAATGAATTTGTGTTTTTTTCAAACCACTCAGACTGAATTGCACCACCATAGAAGATTAATGATGTTTAATTGGGGTGAGTTGGTTCCTGCAAGGATTGCAGTCTTTACAGCAGGGAATAATTTATTTTAAACGGCTTAACGTTTGTACACCTTTTCCACTTTTTAACCAGAGTAAAAATTACTTGTAGCTGAAAATGTCCCGATCCTGAATTTCTTTGTCGTAACCGATCCCAGTAATAAAAAAAACAAAACAGAATTAGCCAATTTTAAAAGCTGTACTTTGTTCAAATCAGTGCCATGTAGAAGTAGTAAAATGACACACTGTGTTCCCTAAGTATGATTAGAGCTCCTCTCAGTTTCCAGTTCCACAATAAACAGGCAAACACAAAGCCAACATTACGGTTCACTTTGTCCTTTCACAAGTCAGTCTAGTGAGGTCGCAGGCGACATGGGTTTTCAGAGCATGCGGCTGGGATTGTGGAACCAACGGCTTACAGCACACACCATTCACCTGAGCTACATGCTTAAGTTATATGTTGGGGATTTTAACCTGTATCTTGCCAAGCACCGTTTCACAATCCCCATTCAGCATCCAGTGCTTCAAATTCAAGCAAAGTTGTTGCCGACATGTTGTATTTTACATGGCCGTTATCTACATCAGATTCTGCTGAGCAATATCTTCCTCAGATCTGACGGGCATATAAGACCATCTGGTTGCTCTGCTTTGTGAACACCTCTAGGCTGTTACCTGTCTCGCTTTGTGTTGGATCATTACGTCACACTTGTTCCATAACACATAACCCCTTACAGGTCAAAGTGGTTACTGGCTAATTCCCTTCCAAGATAGTTAAGGGGCATAAGATGGATGGGATAACTTTGATCTGTGATAATGCATCAGGACCTTTCATTTGATGGTGAGACGTAACGAAATCGCGTAAATCACAGAAGAAAGTGATGATCTGTTAACAGGCTGTGGACTACATTAGGATTGTGGCTATGTAGAACCTAACTCAATCAACAATGAGATTGTCCTTACAAGAGTTAACTCGGGGTTAACAAGGATAAGTTAGCTACTGTTATGTCCTGACAGACCTTCACCTAAAACACCTTTTAGCTTAATCATCTCAAGATGTATTACCTGAGTCAACAAATGCAGTTAAAGTCCTCAATAAACATCATGCTGCAGTGCCTGGCTAACATTAGCATGTTTACTCTGTTTTGATGTGCTTCATAAACTTTGCACTTTCCTGTCAAGGTCATACAGTTTAATGACCAGTGTTTCTGTTGCTCTCTGTGCAGCTCTTGCTGGACAGCTGGGGAAATCCAAGCCATATGATCTCAGCTTAATGTGCAGATCATGTCACATGACCTAGACAGGCAAGGAGTTGCAGCAGTCTCTCTTTTACAAATAATGTCACTGGAAGAAAAAAAGGAAAATCTCAATTTATCAGATCAATAAATGCAGACAGCTCTTTTAATAGACTTTTACAGAACTGGCTGTGCAATACTCGATTCAGGGTTCACCTGGGTGCAGCTGACAACAGGTCCAGTAACAATAGGTATCAGGAGTTCAGTCATTTAGAAAAAAGTCTTAATTGAGGCCATGAGCCAATATCCTGGACATCTCTGATTATAATGGTTGCTGTCTTTAGAGTACTCACCAAAAAACGCTTAAGGTAATCATATCACAGACAATAGTATCAATAATAATTGGCAGCACAAAGATTCTCAGCCACTGTAGGGTTTAAAAAATGATCCAAAATCCACATCTGAATAATTCTTAAAGGTTTTTACGAACCCATTCTTTTCCAGTGGTGAAAACTACTACTGTAGGGCTCTGAAGTTCAACATCTCGCTGTCTCAGAAAGACAGAAGCTCCTGACAGTGAATACAGCCCAATCTGGGGTTCTCTGTGCCTTTAAAACTTATTACCAAGCAGTAGTTCCGAGATCTGGAGGAAATTGATCCAAGATTAATTTGTGAATTGGTTAAACATTCCAATGTTATTTCAAATGAGAGTGGCCACAAGGGTTAGGAAAATAATGAAAAAAATAGAAAATAACATATTTGCTGCCAAATGTTAAAATCAGGGCAAAAGAATAAAAAAAGTCCCTTGCAATGCCAAGAGGCCTTATCTTCAGTCGATGTAATAAAACTACACTGCTTGAAGGACTACCAGTGTTGATTCTGCTCTGCTCTGTAATGATGAGGAATGAGGCTTCAGGCAGACAGTCACTGTTGGGGCACTTAGTTTGACAGTAAAATTGGCCCCTGACAACTTTGCCTTTGTCTGTTAAACGACTGACAGAATGAATCAGAACCAGTGTGGTAGCTTGCATGAACAAGAGCTTAACTAGCAGGACTGTAATTAATTAAAAAAAATATTGGCTCTTCTTTGTTGATGCCCATAACGAACTTGTTTCTTTTATCAGGACATCGAGTCTCTGATGTCGGAGGGGAACAAGTCTCGCACCGTAGCTGCTACCAACATGAATGAGGAGAGCAGTCGATCACACGCCGTCTTCAACATCATCCTCACGCACACACTCAAAGACCTGCAGTCTGGGGTAAGATGCAACCACACACGCAGCTGAGCAAGGAAAAATGCAAACAAATGATTTCTACTGAAGACTGTTTTATTTTAGATTAAAAAGAGATAGGATTTTAAATCACTGCTTGTGAAGGTAGGATTAAAGTACACAAATTTAGAGAAGATTTGGAAAAATTAAGATAACATGCTAGGGAGTGTTGTACACAGATCTTGACGGCAGTGAGAGAAGAGACTCTTACAAAATCCGTGATCAGTCAGTGATAACCTCGCATCGCTTGTTTGTCACCTTTCATTCAGTCCCTGGGTTCACATTCATTCAAGACCATAATCTGTGAGCGATCCGTCAGTAATTCTTCCCACAGATTAAGCTGAGCTCGTCTCATCACATGATTGAGCTGTGCACATAGTTTGATTTGATGCTTGGCCTCTGCATAGGTCTTGTACAACAGCAGCTTTGCACATGAAGCCAAACACTTGTTTAATTTTTGACTCTGTGTGTACTGTTTGCCCATTAAGGAGGTTGATCAACGAATCAAAAAAGATGCCCTACAGCAGAATCCAGCTCCTGTTATTAGCACCACTATCTAATCACATCAACTACACCAACAGTGACTTGCAAATACTTGCAAATAGTGACACTCTTTGAGTTCAAGTTACAAATTTCCACAAAAGTATTTCATTTTGATTTTGTGTGAGAGAGCAACACAAAGTGGAAGGAAAAGGATAAATAGTAAAAAAAAAAATGTTGGAATTGAAAAGTGTGAGACAATGAAAATATCTTGTATTTATGAACACCCTGAACACACCATGCCCACAGTAAAACATGGCGGTGGCAGCATCATGCTGTGGGGATGCTTTTTTCAGCATGGACAGGGAAGCTGATCAGAGTTGGTGGTAGGATGGAGATAAATACAGGGCAACTGGAAGAAAACCTTTTAGAGCCTGCAAAGAGATGAGGGTGGAAATACCTCTGTGACTCATTCTCCTTCCTCACTGACCCACTTTACCCTCCCTACTCCTTGCTCTTGTTCCTGGCTCCTACCAGACCTTGTTAATAATTCAAAGTCATGACTGAGTTTGTCAGCTGATACACCCTGCGTTGTTTTCAGCACACACGCAGTCATTCACCAAGTCGGTCGCTCATTGCAGTCATCAAGCGCAACAGTCCAACCAGCAGCTAATATACAAACTGTTTAGTCAGCGAGCGAGTCACTTTGCTAGCACATTTATCCACTAAAGCCCTATTTGTAGTTTGAGGCAGGAAAATGCACAACGGGGGATAGCTTTTTAGCTTTTATTAAAGCAGCAGAAACAGGATTTTCCTAGGTGAATTGTCACATGACAACACTGTATTTCATTCATGTTCAGTCTCTCTAGGTCACCAGTGCTCATCTGTGCAGTTCTGCAGAAGACTGTGGTTGAAGTTGCATGTTTAACGCTGCAACGGTTAACAGGTAGTAAACACCCTCCCCCCCACTGCTGGATGAGTCATTCTCAGATACAATTCACAGGACTTTCATTCAGTGAAAAACTCTATTCTGTTTGCACTTTGAACTTATTTACATTAAATTCGGTTGGTTGCAATGCGGAGATGAAAACAGTAAAATGTTTTTTGCTGATATTTTGTATTTGTCTATCTTTTGTTGGTCCATTGGTAGACTTTGTTCCCTTGGGGACACTGTCAGGTTAGATGACTAAAATGTTTATTTAGTTGTTTATACCTTGACTGTTATTCTGCATTGGAGTCTTTGAAACTGCAGCCAAGTAGCCTGACACACCGTTGCTGCACATCGGTCCTGCTGATCTGGTAATCACCAAGGGTGCCAATATATCTGCACTAACATCGGTATCGCCTGATGTTAGTAATTTAATAACATATCGATATCGGTCTGATATTAACAACCGATGTTTATTTCCATCTTGTTGCTGTGTGTGTGTGTGTGTGTGTGTTCTTGTACTTGTGCTGTTGCTTTCGTATTTTTATCGCAAAGTGAGGACATTTTCCTGGTCCTCACTTTTTCAGATTCCATTCTTGGGACAGGGGTTAGAGTTAGGACTAGGGTATGAATTGAGTTATTGTTAGGGTTAGGGTGAGTTATTAACTGGTTAGGGTCAGGGTTAGGCACTAAAAATCAAGGAAAATGAATGGAAGTAACCGAAAAGTCCTCATAAAGATAGTAAAACATGTGTGTGTGTGTGTGTGTGTGTGTGTGTGTGTGTGTGTGTTTTGGGAGGAGGAGCGGTCGCGTGACAGTGATTGTGATGCAGTGCAGGATTGTTGGCTGTTTTAACTGAAGCAGGGAAGAAATGTGAGGTTTAGTGATTTTTGTTTTCCAGTGTCGAAAGGATGGGGAATTATGTATATTATAGGTAAATATCAGTTATCAACCATAACAGCAAAATTAATATTGAATATTGTTATCGGTCCAAATATTCATACTACTAATCACCAAGTCCCTTATCAAGCAAATAAAAGACCAAATTTAAGATTGTTGCCATGGTAAAAAGTGTTGCCACCTTATTATTTTACTTTCTTGACCATTTGTTTAGATATGAATAAAAATAACGCAGAATCTATTGTCTGTGTGTTTCATTCCTGTCATTTAGATAAGCAGCTACTCAAGTTTAACTTTTATCATTTTATCTTAAATTTTAACAGCAGTATTAATGTTTTGTGTCTTTTATTTTATTTATCCAGATAGACAAATGTCCCTTGTTCAGCAGTTGGTTTTCCTCTGGTGGTGGCTAATCTGTATCGCTGCACCGTAGGCTGTGTCTTTATCTTCCATCTTCCTGTCTTTTTATGAGTAATGTTGTGTGTAAACTCGCCCCGAGATTTTTTATGTGATGTTACATAAAACATTTGAAAAGAGAATTCAAATGTTTAAGATAATGAGGATAGCTAACCCTTCACTTCAGACAAATCCCATAATGCATTGGCAGTTATTTTACTGCTATAAGAAGAATGGCTGTGTGAGGGTATGTGGATGTACCTCCTACCCTCTAAGAGTTTGGTTTTTTTTTTCAATAATGACGGGTCTGTTTAAAGCATTGGATGCCTTACTGCAAAAAGGAGCTGGAGGTTTTATTGTTAGACAGCCGTAAGGCCCCAAGCACCTTACTCCCGGCTGCTCAATCTCTGTGCAAGAATGCATTTAAGCTTTCTCAAATAAAGTCAAGTGGTTGGTTAGATCGACGGAAAATGAGCCACATCCATGGACATGGGCTAACATCAGGTGTTGTTGAGGTGTTCGGTTCAACCTTGTCAGCTGCTGAGCAGTCACAAATGGAGATCTGATATCCTCTTCTTTGACAGTCCTCAGAAAAATGCAGAGCGAAGCAGGACACAAGAGGCTGAGAGATGATGATGATGCATATGCCTGCCTGGTAGAGTTACAAGTGGGAGAAAAACATAGAAAATACCTTTTCAGCAAGATCTTCTGGCAGTGCTTTCTTTAAATATGACATCTGAGGAGAACATAACCTGTTTTGCCACTATAAACATTTCCTGTGTTTAGCTTTGTCATTGAAGCGTTACTAAGAAAAAATGGAATGAGACATTAAATTGTTTATTGTCTTTTCTGCAGACGAGTGGGGAGAAGGTGAGCCGCTTAAGTCTGGTAGACCTGGCTGGAAGTGAGCGAGCAGCAAAAACCGGAGCAGCAGGAGAGCGACTGAAGGAAGGAAGCAACATCAACAAGTAGGCAAATAGCTTTGCACAAACCTGCAACATGTTTTCAGAGGAACGCTGCTTCTTTGAGAAAAAACAGTTGGCAATAGGAATGGGCAGTTCTGATATTAGTAATCATTTTTGTGATAAAAATTAGTCCTCCTGAGATAATGACCAAAAACCCTGACTGATGATGTTTACAAAGCAAACATCTAGCATTGTGTTTGTTATTGTTACGTTTAATGTTTTAACTATTTTACTGGTCCCATGAGATCATCATTAGATGCCAATGTGAAATGAAGTTTCTGGCAGTAGTACAGCACAATAATAGCAATTTAAAAATATATATATAAATATCTATGCCTTTAGTCTCATCCTGCTGTCCACTATTAAATAAAAGCAGGAAACAAAATTGCAAAAACTAACCTTTCCTGCTGCTAATAAAAAAAACATTTTCATTTCTATTGTATTTTTCTTCAAAGTTATTAAGAGACCCTGTGGAGCGGTTAAAGATCCACATTTAGCTCTGGAGCTGCAGGTTGCAGAGCCCTGACCTCTATAAAATAAAGTAACAAACTTAATAGACATATACTGACCATGATACAGTTGCTCCCACAATACTGATGCTTTATTATTATTTTATTATGATAATCAAGCTCAAGGTTGTTAACCCTAATATGTGTTTACTGTTTGGTCCAGGTCCCTTACTACACTTGGCCTGGTCATTTCTGCACTAGCTGAACAGGGAACGGCCAAGAACAAGACCAAGTTTGTTCCATATAGAGACTCAGTTTTGACGTGGCTGCTGAAGGTGAACGACCATCACATGATCAACAGCAGGCTTTTGGTTGAACTATTTAAGCATATGTTCTCATTCGCTGCTATTTTGACTCTTCATCCCTTTTCACCATTTTTCCAGGACTGCCTAGGAGGCAACAGTCGCACTGCCATGGTGGCAACCGTGAGCCCAGCGGCTGACAACTACGAGGAAACCCTGTCAACGCTGCGCTACGCTGACCGAGCGAAGAACATTGTTAACCACGCTGTCGTTAACGAAGACCCAAATGCACGCATCATCAGGGAGCTGAGGGAAGAAGTAGAGAAACTCCGAGTGCAGCTTACACAGGCAGAGGTGAGACATCTTTTTAGCAATGTTAGACATAACATTATATCAGCTTTTCTCTATCATCATTGGCTTCTCATTCTGCAGTCAATGAAAGCTCCAGAGTTGAAAGAGCGCCTGGAAGAGTCTGAGAAGTTAATCCAAGAGATGACCTACACCTGGGAGGAGAAACTCAGAAAAACTGAGGAGATTGCACAGGTTAGCAATCAGCTTAGCAACTATGTTAAGCTGTTGTTTAACGTTAGACTGACTTTACTAGGAACACTTTTGTTTTCTTTGTTTGGCCTTTCAGGAACGTCAGAAGCAGCTGGAGAGTCTGGGGATTTCCCTTCAGTCATCAGGGATCAAAGTTGGAGATGATAAAAGTTTTCTTGTCAACCTGAATGCGGATCCTGCCCTAAATGAGCTGCTGGTGTACTATCTGAAGGTACAGACACCTAAGCATTGTCCACATCATAATGTAATGTCTGTATTCTGCAGGATATTTGATGCACCTAGTGACAACATTGCAACATTTTGAATGCTGTATCTCAGGAACACACACGGGTGGGCTCAGCAGACTCCCAGGACATCCAGCTATGTGGGATGGGTATCCAGGCAGAGCACTGTGTCATTGACATTACACTGGAGACTGCTGTCATCCTCACCCCCTACCCTAACGCTCGGTGAGGACCGCCACTGTAACATGTTTCAGACAAATGAGCTAAACTAAACTCCAATATAGCCTGGAGGAAGCCCTGTAGGCAGATCCAAGATTCCCACAGTAGCGTTAGAATAAAACTCTGTATGGATTTGTCACTGACATACTGATGAACAAAGTCAGCATAGCATTAAAACAGCTAGTCCACTGACCCATCAGTCAGCTCAACACTGTCACTGTTTGCAGTGCAAACAGTGACAGTGTAGTAAAAAGAAAACATTTAGATTTTAACAAGAGAGATTTAACAGGAGCCAAAGTCATAAAAGAAATGTCTACAGCACATCTAAAAGTCACCCAGTGATGTATTGTTTAATAACTGGATGCTTCCAGCTAACACACTATGACACGCTATGCATGCATATATTGTATGTATTCATACCATTTGGCCAGTGTTCTCTGAGTTAAATGTTGGGCATGTCTCTGTTTGTTCTTCCACTGACTGGTTTTATTAAACACATCACTGAAACTGAAAATAGCTAACTGAGTCTTCTGGCAGTGCTTTATTTTCCAACAGACCAATCAGGACAGGCCGATTTTTCTGTGCAACACTAGTAGCTAACAATTGCTTCTATACAAATATTTGTTGAGAAAATCAATATCTGTGTGAAAGAAATGTTAAGTACCATGCTACATAAAACAACCTATGTACGAGTATATTTATTAAATCATGTTAGGGCGTAGAGATAAACCTGACAACTAAATGTCTGTTTTTCGGCCGATGTCTCTGATTTATGTTACAGGACATGTGTTAATGGTTCTCCAGTAACCAGTGCTTTGCAACTTCACCATGGTGACCGGATCCTCTGGGGAAACAACCACTTCTTCAGGTAATTTACATTATTTTATTTACACAAATATTTTTCTAATCATAAAAAAAGGCATTTGTGTCATCTTTTTGTACTTTTTACTTTTATTAAAGCTACAATAAACCATTAGTCACTGGCATGTTTATCTCACTTAAAGAATCAATCTGGCAAAGCGGCGTTCACAACCAACAGAAGAAGAAGAGGGTGAAGGCGGCGTGTTGAAGAACAGCGGCAGCAGTGAGCAGCTGGATGCAGACGGTGACACAGCCAGCGAAGTCTCCAGCGAGGTCAGCTTCTCTTATGAGTTCGCGCAGACGGAGGTCATGATGAAGGCCCTGGGCAACAATGGTGAGAGGAGATAACAGAATGTTACAGTGATTTGCTGCAAGGCAGAACATGAGGCCTTTACTCATTTTGCTTTTGTTTGCTGACTAATCTGCGCTGCATCCACTCAGACCCCATGCAGGCAGTCCTCCAGACTCTGGAGAGGCAGCACGAGGAGGAGAAGCGCTCTGCTCTGGAGCGTCAGAGGCAGATGTACGAGCAGGAGCTTCAGCAGCTTCGCAAGAAGCTAAACCCAGACCGTCTGTCCACAGGCCAGTCTGGGCAGATGTCTGGCCAACAAGGACAAGGACAGCAGTCTCACTACCGCAGCCTGGAGAGGCTCAGTATGGGAGGGATGAGCCATTCTACCAGCGCTCAGAGCAGACTGAGACAGTGGAGTGAGGACAGGTGGGTGTGTGTGAATACAGGGTGTGTACACATTAAGCAGAAGCCTGAAATTCCTTATTCCTCTTTCCACCTGTCTTTTTTTATCAACTGCCTTCTCCTTGCAGGGAGGCAGTTTTGGTGAGGAGTCTCCGCAGGCTGAGGGAGCAGATAGTGAGAGCAAACCTCCTGGTGCAGGAAGCGTGTTTTATCTCAGACGAGCTGGAGCGTCACACAGAGTACAGAGTCACCCTGCAGATCCCATCAGACAACCTCAATGCAAACCGCAAGGTCTCGCACATAGTAATAAATCTCTAGCATGACTGTGCTGACATGTATTCACCTGTCGCTCATTACCTAAATAAAATGTGTGCAGAGAGATGCAGTGCTCAGTGAACCAGCTATTCAGGTTCGAAGGCGGTGTCGAGGCAAACAAATTTGGAGTTTAGAGAAGATGGAGAACCGTCTGGTTGACATGAGAGAGCTTTACCAGGAGTGGCAGGACTATCACCTCCATCACCAAGACAACCCAGTGAGTTAACTCTGCAAGTCAGCCATGAATCAGAATCAAATCATGAAATAAAAAATCTGCATGCTTTTAAATCTCTCCTTTTTCCTTCTTCAGGTAATGCGTTCGTACTTCCGTCGAGCAGACCCGTTCTTCGATGAGCAGGAGAATCACAGTCTGATCGGCGTCGCCAATGTTTTTCTTTCATGTCTGTTCTACGACGTGAAGCTGCAGTACGCTGTTCCTATCATTAACCAAAAGGGAGAGGTATAATCCCTGTGCCTTTTCACCTTCTCATCAGGTGCAATAACAGAAACTAAGGTTTTCCTCCTCTCTGTCCTTTTTGTTAGGTTGCTGGACGCTTGCATGTGGAGGTGATGAGAGTGGGAGGGGGCTTAGAGGACAACATGGTGGGGGGAGATGAACCTGACAACAACCAGGACTCTGAATTTGAGGACCGCAAACTGGTCTACTCGGTAAACAATGCTGATGATCATTGTTGAAACTCCTTCATGCCCTGTGGATAAACGAGCCTGTCTTCTTTCATTGAAATTCAGACTCTAACTGAAATGTGTTTAACTACAGATAAAGATTTTGCAAGCCACTGGTCTTCCCCAGCACCTGTCCAACTTCGTCTTCTGTCAGTATTCGTTCTGGGACCAGTCTGAGCCCACCATCGTGGCACCGGAAGTGGACCCTTCTTCCTCGTCACCTAACTCCAAGGACCCACACTGTATGGTTGTGTTTGACAGCTGCAAGGTGAACACCGATCAACACCGATCTTTGGGTTTTTTATAATCAGTGACTGGTACCGCACAATATTTGTTGACAAATATCTACCGTGCTTTGAGGCATTGTTAACAGATGTGACTCTTTGCTGGTGCTCTAGGAGCTAGCGGTGTCGGTAACGGAGGATTTCATCGAGTATCTTACTGAAGGAGCAGTTGCCATCGAGGTGTACGGACACAAACAGTCTGACGCAGGGAGGAACCCCGCCCTGTGGGACCTCAGCATCATCCAGGCCAAAACACGCACGCTACGAGACAGGTAGACATATACTCGGTTACCTTTGACCCTCATTCTAGCTGACAGCTTCTATTCTAACTGAAGTGCCCTGTATTCAGCTCTGTTATCTTTCCTTGGAGTCTGGCAAGCTTCCTGGTCCTTGCTGAAGAAAAGCATGATGCTGCCACTGCCATGTTTCACTGTGGGATGCTGTGTTCAGGTTGATATGCAGTGTTAGTTTCCCACCACACATAAATTTGAAAGTAGGTCAAAAAGTTTTGGTCTCATCTGACCAGAGCACCTTCTTCCACATGTCTGCTGTGTCAACCATATTTTTTACAAACTTTGAACGGGATTTCTTACGTCTTTCTTTCGAAAACGTTCTTCTTGCCACGCGTCCATGGAGGTCGAATTTGTGGAGTGCATGACTAATAGTTGGCCTCTTGACAGATTCTCCCAGAGTCACCATGAGCTCCTTGGTTTAGGTGGATGGCCATCTCTTGTTAGTTTGCAGCTGTACTAAACTCTTTCTGTTTTTAGGATGATTTAAAGAAGGGTGGTCTGTCACCTGTTTATTGCTTTGGATGTTGTTTTATAACCTAACCCTGCTTTAAAGTTCTCCAGAACTTCCTCTCTTACCTGTCTGCTGGGCTCCTTGGTCTTCATGATGCTGCTTGTTCACTAATATTTTCTAACAAACCTCTGAAGCCTTCCAAAAACACTGAGATTAAATTACTCACAGGTAGAATCTATTTAGGTGATTTCTGAAGGCTTTCGGTTTCACTGGATTACAGTTTGAGGTATCGGAGTAAAGGGCCTGAATTCAGATGCACACCACACTTCTCAGATTTTTATTTGTAAAAAAATATTTCAAAATTATGTAATATTTTTTGGCTTGTTGTAGATGGAGTGAGGTCACACGTCGCCTGGAACTATGGATTCAAATCCTGGAAATAAATGAAAATGGAGACTTTGTTCCAGTGGAAGTAGTTTCTGCTAGAGACGTGAGCACAGGGGGAATCTTCCAGCTTCGACAGGTAGGAATGTAAACCTAAATAATCACAGCCAGCATGACTGCATCACAGAGACATATAGACTTCAGTAAATGATCAAATCTTCTTAACGTTCAAAGTCCTGTTTCTGTCAACTTATACTTCTCCTCTGTCATCTCCAGGGACAATCGAGGCGAATCCAAGTGGATGTGCGTTCAGTTCAGGACTCTGGAACAATGCCTCTGATAGCAGAGATAGTGCTAGCAGTGTCGGTGGGCTGTGTGGAGATCAGAAACAGCACAGCAAACCAGGAAGGGGATGAGATGGACAGCTACCAGGTACGTCAAATCAGCACAACTTGCTACATATTTCTGTTTCTTATTTCTAGATGTGTCAAAACAGGAAATGCATTAATTAAGGTGTTTGTTGGATAGGAGAGAGATCTGGAACGTTTGCGGCGGCAGTGGTTAGATGCTCTCACCAAGAGACAGGAGTACCTGGACCAGCACCTGCAGAGCCTGGTTAGCAAAGCAGGTAACATTTACAAATATTTGCAAATAGGCAATCTTAATGGTTTTTGTAGAGTTGCACTAATTGTACAGTTTTACAGTTTAATTTAGCATTTTACTTTCCTTTTTATTGACTGATTAAAAAAATGAAGTAAATGTAACTTGAATGTGTCCTTTATCACACTGTCTCTAAAACGTTAACAAATGATTCTTATGTTCAACATAATGCAGTCTAAGAAGATAAATACATTTTTATTTTTATTTGGTTCCAATGCCAAATAAATTCAATAAACACAAGATTAATGTTAGCCACTCGTGCTGTTTTCCCATTTACTGATAGGCCAGAGGCCATCAGCGGGGTCAATATCACCTGCTATCATTGTTGGATGTTTCTGTGCATGCCTTGTTCACTTTGTGTCTGACGTGTTTAATGTCTTAATTTGTGTGTACAGAAAAGACAGAGGATGATATGGAGAGGGAGGCCCAGCTGCTGGAGTGGAGGTTGACTCTCACTGAGGAGAGAAATGCTGTTATGGTGCCGTCTGCTGGCAGTGGCATTCCTGGAGCTCCTGCAGAATGGTACAGCTCCATTGCTCAGATCTAAAATCCTCAACTTATTGTTGTTATTGTGCCAAAGTGGAGCCAAAAATACACACCTACAAAGTGTTTGTGAAATAGTGCTTGTCTGTTTACAGGGCTCCTCTGCCAGGGATGGAAACACACATTCCCGTCCTCTTCCTGGACCTCAAACGTAAGGAATTTAGTTAGTTGGTGCAGGTTGTGCTCACATTGTTGCACTTAGTTTCTTCCAGGTTAATTTACAATATATTGTTTTGCTTCCCAAGCCGATGACCTCAGCTCTCAAGAGCAGTTTGAAGTGCCTGAGGCTGGAGGCTGGGATGCCACTTTGAATGGAGAAGACGAGGATGACTTCTTCGACCTGCAGATTGTTAAACACTATGATGGAGAGGTGAACATCGGCTTGCTAGGACTTGGTTTTTTTCCATTTTTAAGAGACATTGGACCCCCATCCACTTGCCTTGTAGTTATGACTCTTAATGCCTGACAGGTGAAAGCAGAGGGATCATGGGATTCTACTGTCCACGAGTGTCCCCAGCTCAGTCGTGGTGGGTCATGGCCAGATCAGCGCGTCTACCTGACGGTTCGAGCGGTGGTTCAGCTTAGTCACCCAGCCGACATGCAGCTGGTCCTGAGAAAGAGGGTCTGTGTCAACGTTAACCCGGGCCGCCAGGGCTTTGCCCACAACTTTCTCAGGAGAATGTCTACCCGCAGCACAATACCTGGCTGTGGTGTTACCTTCGAGGTGGTTTCCAACATTCCTGGGGTAAGACAAAGAAAAGGACATTGATGTTTAGTTTTACAGAAAGTAAAAGTATTCATACCCCTTCAACCTGTTTTTTTTTTTTTTTTTAAATTACAACCACAAACATCAATGTATTTTATTGGGATTTTATGTGATGGACCAACACAAAACAGGGCATCATTGTGAACTTGGAGGGAAAAAAGTAGCAAAATTGTTTCGTAAAAAAATCTGAAAGGTATGGCATGTATAATTACTGAGACCATTTACTCTGATACCCCTAAAAAAAAAAAGCCAGTACAACCAACGACCTTCACCTGGAACACGACCTGTGCAGGTGTGGCATTGGGAAGCCATGATAAATCATGTTTGCAGTGTGGCTCAACCCTTATTGGGGACATGGAAGAAATGTGAAATAAGGTGCTCTGGTACCTTAAACTGTTTGGCCTGCATGCAATAGACTGTCCGTGGAGTAAAATTAACATTGCACATCACCCTGCATGCTTGCATCATCATGCCTGTGAGCATGCTTATCTATAGCATGAACAGGAAGGCTGTTCAGAGTTGATGGAAACATTGATGAGCTAAATACAGGGTAGACCTTAAAGGAAACCTGTTAGAGGCTGCAGATCAAAACATATTCAGGAGTTAGAACAGCCCAGTCAAAGTCCAGACACAAATCCAAATGAGAATCTGTGGCAGTACCTAAAAAAAAAACATATGTTCATACGTACTCCATCCATTCTGAGCAAGTTAGACCTTGGGCAAAATATTTCACTCTCTTGATATACAAGCTAGTAGAGATGTACTCCAAATTACTAAATGCAGCAACAGGTTTCTACAAAGTATTGATTGACGGAGTCTGAAGACAAAATATATACCACTAATTTCAGATTTTTATCCATAATAAATTTTGAAAATGAGGGCATTTTCCTTCCACTTCACAACTTTACAACTGAAACGCATTGAATTTGTGGTTGTAAAATGGGAAAAAACTTGTGGGATAGGAGTACTTTGGCAAGGCTCTGTCAAAAGGACAAATGTGCATGGATATATATTTTTTTCCATCAGGACGCTCCAGGTTCAGAGGACAGGGAGATGCTGGCCCGGCTAGCGGCGAATGCACACCACAGCCAGTCAGGAGATGACGAGGCTGCCATTGAGAAGTACCTTCGCAGCGTAATGAGTCTGGAGAACATCCTGACTCTGGATAGACTCAGACAGGTAGAAGGAAAAACTACTAGAACTGTAAACAGTGAAGGTGGTCAGAAATGAGTCAGACTGATCATGAAGGCATTCAGTCATGCAGCATTATTGTTAAATGATTCTGTTTTGGTTAAATGTGTTCTGGTGGCAGGAAGTAGCAGTGAAGGAGCAGTTGGCAGGCAAAGGGAGGAGTAATAGGAGGAGTCTGAGCTCTCCTTCGGTTCACAGGGTAAAATATAGTATCAGATTATTTTATATGATACTGAAATACAGAAAGACTTTGCTAACGTTTCTGTCTGTCCCATGTTTCAGCTGTCTGGAAGCAGGCAGGACCTATCCACGTCTTGCCTGTTGGATGATAAGGTACCACAGATTCCTGTAATCAACTGAAAATGATGGCTTTGAACTCATGTGTTCAGTTTTATGTCACCATGTTGGTATGTGGCAGTGATTAATCCGGACATGCATCATGATAAAAAGTTACACCCTTTTGGCCCACTAGTCTTCACTCTGTGTAGATGGATCACATCTGAAGACTTCCTTCATTCCAGAACTAATCCTGTCTTTGCTTCTCAGAGTCGATGGGAGAGTCAGCAGGATATCTTCATCCCCACTCACCGCACCCTCCCTCGCCCGGCTTCGTCCCCGTCTACTTACTCCACCTCCCCCTCTTCATCAGCTATGCCCTTCAGTATGACCCCCCCACAGAACCCGGAACCAGAGCAAGGTAAACATCCTGTCTTTTATGGTCTTTCTACCCCACCATCTTTACTTTCCTAGCCATCCTCCTTTCCCTCCTTCTTTGTTTCTCCCTGGTTTCATCCTTTATCACAGCTTTCCTCCTTGGCTTATCTCCTTTCTTTTCATTATTTTCTTCTTCTGTGTGACGTTTCAAAGACATTACATTTATCACACTATTGCACGTGTCCCGCTGTTAAGGGCAGTGTCTAAACACCCCTCAGCTTTAAAACATGTATAGTGTAAATCTTATGTTGCTCTTTTTCAGCTTCTTTCACCTATTCTGCTTTTTTAGCCCGTAAACATTTTCCATCCTCTCGCTGATCAACATTGTATCATGTCTGATATGTTCATTGTGGATATTTCTGACAGCTAATTATTGCAACGAGATTTCTGTTCCATTTCAGTGTGGCATTAAATTAATTTTGTTTCAGAAATGAACAGAATTAATTATCTTAATGAATTTCTGTCCCAGTAATTTTAGAGTCTCATTGCTAAATCAGTCATCTCTGTGTTGGTGTGTTTTATTAGATGCTTCTACTGCCAGCCTGTCACTATGTTGGGATTTTTGCCATTTTCCAGACTTGCTTTCAACTTCTTGTCTTAATCTTTCACACTTCCTCCGCCTCCTGGACCTCCTCTTGTTTTCTTGCTTCCTTCCTCTCCTCTGCCTCCACCTTGCTGCCTCTCCCTCCACCCTCCCCCAGGTCGTTTAGGACTTGCTGCCTCTTATCTTTCAGTTAAGGCCCTGGTTCCTCAGATGCCCAAACTGCTCAAGTCTCTGTTTCCTGCACGGGACGACAAGAAAGAGCTCAGACCTTCGCCTCAAGGCCAGCAGGTCAGCAGAAAAGGAAATGGTCAATAAAGCAAAGACAAAAGGATGTTGAACACTTGTTTCATCATGCTAGAAAAATATAACCAGCAAAGCAATTTAATGTTTGTGTATACTTGTTCTAACTCTTATTTGTCACACAGCAGCATGTGCCTCGTATTGTGACATCATCAGGAGGGGACGATGGCAGAGCCAAGCTTGAGACGGTGAGAGATCATCTCATCCTTCCTCTCATTAAATGCTGCCCTCTTTGATTTAGGTCAGCATATGAAGTAGTCATCTAGTTTGAATGTTTCACAGAATGTTGTTGTCTCTGCATGCTGTCGTCTGTCCCTCTGTTGCTGCGGCAACCGTTGGGTCCCTGCAGGCTGTTGTCCTACGGCCCGCTCCCAAAGACAGAAAGACAGAGTTTCCAGATGTCCCTCCTCTTCCTGTGCATGACCCGCATGACACCACCCCCCTCAGCCCCCTCAGCCAGTCGTCAAGCGGCTATTTCTCCGCTAGTGTTTCTACGGTTACCCTGTCTGACGTCCTCCAACCCTCCGCGTCGTCGTCATCCCTCCTGGGTGCAGACACGGCGTCACCCTCAAACCTTCAGCAACAGGGTGCTGACAGGAACGATGTTGTGACCTCTCCTCCTCAGTGTGGCGCTAAGACGACAGTCGTAGCATCCAATCACAACAACGTCCCAGCAGAGCTTTCCTTCTCTGACCAGACGCTCGTCAACTCAGGAACAGGCGAAGGCTTTGAGAGGCTGGAGATCTTTGTGGATGACGATGACCATAGTCATGACGATGTACCACCTGATTGGCTGACAGAAGGGGCGTATGTGACTGTAGGAAGCAACAAGGCTGGAACTGTGCGCTATGTGGGGACGACACAGTTTGCCAACGGACTGTGGGTTGGAGTGGAGTTGGACACTCCAGTGGGTAAGTGTGAGCTTTAAGGGGCAAAATCACTCAAAATACTGACACTTTAGTTATGATGTTTACCTGCAGTATTTCCTCCTGCAGGTAAAAACGACGGTTCAGTGGGAGGTCATCGATATTTCCTCTGCAAACCAGGCTACGGGGTGCTGGTCCGCCCAGATCGGTTGTCACGCCGCGATCGGACTGCTCGCCGAACGGCAGACTTTGCTCAGTCAGCCCACATCCCTGTCTTGCGAGGGGAAGCCATTGTAGGACGTAGAGGAGAGAACCGCAAGTCCTGGAGCAACTGAGATGGGAGAGAGAAACTCCCCACAGTCAATCTTCTCCCTCTGCTCTTCCTCTACTCCTAAAAATGCATCAGGCTTGGCCTGCTGCCTGATAACATGTAGCTGGAAACTATACATACTACTTAAAGTCAAAGAAAATGAATTAAAAACACACATCAGTGAGTATAGAACCTATTTAGGAAAAATGCAAGAGCAGAATGACTACGCAGTCCAAGGAAGGACTGGTTACCACATGGGAAAATGTTTCTGTGGGAAGAAATTAGCTAGGATACTGAGAGTGAATGGAAGCTTAAGTTGTCTGTCTGACGCTTATTCAGAGATCCTCTCTGAGACGATACGCAGGGATATAAACTCGTCATGTTCTTCACGATCCCAGCTGAGAAGCTCCTGGGTTTTCTGACATGGAACAGTTTGTAAAACACCATAAAACATCTGATCCATAACCTCGCCTTGACATACTGACAGAGATGGAAATGATAGGATTTGTTTTTGTTTTTTTATAAATAAGGAAATAGAAATGGACACAAAACACTTTGACAAACATTTTTAGAAGAAATGTTTGCATCCCTGCATATCCCCCCTGCCCACCCAGTGTCCCAGAATACACCACAACGACTGCCGCCCTCCTGAACTCTGCAGGTCCAGTTCGCAGCCTTTGAATCTGCAGGAGCCTTGTCGCTCCCTTCTGGACTCTTTTTGCTTTTCCGACAGATCCTCCCAGAACGTGCCTTCGCCATGGTCTGGTTTGTGTTTTTTTCTCTGTTTTGTAGATTTGTGTTCTGTTTGCTGTGTTTGTGTTGAAGAGAAAGCCTCATGCAAAGTGTGAGGTGATCTCAGGGACTACAGAGGATGGGATTTGTGTGTGTGTTTGTGAAATGTACAGATTATGTAAATGTCATGTTTTGTAACAAGAGGAAACCGCGTGGGGCAGCAGGAAGAGTTGCGTCCTGGTCAGGAAAAGCCACAATGGGTTGAATTTTTGCACTGGGGGCGTTGGAGGAAGAGCATCTGTACATGAGCACAATATGAGCGTGGCTACGCCGCCTGTGGCTGAAGCAGCGTGAAGATTTCTGATGATGGCTTCGCCTCCATCTGCCTGCTGTCATTTTACTGTAAGTGTAGACAGAAAGAGGATGTGTTTAGGACGGGTTAGAGAGTTTCTGCTGGATACATCCAGCCTCAGAAAAGAGCTGATTTTATTCTATGCATATGGTTTTAAAGAGAGCCTAGTTTTTAACCTGAGTTTTGAAATCTGACACAGCTGGGAAAATGAGTGTATTTTGGGAGAGCGTCGGCTATATTCCAGACGCACCCGGTGAAGAAAACGCGACATGGTGCAGCAAACTTTGGGAGGTTTTAAATTAGTCTTTCTAACTTGATGAAACATTCCAGCGGGATTTTAACCTAAAGATTGAACTATAAAGATGTTTTCAGGACTCCACATTCTATCTTTTTAAGTACTGTACTAGATGGCATCCATTTGCAGTACTATCAGTTGGATAAAGGGTAAGTCCACCTGGTTTACCGAGGTTTTTCTGCTCTACTGAGGTTAGAGGGAAAAAGCATTGGAGCCATGATGTGTAACCAAGTGGGCAAAAGGCCTGAGCTGACGGTCTATAAAAAGGTGGAAGAGGAATATTTATTGTCTTGGGACACTTTAGCCTTGTGTTACTAACGCAGCCCACTATGTTCCTGTTTTACCTGATGAAGACAGATGGAGTTATGTTTATGGACGTCTGTCCACATTGTGCTGGTCCGATGTTTATATACACTCTTCATCAACATGAATGTCGTATTTGTTCTGGACTTATAATTAAGCATAGGGCTTTACCCAACGCAGAAGAAAAGTGTAGTAGCACGCTTTGTTCTTCGTCTTTGCTGCCATACTTTGTGTTTCTTTTGTCTCCAGCTTT
This sequence comes from Girardinichthys multiradiatus, assembly GCF_021462225.1. Taxonomy (NCBI): domain Eukaryota; kingdom Metazoa; phylum Chordata; class Actinopteri; order Cyprinodontiformes; family Goodeidae; genus Girardinichthys; species Girardinichthys multiradiatus. Next base: position 10,939,059 of record NC_061797.1, on the reverse strand, counting down.
GACCCGCCCACGGGTTATGTCATGGTTTGCGCAGAAAAACCAAGTATTCTTCGGTGCCCGAGTGGAACCTTGGTTCATGCTCCAGGTAAAGATGAAGCAGGCTAATAATAAGCCCAGTCCATCTCAAATAATCAGCCAACAGGTTCTGAACTCTACGGTTCGTTGTCACCTTTTGATTGATAAAAGAAATGTGTCTCAGTTGGAAAAACAATAGGTAAATGCATAATAAAAATCCCAAATTAAAATGACCTTCACACTGATGAATAATGTACATAACGTTGTGACAAGCACCGTATACAGAGGACTCTATAAAGATCTCGTAACGTGGATGATGTAAAGATGTTTGGTCATTAAATTATAGGTAATACTCTTATTCGTGTTAAACCCTCTCCTCGTGTCTGAGGAAACCAGTGGGAGTTCATCTATTTTATACTGTGTATTCTTTATTTGAGAGGTAAGCGTTGCTTGTACACAGGCTTTTATCGCACAGGAGCTGAATGATTATTGCACAAATTATTTAACGGAAATTGCTGCTATGAGCGATGTAAATATACTTGTTAATGAATCGATTGATTTTTTTCTCTCCATCTCTTGCTGTGTGGATTTTAATTGTTTTTAAAAAGCTAAAGGGTGGTGCAGACAGGTTGGGTGGTCAATATTCTTTAGGTGATATTGAGGCACTTTATCCTGTGAGCAGGGAGGAGGAGGTGGTAGGAACAGACACATCAGTGTTCTTAAAAGAAATGAGACAGTTTAATGTTGAAATTGCAATAACTTTGAAATAAATATAAGGTGTGACAACAGTATCTCACTAGAAAAATGAGTTTATGTGAGCATTTTAGGCATGGGTTGATTAATGTTATCTGCATACATAAAAGGTTTTGAACGGTTACGGTTTCAAAGCCATTAAAATTTCCATCATTGTGTTCCTGTGCTTTCAAGACATTTGAGAGACCAGAAAGTGCAGCATTGGCTGGAGTTTTCTTCAGCTTTTTTGTTGTTGTGTCTAAAGTTGATCAGCAGGTTTTAAAGTGCTTTGTTGTTTGGAGGATTTTACTTTTTTCTGGCTTTATTGTTCTAAACTGGTGGTAATGAAGGAAAGCAGTAAGTTTTCTGGTGTGTGTGTGTGTGTGTGTGTGTGTGTGTGTTGTGTAGATCCGCTCTGAGTCAGATGGAAAACGATCACCAGCTGCTTCCTGTGAGGTCGCTGGACCTTTCTTTTCTAGTCCAGGCTCAGAAGCGGTCAATATGGGGAGGGGGCTGAGATCACTTCAGACTTCTGGTTCCTTTATGTTGCTGTGCCTCAGAAACCAGGTTTCTTTCACACATTTTTTTATATCTACTACACTTTGCACAGAGGGGATAGAAGTGCTTGGATGAAGACACACCTGTTCGGGATTTTTTTCCATTTTTATTTGTTATGTTTATGTTCTTGAGCTACAAGCTCGTCTGTTCTTCATTTACTTTCTTTTTAAACGATTTGAAGTAAAAACAAGAAGAAAAAACCAAACACACTACACTTCAAGTTCTTATTTTATGTAAAAGCAGAGCTAAGCTCAGCTTTGTTGGTCCCAACAAACACTCTTCTGTATAAATCTGTACATGTTTTGTAGGATCCCAAAGGATGGATGAAATCTAACTCACCTCCAGTGGGCTGAGCGACCCACATCATCTTCAAAGAACAATAAAAGTGGTGCCAAGCCAGCATTGTTATTTATGGATCTGTATCAGCCATTAGAGGCACTTTACATTCTCTTTTTATTCCTAATTAGATCTTACATATGAGCCTTCAGACCCTCGCACTGTTTGCGTTTTTTTATTGTGGTGTTCCGAGTGCTTCGTCTCCAGTCTCTAGCATCCCCGTCTTTCATGTGGCCTTCAGCCGGGATGCAGAGGTAAAGGTGCAGTTTATCATGTTAAACTCTGGTTTCCTGCTGCACAGAAACGTGTTTCTGTTGGTCCTGTCAGGTTTATCACTGCCTGTTCCCTCAGAAGGAATGCCTAAATTCGCCCCCTAGTGGCCGCCAGAAAACCTCAGCCAGAAGGGGCTTGTCTTCCATGCAGGGGATTTTACTTACAACCAGAAAATCGGGAGTCTCAACCATCCAGGATCAAATCGGATAAATTGAAGTTTCAGGAATTTCCATTTGGTTAAAACAAATTTGGAAATGTTCCACCTTTGAACTACCTCAATCCTTGCTCCAGTCATCTGGATTGTTCTGCTTCCTTCTTCACTGAGACTTTTCTCCTGCTGAGTACCTGCTCCAGTGTGTTCTCCAACACCAAAAAGAACCACACAAACAAGCAATACATGGCTGTCAGGGGATGCCACACAGCCTAGTTACAGGTGCAGCATCCAACCATTTCAACTAATTTCAGATCCATCTCCTGTTTGCTTTTTAACAGCAGCTGGTATCAATGCTCCTCCCTCATATTAGTAACTATACTTATTTGGATGAACTTTAATGCTCAACCATTTGTTTTTAATGCGGCCTTTGGCCCGGTCAACGGTATTACTATATCATTGTAAGTTATCATTATCAGTCACTGCTGCTGTTGATTCTGTGGAGCAGGTGTGTCTGTCTGCATCATTTCTGTGCTTGTTCTCTGGATGTATGTGTACATATGCGCATATTAAGACTTATAAAGGAGAGAAATCTGAGCACAAGTTTGGGTTTTGATTAATTTAATTGTTCTATGTAATAATTTTATGCTGAATCCAAAGAATAAACGTGTATTATATTACATTAACTTTCATTTTTAATCATCTGAACAGTAAATAGATTAAGGAGAATAAAAAACGCTATGTTAAGAGGATTTTCTTGTTTTTTCTATAATGTTGCCTTTACAATTGAAAGATTTTTCTGTGCTTACTTAAAAAAACAAAAAAGCTTGAATTTAATTTCTGACGATTACTGACACCTGCTGGTCAATAAGTAGAAGTACCAGGGGTCAAAAAGCATGTTTAAATGAATCCTGCCAAGGTAGAAAAAGCATCTCTGAAGAAACACATGTGAAACCTGGCTTTAAATAATAGAAACAATTCATTCTTTTTAATTAGTAAATGTTAACTTTAAAGTAACTTAATACTACAGCTAATACTACAGATATTAAGTGGCTGAGGGAAAATGCCTGCTGCTCTACAACAATGCCCTGTCCTGAAGTTTCAAACTTACTGCTTGAATTTAAGTTACACACTAAAATACTTACTTTTCTAGTCTCAACTATATTAATTACTTTATTGATCCTGGCATTACTTTAACAGGGCTTTTAAACTGGATAACAACATATTGCTGCTCCACCTTGATTGGACTCTGGTTCAACTGGATGAGTAGTCATCTTGCAATCGGAAAGTTGTAGGTTAAATTCCAGCTCTCCGCCACCTGTTGATGTGCAGGGCAACTTAACTAAGAGTTCCCTACTGATCTGCATTTCAGTGTAGGAACGTGTGCATGTTTGTGAATGCAGCTGGGTGGATGTGGCTCTAGGAGAAAAGCACTTCAAATAACTAGATATTTGCATAGAAGTTCAGTCTATTTACCATTTGTCACAGTAGAACAAATCACAAGCAGCTGTTGTTCACACTTGGATTGCTAGATGGCAGCAATGTGTTTCCAATGTGATCCTATCTGTCTGGAATATGTCATCTGGAACCTCGGCTGCAGGAATGAAGACTGAGGTAAAGATTCACCTTCCAGCAGGATAAACCCAGACACAGCCAGAGCTACAATGGGAATGGTGTAGGTTTAAAAAGTTGTGTTAAAAAGGCCCAGTCAAAGTCCAGACCAGAGTCTTGTTCACAGATGGTCTATATCTACATACTAAATAAGAAACAGTGACACAGCACATAGAGTCTGATCAGCTTTTATTCCCTTGTAAATAGAATATTGATAAAAACACACCTTAAAAATAACAAATCAAGGTTTATCGAACAGATGAAAAAGTAACAAAAGGCATATGTAGAAAATCTACATAGCAATTACACAACAGTCTACTTGTCCAAAAAAGGCACTAAATCTTGAAACAGAAATGAAGGAGGGGATTTAAAAAACAAGAACTGATCCAACATCCATCCAGTTGAGGTTTGTTTTACAGAGATTTATTGAAGAGTTTATTGCCAGAATGATGGACCAACCATAATTCTTAGACTGCTAGAAAAGGTGTTGGTTTTAAAGTAGCGTTTCCAGTCCCTGGCTGATGAGAATATTAAGGCTGGAGAGTATACAGTAAATGGCAACTGCATGAAAGATATACAAAACAGTTTCATCTAAGCAATAATCAGAAATACACATGATTGAAGGCAGGCGTTAAACTGCATTCAGACAAATGAGACTCGACACAGATACAAATCAGACAGACCTGGAAGAGCAAAACTTCTGTGGTACTGGTTTTTTTTTTTTCACAATATCTGCGAGTGACAACATCACATGTTCTGACACAAAAAGAGGTAATCAGGACACAAACAGAACCTAAATTAAGAGGACAAGAACAACAGAAGAGATCAAGGCTGCCGGTGTGAAACTGGAGGAGAGGGGAAGGTTTAGCTTATTTCAAATACTGGCAAATAAATCAGTGATTTGTCCTCATGTGTCCTGAATGAATGACTCCTGACAACATGATTTCATATTCCTGTGGCCCACTTGTTTTTAACATAATGAGCAAGAAAAAAAAAAAAAAAAGGAAAGATCTGATTTTAAAATACATTTCTTTAGATCCCTTTCGCACAGTCCTCTCCTCTTCCTCTGCAATGTTCGTTTTAAATAATTTCAAAATGGCAACACCAGACCCAGTAAATCTACCACGAAGGCAGCAGATGAAATAATTTAATCTCTGAAATAATCTCATCACAGTAGATTCTCTAAACTAACGTATAGCTCCCTTTCACAAAGGTTTCTGCTAGGCAGATTTAAAGTTTTTGGTGTAAATAATTTAAAAAGATGACAGAGCTACATAACTGATAATGCCACTGAAGCTTAAAGCAAAGACACAGACAGCTCTGCTGCCACAAAAATGGAAACATTCCATCACAAAAACACTGAAGATTCGGCTTGAATTCCCCAAATTAGGAAGGATCTGAACATTTTATGGTGAACACATGAACTTATTGAGCCTTTCTGGAGTGGAACTACCCTTTATGTCTAGCTTTTATATTCACTGAATCTAGTTTAAGAAGCAGTTTCCCTCACATCATTTATCTTTTTTTGAAGAACTTCATCACAGTGTGTTGACAGTGAGGCTGTTCTCTGATCCGTTTTTTTCCTTTGAGAGCCTAAAACCTGGAAGCAGCAGCGGAGGAACGGGGCGGGGGGGTGGGGGTGTAGCTTATAGCTGAAGGGGAGCAGCTGAGGCATCTTTGTCTAGTTTTAACTCTAAGCTAAGAAGCTAGCCTGTGCAGCACCTGCTGAAAAATAATGACCTTTTATGAATATACAGCCATTATAGAGGTCCTCATCAATCTGAAACTTAGAACACCTGATAATTGCAATAGAAAATTAAGACTTGTTCAAAACTAGAAATGCACTAATTTCCAGTTTTTATTTCGGTCTGACCTGCCGATTTCAACTTGAACTGATTCTGATTTTATTTTTGTCAAAAGGCTACAACTCATAAGACAAAAATGTACTGAAGGTTCTTTGATAGAGGTTGCCATTTCGATTGAACATAAAATGAAGAAATTATAAGAGCATTCATTATTTATTTAAAGACACGGCCTATAACCTTTATCTGATTTTTGCTAAACACAAAAAGTGCATTCAAAGCCAATGGAGGAAAAATTGGCAGGTTCCGATCTCTGCCTGATTAATCGTTGTATCTCTAAGCAGGAGGGCTGCAACTGACAATTTTTTTGCTAATCGGAAAAATAGTCGAAAGATTAATCGATTAATAACCAGATAGCAAAAGGTGCTTAATAGGAACATTTTTTACAGGATTTGAATCAGGTGAAGCTAAACGATGCCACTTGAGGAGTTCTGGATAGAGCATATTTACAAACAAAGCTTTTTCATCTTAAATGCAAATGTATATATTTTTGTACAATTCTGGTTTAATTACTGCTCTGAGTGTCTGTATACTCCAGTTATTACGATTGCTACAATTATTCCATTACTAAATTAGCTGACAATTATTTCAATAATCGATTGTTTCAGCCCCACTAAACAGAAAGAAGCATTTTTTTCTCCCACGCAAACTGGTTTAGCTCCCAGTTTTTGTTATTTCTAGAATTGTTTTGGCACTAGAGGCCTTTATTTTTGATAGAAGGCAGACAGGAAGGAGGGGCAAAGAGAGGGGGAGACATTCGGCAAAGGTCGCCAGGTCAGGTACTCGAACCCGGGACGGCCGCTTTGAGGACTATAGCCTCTATATGTGGTCGCGTGCTAAATCCCTACACCACCAACGCTGCGCCCTAGCTCCCAGTTGATGAAGTTGTTCCAGGTCATGGCTTATTATTCACGACTCTTAAGTTAACATTCCAGTTATCAACTAGGGGTATATTTTTATAACTTCTTACTGAATTATGTAAGGTGTTATGAAGCATAATTCATTGCATCACTTAGCATTTTGCTCTCTGTTAGCCTTTTACATCAATTGTCCTCTATCATTTTCAGGTAAAACACAACGGTTCTGCTGCTCCTTAGGACAGCGTATTAAACCATCCCTTGGTACACAGAGGACGATGATTATCCCCACGGTAGCTGATATTCAACTTTTTAAAGGTCAGGAACAATTTGGAGCCCCCATAAAAATAAAAATAGGAACCAAGTAGATATCTAACCAAAAATTAGTATTCTGACTTTCATGCCTTTTTAGCTGACTGCCAAATGATGAGCACACAGCCTGCTGGGTTTTCTCTTCACTCTTACTTTGCCTGTTAGGGGCGAAATATTAAATCTATTAGTGACGAACCGTAACATTACAGAAGACACTCATTGGCAAATGCAGTCAGATGTAGAACACGTTAGTCACACGCAATCCCCACTCGCATCCAGCAGAGGGCGACCATGTGTCTTTATTGATTCTTGCTAAGAGCCATGGCAGAACGGGAGTAGATTAAGCTGTTGAAGCCGACCACACCAAACTAATGCGAGAATGGCTGGTAATACTGACATGCAGGAAGTTAAAGACACAAGCGCCACCTAGAGATCAAACAGTGTCAAACCAGGAGGGTAACAGTAAAACATTTTATAGCCTATTTATTTGGATTTGTTTTCACTGGGAGAATCGACTTAATTCTGTGCAAACTTTACTTTGCATGAGGTTACGGTTGAATTATCTGAAACATTTTTGGTTTCCATTCTGAGAAAGTTGTATGCTAAATGAAACTTGTTCTACAATTGTCCTAGATGAACATTTCTGAAATGTTTTCCCTTTCAAATGATGATTGGTGATAGTAGTGAATGTATGTTTTTACTAGCATGCCCCTTCTGGAAGAACAAGGCTGTTTGCTGCTGAACAGCATGGCACACAGAGCAGAACTAGGAGTAATACTTAATCTACCTACAGCAGTAGCTCACTCTTAGACCATCATTTAATGCTTAAGTAGTGACTTCCATTCACTTTAGGTATTTGTGATTAGTAACAAAACCATGAGCATGTTCATACACAGCACTGTAGGAAGGTTTTAGGGTTTGTTTCACTGTGCAGTGCTTTAAAATCCACCTAGATGACCAAGGTAAGAACTCAGAGGTGTTCACAACCAACGGTCCTGCTGCATGCATACATGGATACTTACAGTGCTGGTGGTTTCCCTACGAACCTCATGTCAGAGCCACACCTAGTGCCTTTAGAACAAATGTCAATGCATAACACTGACGGTGAGCTTCCTCAGGTTATTATATGTAGTCCGTAAAGTGCTCATGTCTGGAGCCTCTTTTGGCTCATCTCAGGTTTCTGAGAAACAGATTCACAGCAAGGTAAAGCTCTCAGTTTAAAAGGAAACTACACTGAATAAATCCTGCCAAACATGTAGCAGAGAGTGAAAGCCAAGGCTCTGACGTCTCTCTGCGTGAATGTACCAGCACTGCTTGGATCACACAGCTGTAGCACAGCGAGCTAAAAGGGTTAGACTGGAAAGCTTGATATAAGTTCTCACTTAATGCTGGCAGAAAGAAATATGCAATAAACTTAATATAATGAAACAGTGGTACACATTTCTCCCCTTTTTTTCCTCACCAATTTTGCTACCACAAGGGGGCGGTACAGCACCAAGTTATTTACTAACCACCAAAGTGCTCCAAAAAAACGATGTAAGTGAGCCTAGTCTGTGTGCTATAGCAATATTTAGGGCTTTTTCGAAATAATTATAAAATGGTAATCTACAGTCACCACAATCGCTGACGGCCTTTTGTTTTTGTTGTATTGGAGCTTGAAGTTTCCTTTCTCACTGGCAAGAAGACTGACGTCTGAAAACGTCCCTTTATGAGTGGAAATCCTACAAGATCTGGGCTGAGCCATGACTCTGAGTCAGTAATGTTATTGTCTTAGTGTCTGATGGATTTATACAAAGTATCAGTTTGCAAGCTTGATCACCATTAACAACTTGCTGAAACATTAACAGCTAACCAGGGCAGTAACCAAAGAGCAGAGGCCACCTCTTCCTCTGGCCACAGTCTTAGATCTCTAAAATGTTTTATGAACATTTCAGAGAGAAACAGTTACTGTGTTGATGAGTTGTATTATTATTATTATTAACGATATTATTTTCAGACACCTTTATACCATGAAACCATAGTGGAATTCTCCTGGCCCCCATTGGGCATCACCCATGAAAACTGCAATATAACTGCCCTCTAGTGGTCATAAAATAACATGCAGGAGAATTTAAATGTTTTAAATGATTTGGGTTTTAAACTGCAAAGTAGTCTGTATATTCAGAACAAATGGACTAGATGTTTGATAAAAATCTAAAAAAACATGATCAATTTCTACAATGGTTGTACATTCAGATATTATTTTGCATTTATAATTTATTTTAAATCTTTGTGTTCCTAAGAACTGAAGAAAGCTTGTCAGTGAAGTTGGTTTGATACTATTTATTATCTGTGAAAGAGAGTTTTCCCAACTAGTGTTTTCCCCTCCTGCTGCTGCTGCTCCTGCTCTGGTCTATCAGTTACTCAACGTGATAATTAGAAGTTACGAACAGCCGGGACTCTAAGCTCCATGGTATTCAATAAAGTATCACTGATACCAAAAAATACAACTAACGTGTGGCAGTATGTGTTTAAAACACATGGCATATCCAGAGGAAGCACAGATATACCTAAAACAAAAAAAAAAGAAAGATGACGTAATTCCCCTGTGATTATTTGGCACATCTGATGTGACGTTGATGAGCATATATATCTCAGGTTTTTTAGAGCCATCCGTGACTATAACACACTTAAAAAAATACACAAATAATAAAACTCAATACTTTGGCTAATGTTCCACTCACCTTTCAACAACAATATTCACTCAGGCTGATAGTTCCTCTCAATAGATGCTTATATGTTTATATAATGTTACATATAGTTTACCATATGGGTGTGTGCACACTTACATAGTATATGTACAGACGTGGTAAAAAGTAGAGGTTGTGAAACCTTCAGACTGAAGGAGAGCATGCTTTTGTCTTTTTACCATGACTGTATGTCTTCAGCACACTTTCATTTATAGTTTCTAAACTGGCTGAATCCATCCTGACCGACTCATTTCTTTTAAAAGGCAGATCTCACAGTGATCAATCACTTCTGGATACAAATGAATAAATAATAACCAATCAAACTGAAATCATGGCTATATTATATACAAACGTGTAGTTTTGGCTTCCATTGAATCTCAATAAAATCTAAGAAGTGAATAGTTAGGTTTTCTATCAATGTCATAAATACCAGTAAATTTATAGTGTTCAAATAATCCGCTTTGCTTACCAAGCAGCTGATTTTATGCAGTTTAAATTCTGGTGGGCATGTTGAAGCAGTGCATTAAAAATAACCTTAGAGTCTCTCAGAATGAAGAAAATTAAAATCCCTAAGCACTGAATCTGAACATAGAACATAAAGTCAAATGTTTCAGTGCAGTCAGTTAAGAAATGTTGAAGACTTTGACAGCCAGTATTTAGCACCGGCTACATTTTATGCAGTGCCTTGCAAAAGTATTCACATCCCTTGAACATCTACATTTTGTTGGTTAAAGCCACAAACCTCAGCGTATTTAATCGGCATTTTATGGGATAGACCGAGAATGAGGAGTGTTCTGGCCAGCTCTGATCAACTTCCCTGGCCCCGCTGGATCCCCAGAGGATGATACCGCCACTACCATGTTTCAGTCTTTTACATTAGAGATGGTGCGTTCAGAGTGCAGTGTTAGTTCTCCACCACACAGCATTTTGCATGAAGACCAGAAAGTTCAAATTTGGTCTGATCTGGCCGGATCACCTTCTTCCAGAGGTTTGCCATATCTTCTCTACATGGACTGTGACGGGCAAGACGTCTTTCCTCCAACAATGGCTTTCTTCTTGCTACACCTCTAGTTTCTGATGATGAACGACCTGTCAAGACTAACTGTGCTTTAAACATCTTCACAGTCTGTCTGCTGTGTTCCTTGGTCTTCATGATGCTGTTTGTTCACTAATCTTCTCTAAGAAACCTCTAAGGCCTTCAGCGAACACCATGGATTCACACCACAGTCATCTTTATTTACCAACTAGGTGTCTTCAGAAGGCCCTGGATTTTATTTTAGTCTATCACTGAAAACCACCAATAAAATACATTAAAGTCAGTGGTTGTAATGTGACAAAATGTAAAAAGGTTCAAGGGGTAAGAATATATTGCCAAGTTATAGAAACTATGATGTTCTATCAATTTCATACCTATATTTTACAGGTATTTTAGCTATTATATATTAAGCTTATTCTGTGGGGCGATTATTCTGGTTCTGCCTCTTTGAAGATAATTTTTTATATTCATCTTCAGCTCAAAGAAATGTTGTGACCTCCAGCGTATTCTTCGCCTTCACAGATTCATCTGCCAGAAATCTGCCGTGAAATGAGACGATGACGCCTTAAAAGATTCAGCAAAAGAAAAATTTAAAACATGAAGCTCATTTTTCATAATCCTATATACTGAGGCTGTTCAGTTGAGATCACAGTGCAAGACCCTGAAAGCATTTGATTCCCAAGCCAAATACAGCGTAGCCCTGCTGTAAGCGATACAGTCTCTATGGAAACCTGCACAAAGCTTCATGTCCTGTTTGACAGCCATCCGTGGAAGATTCAAACCATCTCGATATAAAAGAAATCAGCAAGGAAATCGTCTGTGACTATTCCAGCTGTTTCCCTGGGAGTGTCAGAACTGAAGGTTGAAGTAGTGAACTTTCTTTCTAGGCATTGTATTAAAATACAATATTTGAATCTTCCACAGATTACCAGAGACAACTCACGTATAAAGGTTTGTCATTATCATCATATTACACTATTAACAGCTATACGAGTGTAGCAGAGTAGGTTGGTGGTTGGAGGTAGGGTTGGGAGGTATCTCAGGGTTGGAGTTTACACAACGTTTGGTCTTTTTGTTCACTTATAACATTCCTATAAAATCTGCTTGCATATAATGACACCTGCTCCAGCATCCGCTGGTCCCGTCAGTCATCCTCTATCTTGATCTGATTCCCCACGCTGCATCCTGCTCCATCCGCCTGATTGGCTGAGGCTGGGCTGCTGCGACTGGCTGCCGTCTTCCCCGAAGTCACCAGGTCCTGGGGTTCGGACAACACGCTATGGAGGCCGGATTCATCCTGGAGGGTTGGGGACGAGGGGGACCAGGACACACCCGTCAGTCTGGATCCTTCTGCCTGAGAGCCTGACCCTGACATGAGGGAGCGGCCAATCTGTGAAGCGCTCCTCTGTCCGGATGTGCCTCCCCTAGCCAGGGCAGAAAACCAGCTGGGGAGCTGCGGCGGAACCTAAGCGACGGGAAAGGAAGGAAAACAGTGAGCAGATGTTGAATTCTTTGGTAATGTAGTAATTTGGAGATATTTGGGAATTTGAGATCTACCTGGGTTGGAGAGGACAGGTCAGCTCGACTAAAAGCAAACTGCCTGGCTGATGATCTCTTGTCAAATAGGGACACATCACAGCCCTGCAACGTCCAACAGGTTAATCTTGTGCTACATAAAAAGCAGTGCAAGTGCAGGCAGATGGTGCCGCGGATTATACATGAAGTTAACCTGCTGTGCAGATCCAGCTCACCTGGTCAGGAAAATCATTGCCATCCACTTCATCACCGTTGGACTGACCTCCTGGACTCTCAACCTCGATGCCATGGCTTTCCAAGATGGCTGCTTCTTCAAAAACACAAACCTTATCATAGAATATCGAAGTTGGACAAGGAGCACATGTGAGAGCAAACCGGAGCCATGCAGGCGAGGGGAGAGACCAACCAGGGTTTCAATCATGTTCAATAAGCTTTTTAAATGGAAGAAACACATGAATTATGAAATATAACAAAACCCGAGTTACAATAAATTATATTTACCTAACTTTATAGTGTCATTAAGTTAAATACAATGTTGTCAACCTAAATTGATCCTCTCCAGCTCTGGCGTGTTTTTCCACCCTCACAATACAATTAGCTTTACAACACTTATTAATGATGTTTTAAACAATTAAAAACTTGAGCATTAATCAATAAGTTGGTAGCAGATAAAATAACAAATTGTTTAATTTAACCGCTTTAAATGTTTTAAGGAGGCAGAATAATTTCACAGGTCTGTGGGGAAGGATGAATGTCTGAGGAGATATTCCTTTCGACGGTGCTTACTGCTTCCCTGCATCATGGGGTTTGCAGTTTTCCGTGTTAATATATTTATAACACTCAAAATATTCAGCAAAAGCTCCAAATCTGATCTAAACCTAATTTAAGACCTGGTATAGAAAATCAGGATGTATTTAAGACTTTTTGAGACATAAAGTTAAGAGTTTTTATGGGTTTTAGGACATTGCAGAAACCCTGAAAAAGGCTTGGCAACAGCAGCTGGCAGAAAGGACTTCAAAAAGTATGATAACATATGTCCTAATCAAGGTTTGCTTCTACTTTTCACATTGATATCATGCTTAGGTTTGGTTGTCTGCTATAATAAATTTGTGTCCATATTTCTTTTAAGATCTCTCTTCTAAAACGGATGTGGTGAGGGTGATTGTGTACAATTTGTAAAATCTTTAAATTAAGAAAAGAAATCAACTGCTACAAAAGTAGATTCAATTTAATATAATGTAGTCTAATAGACATGCATGAACGTCTGATGCAAACACAGAAGTAAACATTACCTATGTTGGCACGCCTCTTGATGTCTTTACGGCGGTTGGCGAACCAGTTGTAGACCTTCAGAGACGTTACTCTCTCCAAATCAGACAACTTCTTTCCTGCAAAACACAGACAGGAGATCTCTGAACGGCTGCCCGTCTGCTTCAGTGTCTCTATGATGACAATACAAAGCGTGATACAACTGAAGATTTCATGGTAAATACAGAGGATTTAAGTGACGAATATAATACCTGGTTTCTGAATGACAGCATTGCAGGCGGTGGCTATCTCCTCCCTCTTCGCTTCATCAGGATACTGATTATCAGTGAAGAAGCTGTTTACACACAGAATTCTGTCAAACCACTTTCATTACAGGCAACAGCTTCTCTTACAGCCACAGTACTTTGCTAAAGTATTTATAGTCCTTGGACCTTCTTCCATGTTGTCACATTACAACCACAAACATTAATATTGTATATATAGTCACACAAAGCAGAACTGCTTCATACATGTTCCTATCAACTCTGATCATCGTCCTTGTTCCTGCTGAAGAGAAGCATCCTTGCAGCATGATGCTGCCACCGCCGTGTTTCATAGAGCGGGTGATGTGTTCAGGGTGATGTTCGGTGTTAGTTTTCTGCCACTCAGCATTTTACATGCAGGCCAGAAAGTTCAGCTTTGGTCTCATCTGACCAGAGGACCTTCTTCTACAGGTCCTTCTCAAAAAATTAGCATATTGTGATAAAGTTCATTATTTTCTATAATGTAATGATGAAAATTTAATATTCATATATTTTAGATACATTGCACACTAACTGAAATATTTCAGGTCCTTTATTGTCTTAATACGGATGATTTTGGCATACAGCTCATGAAAACCCAAAATTCCTATCTCACAAAATTAGCATATTTCATCCGACCAATAAAAGAAAAGTGTTTTTAATACAAAAAACGTCAACCTTCAAATAATCATGTACAGTTATGCACTCAATACTTGGTCGGGAATCCTTTTGCAGAAATGACTGCTTCAATGCGGCGTGGCATGGAGGCAATCAGCCTGTGGCACTGCTGAGGTCTTATGGAGGCCCAGGATGCTTCGATAGCGGCCTTTAGCTCATCCAGAGTGTTGGGTCTTGAGTCTCTCAACGTTCTCTTCACAACAGATTCTCTATGGGGTTCAGGTCAGGAGAGTTGGCAGGCCAATTGAGCACAGTGATACCATGGTCAGTAAACCATTTACCAGTGGTTTTGGCACTGTGAGCAGGTGCCAGGTCGTGCTGAAAAATGAAATCTTCATCTCCATAAAGCTTTTCAGCAGATGGAAGCATGAAGTGCTCCAAAATCTCCTGATAGCTAGCTGCATTGACCCTGCCCTTGATAAAACACAGTGGACCAACACCAGCAGCTGACACGGTACCCCAGACCATCACTGACTGTGGGTACTTGACACTGGACTTCTGGCATTTTGGCATTTCCTTCTCCCCAGTCTTCCTCCAGACTCTGGCACCTTGATTTCCGAATGACATGCAGAATTTGCTTTCATCCGAAAAAAGTACTTTGGACCACTGAGCAACAGTCCAGTGCTGCTTCTCTGTAGCCCAGGTCTGAGGAATGCGGCACCTGTAGCCCATTTCCTGCACACGCCTGTGCACGGTGGCTCTGGATGTTTCTACTCCAGACTCAGTCCACTGCTTCCGCAGGTCCCCCAAGGTCTGGAATCGGCCCTTCTCCACAATCTTCCTCAGGGTCCGGTCACCTCTTCTCATTGTGCAGCGTTTTCTGCCACACTTTTTCCTTCCCACAGACTTCCCACTGAGGTGCCTTGATACAGCACTCTGGGAACAGCCTATTTGTTCAGAAATTTCTTTCTGTGTCTTACCCTCTTGCTTGAGGGTGTCAATAGTGGCCTTCTGGACAGCAGTCAGGTCGGCAGTCTTACCCATGATTGGGGTTTTGAGTGATGAACCAGGCTGGGAGTTTTAAAGGCCTCAGGAATCTTTTGCAGGTGTTTAGAGTTAACTCGTTGATTCAGATGATTAGGTTCATAGCTCGTTTAGAGACCCTTTTAATGATATGCTAATTTTGTGAGATAAGAATTTTGGGTTTTCATGAGCTGTATGCCAAAATCATCCATATTAAGACAATAAAAGACCTGAAATATTTCAGTTAGTGTGCAATGAATCTAAAATATATGAATGTTAAATTTTCATCATGACATTATGGAAAATAATGAACTTTATCACAATATGCTAATTTTTTGAGAAGGACCTGTATATGTCTGAACATCTCACAGTGCTCACTGAGTTATTCTAAGCTTGCAGTATTTTTTTCATAACTTAAGCCTGCTTCAAACTTCTCCAAAGCTTTCTCCCCGACTATACCTGGTGAATTCCTTGATTTTTATGACTCTATTCCCAAATGTTCACTAACCGCCCTCTTCACAGAACAGCAGAGAACATGGTGTCAATAAAGCGCTCTGAAAAGTTCAGGAAGTATGAATACTTTTGCAAGTCCTGCAAAATCTGTTTTGTTCCTCACCTCTCCATCACAGCCAGACACTCCTTCCTCCAGGTGAACCTGCTGCCTCGTCTCAGACGGAAGCCCCCGGGGGCGGAGGCAAATGGGGGCGGGGTTTGGTGCCAGTCCATCACATCCTCCAGAGCCAATGGGGCAGCTCGCATGGCCATGGTGGCGCCTGTTGTGACAGAGATCATTAGATTTTAGAGGTTTAAATATGAACCTAAACACGTCTGGATTGTCAACAATATCCGCTAAACGCGTCGAGGAGCCGATCACCTCTAGAACAGAAACCCGAACTAACGAACTGGACGAAAATGGAAGTGAAGGCAACGAGGAATGTTTAATTCACAGATCATTACCAGGGTTTGTTTTCTCCAGCTGGTACCAGCGAAAAAAGGCCCGTTTCTTCTGCTCACTGAGGTCCGATCCCTGCTGCAGGAGCCAGTGGGAGATCCGACTCTGACTGATCCCTGGAGGGTGATGGCCGTGTGTCACTCAGTGGGTTTATTGCTTGTCAAACCTTTTTCGGTTTAGCCTCTGATTGAACCAATACTCACCTGTTACCTGAGCGACCACAGCCTGGGAGATCCGTCTGTTCGCCAGGAAGGACTTGATCTCCTCTTTGATCACGCTGCTGTCCCTCCTACAATACACAGCCACAAAGTACAAAACCTATCTAAATCTACAACATCAGAGGAGAACATTAGTTCACACTTGTGGCACAGAGGTAGTAGTAATAGCTGTAAAATGTGTAAAAATGTATGTAGGTGTGAGGAAAGCCAAGGTGCCATAATATCATTTGCTCTCCCTCTAGTTGGATTTCATCTTCACACATTTTCAAATCGATACAGCTGAGATGCTGCTGTCTGGCTGCGCACTACATACGAGACACATTAGAGTACATGTGTGTATTTGTGTGAACGGTGTGCATCCTGCCAGCACATCCAGATTCACACTGAGCTACAGGCTGGCTTGTTGACAATCAGGGCCTCTGCTGCAGCTATATGCATGCTTTAGAACTGCATCTCTTTAAAAGGTTATTCTCATCAAAAACTTTAGATATTATCTAGCCTCAGAGTTTGGTGCTTTTTAGAACAATATTATATTGATGACTGGGTTCTGGTTTGGTTCTTCTTTACGTCCAGCCTTTTAATTCTGGTCACATCTTACCTCATTAAGAACTCCACTTTATCATCCAGATCCAAGTCTTCTTCGCTGGCCTCAAACCCAAAAGCTGGTGCCATCACACTGCCACCAACCACAGCCAGAGGAAACCGAGGCGGAGAAAGCTTCCCGTTGGCGACAGCGGTGAGCCCGTTCTGGACAACAACCGGCGAGGCTAAAGGGACCGGCAGAGGCGGGGAGGTGATGTCCAAGTTGTTGCCGGGTGACAGTGAGACTCGGTTGTCTGGAAAAACTGTCTGAGTGGAGGTGGAAGTCGTGGAGGACGAGGCGCAGACGGAGTTGGAGGAAGACAAGGAAGACGAGGGTGGCAGGTAGGAAGCTTTACGGGTCTGCTTGTGGCCATTTTGTCGGTCCAGATGATCGAGAGTGTCCAGGGCGTGAAGAACCTCCACCTGAGAAATACCGGTCCGTCGAAGCCTCTGGAGGAGATCGATCTGTTCAATGGTGAAGCGAGGCTCCTCACTCTGCTGGAACATCCTAGAGAGCATCAAGATTAGAACAGGAATAAAGAGTTAAAAGGCAGAATAGGAATTAAGATCCGCCTCCACATTACAGTGAAACTAGTAATGTGGAGGATCATCATTTAAAGACCACAGCCAACCTAAGTACTGTTTCGGACC
The DNA here is from genome assembly GCF_021462225.1 of Girardinichthys multiradiatus. Classification (NCBI taxonomy): domain Eukaryota; kingdom Metazoa; phylum Chordata; class Actinopteri; order Cyprinodontiformes; family Goodeidae; genus Girardinichthys; species Girardinichthys multiradiatus. Next base: position 10,921,457 of record NC_061797.1, on the reverse strand, counting down.
AGCTGCTTCGCTTTCTGACCGCGGTTTACTCACCTTCTGATGCACCATGTCACAAAGGTCAAATCGATTACCAGTAAAGTGACTCCGACTAGTGAGGTATCCCCCAACTTCTCTGGGAATGTGGTGTAATCAATTAAACATGGTGAACTAACAGATATTTAGGCACATTGTTTAATACCAGAGAACAGTTAAATCGAAATAAATCCAAGAGACCACAGATGTATTAAACTAAATAGTTTTAAGATCACTGTAACTGATTTTCAGGTTCTGCTATTCCTATTTAACTTTGCTTTTCAAGAGTCAGAACCCAAAAAACGTCCTGTGTTACATATCAAGTTTTTCTCCCTATTGGGTCACATCAACAGAAACGTTGTAAAGCATAAAGCGATGGCTACATAAAGAAGCTCATCTCTAGCATGTTTCCAAGAAGGTAGATAAGAGTGTAATGATACGTCACTAAGATATACATAATATTGCAGCAATATTAATATCTCAAAAGGAATTATTTCATATTTTATGTATTGAATCTTCAGTTGTGATCAACGCACCACGGAAAAGCTCAACTTTTATGAAAATGCACGCATCAGGATTCATGCAGCTATCGTGAACAAACACAATCTCCTTTCCTGGTCGAATGCTCACGTCAACATTATTAGCTGTTAGCTAGAAGCAGCTAACACGTCTGTTCTGAGACACCGAGATGGGCTCCATCTCTGAGAGCTGGAGATGTTGTTGAGGTATGTCTCTGTGTACGTAGTACATACACACACCAACGCTGATGATGGTTATATACTGTATACCATCATCAGTCCTTCTTCTCCATGGGGGACAGAACTCTTGTCCAACATTTACAAACATTTTCCGGTAAAACCTTTTTTCTTTGCTATGAATTATTAACCAAAGTAAGTGACTATTTTCTGTTTGGCTTTTTGCATTATTTGAATATGATTTCTTGAAATAAAATCATGTGAATTCATACGAACGAATACAGATAAAACCCTGAAAATGTGGCATCTTTTAATCTGCAACCGCTCATTTAAACACAACACTGCACATCACCCTGAAAAAAAAAAAAAAACCATCAGCGAGCGGACACATGACAGTGGCACCGTCATACTGTGGGGTCAGAGTTGATGAGAAAATGGATGGAGCAAAATACAGGCAGAAAATCTGTTACAGGCTGCAACAACTGTGAGACTCAGGCAAGAGGTCACCATCCAGCACCCCTAAACATCCAGCCAAAGATACAGTGGAATGATTTAGACCAAAGAATATTTATGTGCTACAAGGGTCCAGTCAAAGTCCGCTCACAGAAGCTACTTTGTGGGAGTCTGTCACATAAAAACCCATTAAAATACACGTTTGTGGTTCTAAAGCAACAAAATGCAAGACGGTTCTAGTGTATAAAATCTTTCGTAAGGTACTGTTCTCTGCGGGTTTTGCAGCAGTGGACAAGATTTCATTTTGAACATTACATCTAAAAAGAGCTCGTTAAAACATGATATGCAGCACGTAATGATTACAAAACATAGTTTTAATAATGTAGCAAGGAATGACGAATTTGCATTATGACAGCATTAATGAAGCAAACTAAATAAGTAATAATAATAATAAATAATAATAATTATGTGTCAGCTTCTTGTCTGTAGAATTACTGCCAGCACACACACACACACACACACACACACACACAGTCTGCAGCTGCTATCCAGATATGATGTGCATTCTTACAGATTCAATCAGGCTTTTATCTGAGCAGACATTTTCAACCCCAGTAATCATCTAACATTATGCAAATAGATCCAGTTCAATATGAGCTATTGTGTTGTGCTTCATAATTTCAAAGGAAATGCACCCTTAGTTCGATGCAGCTTTAGCCTGTAAAATGTAAATCCTTACCATTGGTTATATTTTTGTTGTGCCCTATATCTTTAAGCATACAGTAAATACTTTACACAGCCTGATAATGACAACAAAGCCGGTCTGTGCATGGGGTGGGGCGGGGGGTGGAGGCTGAAGGGGGAGAATAAGATAAACAGAAATAAGAGATAACACATCGTTCTTCTTCTTTCTGGAGCAGAGAGAGAGACGAAACAGGCAACAGAAGAAAATTAAAGTCAGCAAGCAGATCCATGCATATAAAAGGAAATGGAGATAGAGGGGAAGTGTGTGTGTGTGTGTGTGTGTGTGTTTGTCTTAGGAAAAATGCCAAGAAAATTTTACATCTCTGGCAGCCAAGCTACATACTTTCTCTTCCTGCTGCAGAGGATGACTCATGGTATACCGAATCAGAATGAAACAAATAACAGCTGCAAAATTACAGCAAAAGGCCTCATGTTGCTATATTATAAATGAGAGAAATTGTTTTGTCAATCTGCATTAAATAACTCGGAGGTTTGATTTAAAAGGCGATACTGCTGAACAAATGTGCACTAAAAATAGCTGTTAAAATGCCTTGCAAACACACTCAGTCCTAGAACCTCTTTACATTTTGTCACAGTATGACCACAAGACTTTTAGGGATTTCATTGGGATTTTAAGTGATAGGTTTGCACAAAGTAGTGCATAACTGTAAGGACAAAGGAAAATAACATGTGGTTTTCAACATTTTTACAAACCACACCAATATGGTCTATGTGTGAGTGACAAGAAGAAAACCATTATTGAAAGAAGTCCAATTTGAGTTTTGCCACAAGCCATGTAGGAGGCACCATGTAGAGGATACATCAAACATGTAGGGGGCACAGAAAACATGTAAGGGGCACTGCAAACATGTGGCAGAACGTTCTCTGATCAGATGAGACCAACATCTATTTTTCACTAACAGTGACCATCACCCTGAACCCAGCATCGCCACAGTGAAACATGGTGGTGGCAGCATTATGCTGTGGGGATGCTAATGTAGCTAAATACAGACAACTCAGGGAATAAAACCTGTTAGATGTTGCAATAGAGTTCAGACTGGGGGAGATGTTCACCTTCAGATCTAAATCCAATTGAAAATCTCTAATGAGACTTGAAAATTCATATTTAATCTAATCTGCTAAATGGGTTCTCTGGGTTATTGATTCAGGGGGACTAGATCCAAAAGCATGCCACACTTTTCAGATTGTCCTTTGTGTAAAAAAAAAAAATGAAAACCATGTATCCTTTTCCTTCCCCTTCACAATCATGGACTACTTTGTGTTTATCTGTGGAATAAAATCCAAATGAAATGCATTGTGATTGAAACGTGATCAAATGTAAAGAGGTTGAAGGAGTAACAATACTGGAGATAGGCACCAGCTGCCCTGCAACCAGACATGGACGAGCAGGAATAGGCAATGGATGGATGGATGGATGGATGGATGGAGTATAAAGAGTTTTGAAAAGTACCGTGACAAGGGAAAGCTTATATTTTTCAAATTCCAATCCATTTTCATGTTTATTCCACTTAAAATTTAAGTCTCCCCTGCGACTGATTCTTCAAAATCCACGTGTGACTTTGTGTCTTGACAAATGTAGATATGACACCGAGAAAAGTGTGAGGAACATAATGTTTTGTCACCTTCCTTGAAGCAAATGTTTATAGAGGTACGAGTCTGAGCCTCTGAAACTGCTAAAGCCTACAGACCCCAACAAACAGGGAGGCTCAGATGCAAAGTGTGCAAAGAAAGAGAGGGTCAATCCTATAATGCTGACACGACGCTGGTAGCTTCTTATAAAGTGTCTCCAAAGCAGTGTGGGGATTACTTGAAAGTGCATGCACTGGAAGAATGAGATTTGGACCAAACGGCTCATCGGGCATTTCAAACGACAAGGACACCAGGCTTTAGTGACGATTTAGTTAATGAGGTTGACCTCTGTCTGCTACCTGCCTTGAGACCTCCACAGAGTCACCTGAGCAATACACAATGACAATAAGACAAAAATAAAGAATAAAAACTGTGTATCATCATCAGATCAGACCTCAGACCTGCATAACAAAACTACACAGCCAGTACATATGAAGCCTTTCACATGGATGGATGGATGGATGGATGGATGGATGGATGGATGGATGGATGGATGGATGGATGGATGGATGGATGGATGGATGGGATGGATGGATGGATGGATGGATGGATGGATGGATGGGATGGATGGATGGATGGATGGATGGATGGATGGGATGGATGGATGGATGGATGGATGGATGGATGGATGGGATGGATGGATGGATGGATGGATGGATGGATGGATGGATGGATGGGATGGATGGATGGAACCTTTAAACACACGGGATTGGAAACACAAATGCTTCATATACTATATTACATTTTACCATCCTTATTCAGACCCGGAAAACATTTAAATCACAGATTATCTTCTTCCAGACCTGTGTAGGAAATATGGATTTGTGTTCGCCTCTCTAAGAATAACTCAATGACAGCGGACCTCCATCCCTCCACCAAAGAAAACTAGAAACTTGTTAAACAATAACCGTACAGCAGAGGCTGAACCCAGTGACCTGGACCTGCAGGCTGCTAACCAGACGTGGCTTGGAGCGGTTTCTGCTGCACACATGTGGAAGCAAAGACCAACTTCATGACTGGACTCACAACTTAAAACTGCATCAAGAAAACCAGGGACCACTGCTTAAAGTGGCCAGATGTTAGTGGGTGTCTTCAGAAGTTTTGGTGTTTATTATATCAATTTTACGTCAAAAAACGTAAAAGTACATGGGGTTACAATCCTGCCTTGCTCAAAGACAAACAAGTCTGCGCAGTAAACTCTGTGCTCAAGCATTTTTTTTTATGCAATTACGCATAAAACACGATAAAACACTCTGCACTGTGCTATTAGTATTTACCAACGGGTAAAAAAAAGTTGACTTTATGTTTAACTCCCGATAAACTGCATATTTACCAAAAAGAAGTCAAAAGGACCTGTTTTATTCAGCCGAGGCCGAATAGGAGGTGTGAAACTAACCAACCGAGGAAAACCAAGCGGCTCTGGGGATTTTTTTTTAGGAGTTTGCAATTATCACCTTACTGGGAGAAAAAAGGGGAAATGCATCGGAGCTAGCAGCAGCAGGAGCGTTTGAAGACTGCAGTTGTTGGAGCAGAAAGACTCACCTTATTCCAGTCCGAGAGCCTCCACAGATGTTAGGTTGATCATATATCTGCCGCCTCGGAGCGCAGAGACTCGGGGACTGTTACAGTTTTCCCAAAATGTCTCCCCCTTCTTCTAATTGGGTTTCAATCCGCCGTCAGACAGATTCGCCTTTTGTCCGGCAGACAGACGCCATGTTGACACTGTGACGCGAGGGCCGACGGGAGTCGTAGTTCAAAGGGTTTACTGTAGCAGAAGTCTAAATGGCAGATAGTGACCAGGAACTTACTTGCTATGTTTAATTTTGCAAAACATTTGTTTTCATGATCCACTCAGTTACAGTGCCTTCTTAGTCCTGTTCAGTGTCATGGGTTTGGTGCAAATCTCCAGAAGGAAGGAAGTGATGGTGGACACACAGCGCACGTTGCCAGTCCATCACAACACAGAGACAAAGGACAAAAAACCATGGACACACACGTTCATCCATGTCTTTAGACTGTAGGATGCTGCTGGAGCACCAGGAGTATAAAAGCATACATGGGGAAAACATGGAAACTCATCACAGAAAGGCCCTGGCCAAGACTTGGACCCTTGACATTCTGGGATCTGAGGCATCAAATCACCATCCACTAATAATCTAAACCTTGCCAGATCACCAGGCCATCACAGGGCAACACAAAGACACAGAGGCAACAAACCATGCACGCATACACTCTGGCCATTAAGGGTGTTTAGAGGGTCCAGTTAAGAGAGGAAGGACAGTGGCGCCATTAGGGTGGTGGCAGGAGGGGCTGTGGCCACCCATGGAATAACAGTAGCCGCTCCAGTGGTCCTCCCAGATGTTGTAAGTTGCTGGTTTAATGACTGAAGTTCAACTGTCCACGGGGCAGCAAACACACCTGTCACTTCTCTTAACTAACTGTTATTGCACGTTTGTTCATGCAGCAGTACTGCCTGCAACATATACTTTCGAATTCATTTTAACAGTGTGATTGAAATTTGTCATTGTTACCCGGCATTTAGTAAATAGTTTATTTAAAAATTATGATTTTTTGTGTATACATTTCTAACGTTTTTCATTTTTAACAAGGAAAAACAATCCCGTTATTTTAAAGAATGAAACTATGGAAAATACTTGTATGCTGTGAAACTTTAAATGCTGTATTCTAGCCAGTCGGACATATAAATTTGCAGGAAAAAAAAAAAACAAAAGACAAATGATGATGACTATGATAGTTTTTTTTTGCAGTTGTTATTATATAGTAATAGTACAACATCGCAGCATCCTTCAAAGTCAGTCATTGGTTTTGATTGTGATGTGCCACTACCCCAAGATTTTTAATGGCCCCATGTGTCACCCCCTGTGAAAAAGTTCAGGTGGCACCATTGAGGAGGAGGTCAGAAAACCCTGTGGGAGTACCCGGTGAATACCCATGTATGCACAATTAGAATATACAAACCACCATGTTGCCCTTCTTATTTTAAAGTAAAAGCATTTCACCCAGTTATCATTTGGCTAACGTTAATAAGACTATGGCTGCATAAAATTAAGAAGACATGTTACATGTTTGCCATATTACTATTTGATATTGGTATGACAATATTGATTATGATAAACAACCTTTCTATAATTATCTTTCTTTTTTGTCAGTGTTCCACCACTAACTAACCAGATTTAAATTATATGACCACTAAATTATTTCATTGCTCTTACATCAAGAGCAATCAAAGTCCGTCCGTATCTCTTTTGTACACATTGATATTGCAGTGCATTTGCAATTCAATATACTGTACAGCTCTAGTTAAGACATATGAAAAATGACTGCAGTTATTTTTTAGTGGTATCATACTTATGATACAGTTTTGCTGCTAAGTATCTTGTACTTGCCCCTTCTTCAAAATAAACAATAATAGAAGAGTAAAGTACACAGACGAAACGGTGTCACTTGGATGAAATTTGGTACACACTACATCCTGAGAAATAACCCTGGCAAAGTCTAATGGCCAGCCTGTTTCCCCCAACTTTACCCAATCAAATGTGTGGGATGCGTTTGAAAGTTCACTCTGAAAGAACAACTTCAAGTACAGACAATAATTTCAGCGTGGCAGAGCCCATCTATTTTTGCCCCCAAAAGGGACCCAGCGATCAGGCAAGAAATTAGGGAAAAAATAAACTAGAAATGAAAATAAAAACTGGAAAATCTGTAAGTTGTAGCTTATGCAAACTCTGGAAACAATTACAAATGTAAGATGAAACCTAAATTAGGAACAATAACCAGAAGCAAAAACTTCCTGTTGAATATGTACTTTCTAAACAACAGAACTGAGCTACAAAAAGCAGTCAGCCCACCTCAATTTCACCTCACTTTCAGTCGATCCGTTATTTTTTTATGTAGCATTTAGAACCATAACAATTTAAAAAATGAAACAAAACAAACAACATTTGTATTAACTAAATAACATTGTTTTATATCCTTTCAAACATAAATCCTATTGCAACATTTGCATGAAGATAGGTTAACAACACAGCCAGACAGTGTGAACAGTATTTGACTTATTTATTGAAAATCCGAGTCTACACTACTGTAAAAAAATAGCTTACATTTAGCTGATAGCTACAAAGACGGATAACAGGTACAAACACAGGGGTTGGTGACAGAGATGTTTCTAAGAGGGAACCCAGATGTTGCCATGAGTATCTGGTTCCTGACTGTAAGGAATATTCCAGATCCACGGCTTGTCTGAAAGAAGAGAGGGAAGGTGCATGAGAACATGTAAAACAAGATGATCCCTTTATGTACTGGACTGTTTTGTCTCTGCTTTTTATTTTGAACCTTAATGAACTGCAGACAAAAAGTAGGAAAACATGTAACCTCACTGCTTAATATCGTGACAATGACAAACAGTCACATCATTTTCTCCTTTTCTCTCTCATGATGTTTACAATATCTGTGTTTAAGCATTGCACCCATTATTATTATTATCAACATTAGGCTTCTAAGGTAACTGTAAAACAAGTTCTTTGCTATACGGATTAAAATAGCGTTCTGAAACTATTTTATTTCCGCACAACCCTAAATTGAAACAGCACTGTAAAGAAAACTGGGGCGTAGTTATTGTACCACCAAGACGTTGATAAGATTTCTTTAAACATAAGTGCCAGTTACTAAAGAAGTGGGAAAACAGATTTCACAGTGCCGCTGCAACTTTAACCATGGCTGTTCATCTTAGCTCATCTTTCATTTGTTCTGTTACATTAAACCTACATACTGATTTAATTACATGCTGCTGTTTATAATGTGGAGGGAAATAAACACCATTCAGTTTATACACTTAAGTGAGAAGAACAGAAAAGCTGTTATATTCCATGTTTCCTCTCAGGTGTGTGCATGCAAATTTCACATGGAGTTTGAAAACATCAGCAATTATTACAGAATAGTTTGGACCATGTTTGACTAGCTTAAAGTTTATCTAAATGGATGCCTATGAATGCACTGAAAATGTTCTGTGGTTTGACAAATAAATGCAGGTTTACAAGAATAAAAGTTTCACAAATCTTTTTGTTTTTTAATGAATCTTTGTTCAGTGCAAAATCCTTCAGTTGAGTTTTTAACATTTTAAACCAATACTTTAAACCAGACTTATTAAAAACACCAAAGAAGCCTTTTAATCCAGCACTGAATTACACACCAACTTCAGCATCATCAGCCACCTGTGATGTGTAGTTTTCTGGGTTTTGACTAAGCATGCAAATTAGCAATAGAAAACTCCTTCAGGGTCCAACCGATGAGACTTATTTGCCATTGTTGCGCCCCACAAGCTGTTCCACCCTGGGCGGAAAACCATTTGGCCAGTATCAAAAACTGCTAATGTTGGGATCAAAACACATCCTTTAAGGTGGCAACTTGTCTATTCAAAACATTACTCTGTTTGCAATTACAAAAAACTGATTTAATACCCCCAGAGTTGGTACCTGTACCTTTGGGTGAGTAGCTTGTAGGGGGGAGGTCAAAGGGTACCGGGAAACCAGTCGTAGAGGAAGAGGCAGGAAATGGATTGGTATTGATGGGGAATGTCTTCATGTTCTGTAAAAAGACAAAGCCATCTAAACACAAGTTTAACAGAGCCTATCTCTAAACACTGGGCAGCTGTAACTGACCATGGACACAGGCTGAAAACAGAACAATTTAAGAAGATTCCAACCAGGATGGAGCCTAGAGTTAGAACTGTGTAAAGTTTTGTTTTTCTGCACCATATTCTAGAGAAAAACATTGAAAGGTTCGTATTGAATGAACAAGAAATATTGGCACAGCAGATAGTCATGCTGGGTTAAAGCCGTTGTTTATGTGTTTGTGTGCCACACTTACAAATGCTAACGGCACGTAGAGGACCCCCAGCTCGTAAGAACGCACCATCATCTGAGTGTTGTTCTTCTCCAGAGCGCCCCATGCTGCCTTGGACAGGTTGGCACTGATTCCCACAGCACACATTCATACAGTCATACAAGAGAGAAAGATCAATGCAAATACGGATCCATGCATATTTCATTATAAGTAATGAAAACGAGTAGCGGTGATGTAAGCCAACAGATTTACACACACACCTCGTGACAAGGAACCAGGCGAGCTGAGTGAAGTCTGGTGAAACCCTCATGTATGTTTTGATGTGTGGCATGGCGTGACTCCTCCCTGTCCTACTTGCCTTCCAGCGGCTACAGAAAAAAATTAATTATTAATTTTGAATGGACCATTTAAACTAGGGGTGCCCCAATTTCCTCCATTTTTGTAGATCGGTGATCGGCCGAAACACGTAAAACCGATCTTATCCACTAATCTTATCTAGTTGTATAACCTATTGTGCAAGTTTTTTTTATTTTTAAAATGTGAAAAATGAAAGACTAAATGAACTAAACCAGGGGCATTCAATTAAAACTCACCAAGGTTCATTTACAAAAACTTCCTCCTACTAAAAGGTCTGAACGGAAGTCCAGCATTTCTCTTTTTGTGTCTTTCCTACCCAGATGTTCACATTTTAACTTTTAACAAAGCGCACTTTTATAGTAAACAGCTAGCTATTTTACCATAAATAAAAGCAGTCCCTGACAAATAAATGCAAAGCCTTTATTTCTGATTAAAGCAGAAACATTAGAATAAAATACATTTTAAAAGTGCAAACAAAGCCTAATAACCCTTTGTCTTAAATTGAAGAGTTCCCATAATAAAGTATTGAAGGCTGGGAAAAAAACAAGTGCAATCAGTGCAAGCAAACAATTTTCTCTTTTTTTGCTTAATTTAAAGAGGTACCATCTGTCAGGGTGTGTGGTTGGTTGGGACTGGGACGCAGCTTGGTAGCCAAGCTTCTTTGGTCTTTGGAATTGTTTCTTTAATAAAACAAGAAACAAATGACTTACACCAGGAAACGGAGCAGGAGACACAGGAAGATAACAGGAGGAACCAACGGGGAACAAGTGAAACCAGTAAGCTTTTATACAGAGGTGAATGGTGAAACAAGGAGAACGAGAGAGGCTGGGAAACGCAGAGAGAGGAGGGGAAACTAAACTAGAGACAACTCTAAGGGAAACAAACACTAAACTAACTGGGAGGAGCAGGGAACAGAAACCTAAACATAGGCTAACATAAATAGTAACTCTAGAAGGAACTAAATCTAAGGACACGGAAACAACTAAAGTAAACAAGCACAAGAATACTAAACGAGAAACTAAAACTAAATAAAACCAAAGAGGGGAAATAACCATAAGGAACAAAACAAAAGAGAACTAAACTAAATAACAGACTTGGGGAATACAATAGATCTAAAGTAAACACACAACCACAAGGATCTAAGCAAATATTAACTAGACAAAAGTCAACTATTAATCAAAGGAACAGAGAAAACCTCTAATGGCAAAGTAAACAAAAACAGACCAAAATGGCAGATCACCACCCTTAAAAAACAAAATTCAAGTAAAACAGGTCAGCATCTTCAGAAAACAATAATTGAAAAGAACTCTTTACGGGGAAATATTAAAATAGAGCTTTTAACACCATCTTTTCCCTTTGGATTATTCTTTTGTTTTACTTTTCCTAATAAGATAAACGGGCATGGTACTGCCCTGCCAGTAGTTTAAATCTTGGTTGGAATGGAGTCTGAGTCATTCTCATGCAGACATATAGGTGTTTATTTGGGCATATGAGGCACAGGATTTGAACTGCCTGTTGGAAGAATGAACATAAATTTCTCTGTCCATTCATCTTTAGGTTTTCTGCATCAACTTTCTTATTTTGGAGGAAGCCATGCTGTCACCACTTCTGATTCCATTCTGCTCCGGTGTGCTCACTGCACTGCTCGCGCACGGAAATGCCTGGAGTAGAGGTGACCACCCAAAAACACACTGATTGCATCTGAGTTATCACCGTGAACATCAAAAAAATCCTTTTCAATAAAATAAAATTGGAACTTTAAAGGTGTATTGTGACAGTGTCAGTTATAAAAAAAAAACAACCGGTATCGGCAAAAATCGGAATCAGCAGTTCAGGCTTTTTAAAGATCGTAATCGGTGATCAGCCAGAAAACTGTGATCAGTGCACCCCTAATTTAAACAAATGAATATGCTTCGACCGAAACATCCCTTCCCAGCTCTGGCGGTATGCTTAGGATTGTTGTCCTTAAAGTTGGACCTCGATCCCAGTCTTGACTATTTTGTAGCCTCAACTGCCCCGTCAACTCTGACCGACATCTGTGTCCCTGCTCAGGAAAAGCATTGCCAAACCATGACACTGCCATCACCATGTTTTACCATGTGGGTGGTGTGTTCGGGGTGATCTTGGTAGGTTTGCTGTTGTGCTACATGCTTTCCATTTTCAGATCATGGATTGATCAGATTGATGCTATTTGCTCACTAATGTTCTCCATAAAAACCCTAAGGCCTTCACAGAACAGCTGGATTTACATTGAGATTAAATGACACACGTGGACTCTTGTTAATTAATGGGAATTCTGCAAAATTGTAATTAAGGGGTATCAGAGTAAAGGGAGATAAATACAAATGCACACTGTTCCTTTCAGATTTTTATTCGTAAAAAGAAAACTGGAATTGTTTTCGTTTCACTTCACTTATATTCACTACTTTGTGTTGATCCATTAAATAAAAGACTTAGAAGTTTGTGTGAAAAGTGATCTAAAAAGCACCTTTATTAGAAGTTAAATGTACTACTTTCTGCTCTTTTTCCGGATTTTCTGAATTGTTTAGATTTATAAACATGTTTTCGGGTTGCATATACAAATAAAAAGCAAAATAACCTAACATTTAAAAAGAGATCAACATAGTTTACCAGAACTGACTGACGCCTGAGAGTTTTCATCAGGAGAGGTCAACTTACTGGAAGTATGAGTGGAGCCAGATCTGTTTCTGAGCCGTCTGGATGCTGTAAGGAAGAGAGCCGCCAGCTGAAAACAAACGATAAGGATCCATCTATCAGAAACCCAGGCGGATGTTGATTAAACATAGACAGTGAAACAGTTCCAGCTGATTCCAACTGGTTGAGATCTTCTGACAGCTCTCCACTGAAACATAAAGGGTTCTGTTGTGGAAATCACTGCATGGCCTTAGTGACATCATTTGTAAACACTCAAGAAATCTGACATCAAACATTACCCTGGAAACAAATACAATGCATAATATTCAGAACTGTGAGGTGTGAACAGAAAGTAGCTACATTCTCATTTTACAGAGCATCCACATTTTTTAGGACTGGGGTTTTTCCAGCTTTCTTGTTATCAATTAACCCCATCTGGATAAAACAACATATGAGTGTTTCAGCATTTCAAAGGTAAGAAAGGAAAGGACTCACCTGGGTAACCTTCTAAACTTATCCTCACATCTTCTACTGACGGATACAGCTGAAATATAACATCCCATCAAATTAACACTTATGATATTCAGAGCCGTGTAATATTAAACTCTACGTGTAGGATCAGAAGAACTATGGACTTCACTACTGAGCTCATTAAAGAAAAGAGGTTTGGATCTGGAAAGTTTATACTTTAGGAATGTACCAAATGTATGATGGGATCTGGACGGAGGGAGCATTTCCCTAGTGTGGTCAGTGTGCGCTGAAATTCCCCTGCCAACCATTTGCTCTTATCCATCCCCATGGAGCCGATGCTGGAAAACTGGCCAATCACAGGCCACCTTTCCTCGCCTGGGATTGGATTTGTGTGCTCGTACAACAGCTAACGGAGAAAAAATAAAGCATACAGGAACAAAAGGGTCGTTGGCCAAAACTGCCAAAACAAAAAGGTTATTCAAAATAATTTTGCATTCCCAGTATTAAGGTACATTATTTAATTATTATGGACAGATAAATTATTTAACATTGTGATTCTAAGGCTCAAATCATACAGTACCTCATAAAAGTCTTCAGAAGCCTTGAACTTTTTTACATTATATTACTTAACAATCACAAATGTCAGTGTATAATATTTTATTTGGATTTTATGTGATAGACCAACACAAATCAGCAGAGGTTACAGTAATACCCCAAAATAAAATCTAATGAGGTAGATATTTTAAAATAATTACAAGTTGTCATGTGACGTTTGCAGCTCTAAACAGATTTAATTTATCTGGACTGAGGGCAACAATATATCTTTGGATTGCAGACTTTTGCAGGCCCCTGGTTTACATGAAGCATATTAATGTGTTACAATGGTCCAGTCAAATTCCAGATCTAAATCCAACTAAAAATCTATGGCCAGACTTCAAAATGGATGTTCACAGACACTGTTTTTCCAATCCGAATGAGCTTCAGCTATTTTGCAAAGAAGAATGGGCAAAAAACGTCTCTATATGAGGAAAGCTGGTGAAAACATGCCCTAACAGAGCCTGGTTGACTCAGGGGAGCTGAATACAAACCATGCCACAATTTTCTGAAATTTACTAAGAGGTTAAGCAATTCTGCATGACATTTTTTTATTATCATAAATTGCTTATAAATTACATTAAAGTTTCTTGTTGCAATGTGACAAAAATGGAAAAGAAATTCTGGGGTGTGAGTCCGTTTTTTTTTACAATTATGTTTGCAAACTGATCAACATCTGTTTCTAAGTTGCAGTTTTCCAATATGATCTGCCACCTATCTGTAGCTTGAACGACCCACAAGTGGTTAAAGGCATCACTTTGTGTGATATAAGGGTTCTTTGCAATCATGTGTTAAGTGAGCAGGAGGTTTGTGAGATGTACTGTGAAGAAGAAGAAAGGGGGAAAATCTTCACCTTCCTGAGCCTCAGGTGACCCCAGCGCTCCATGTCTGCACCTACGTATCTCCCTGGTGTCGAGGCGACCAAATATACTCTGAAAACAGACCGAGATAAGAGAGAAATGTTTCTGCCCTGACTTTGACCATAACTTCATCTTGCAGTAAACCTCTGCAGTACATCTGACTGTGCATCCGCTTGGTTTTACCTCGTCTCTGAAAGGTCATGCTCTTTGATCCGTTGGATCCAATCTTCGAGTTCTGGTGCGCGGTATGATGCCAGGTACTCCAACAGGTCCCGCTTAAAGAAGGTGGGTGACTCCCCTGAACTTGCGCTGCTTCCCTCTGGTAACCGTGGAAACAGAGGGCTCATCCACATCCTAATAAGCCCAAAAACAAATTTTGCAGCAAATTTTCTAATAGATTTTGAGTAAGTTATTTCCTTCACATGTCCAGTCTAACCTAGTGCCACTCAGCCTACAGCCCCTAAACTCTGAGTAAAAACCCACCCTTGTGTCTTCTGATACCAGTCAGCTCTGATGAGGTTGGAGGTGAGGATGATGACTCTGAAACCTTCCTCATACCACAGCAGCATCATCTTCCTGCACACAAAAAAAACATGTTGCAGGCAGGTCCAGCAAGTTAAAGTTAAATTTTAAATCCCAACGAAGACCAGACCAGGGGCGCCCAAACTGGAGGCCCATTTGCTGCCTTTACGAAGATTTTGTGCTGCCCCTGACAACAATTCCTTAGTGGTAACCAGCACAGGCGGTTGATGGGAGATGAACCATTTTTTTATTTATTATTTTCCAGGGTGAGGTTTTCACTGACAAATTAAAGTCTTCTCAAAATACAAAACATTAGGGAGAGGGTAGTATGCATCTTTTATTATTGTGGTTATTTTTCTTTTATATTGATCTCATAGTAAGTAGGACCACAAACATCCCATGACTTTTACTCAGTAGCAGACTTGGATGCAACTATCCATGAAACTTTTCTGAAGAGAGACCCATATCCCGTTCTTGTTGTTGAGCATACTATAAAATATTTTTTCTTTTTATGTGTTGGATGTTCTATAATCTCTTTTACTTTGTTCATTTTATTAAAATATTTAATTAAATATCATACTGCTCCAACAAACCGGCAGCACTGTGAGGATCATGTTCTTTGATTTCTCAAGTGCTTTTAACTCAATCCAACCTGATTTGCTTTGTCAGAAACTCCAGAAGACTCAGGTGGAGGCCTCAACAATCTCCTGGATCAAAGACTACCGGACAAACAGACCACAGTTTGTGAGACTGAATGGTTATGAGTCTAACCAGGTAGTCAGCAGCACAGGAGCACCACAAGGGACTGTACTCTCACCATTCCTTTTCACTCTGTAAAGACTCCTGTCATCTGCAGAAATACTCGGATGATTCTGCAATCGTCAGATGTATCACAAATGGACAAGAAGCTGAGTAAAGGTAGCTGGTTGACTTCCCCCTGCAGTCATAGAACTTTACAAAGTCTTTGTTAATTCTTATACTTTCTTAACTAGAAAGCAAAAATGTATATCTGAAATAACTGCAAAATTTTATTCCTACCCTTTTTTTTTTTTTTTACCTCATGATGATTTCAATCCAACTCAAAACATGAAATGGGCTTTTTGAAAGCCATAACAGTTTTAGATCCCTTTTGCTCTGCATAAATCATATAAATTATATTAGAAAACCTTTCAGTGCATTGCAGGTGCAGGATGCAGGTGGCTGAGACATCACCGCTCATAGAAACAGCATCCTAGGGACTCTTTAAATTGCCTCATTAATCAGTATTTCACTGACGCAGCAAAGAAAAAAAAAAGTTTAACTCAGGATCTCAAGCACAAAAGGAGTCTTTTAGACCTTGACCATGAGTCCCACATTTATCAACAATGCTATGTTAACAGGTCATCTCATCATCTGGACTAGTCCAATAAAAAGAAGCCATGGGGGAAGAGAGAGATGCTTACGTGTGGTGAGTTCCAAAAGCAATGTCCAGTTTAGCCTAGAAAAAGAACATATTTGATTGTAAGGGAAAGACGTATTACTTAGAACGTTCTCTCTACTTTACAGCATATCGTGTATCTGTTTCCATCGCTACTGGGTTTGTACCTGGCAGAAGCGAACATGTGGAAAAGGCTGACCCTGCTGCAGCAGCCTTGCTTTGGCCTCCCTTTTATCCCCATGGACAATCAGAACCGGACAATGCCTGAAAACAACAACCGAACTTTAAACTGGACTCACACCTGCACATATTCTATTACTTTTACTGGATTAACAACTGCCAAAATACTTGCTAATTTATTCATATTTAACAACAAACAAAAGTTTGTATTTACTCATACTGCTATAATATGCAGAATATGGACATTATTAAATGTTCTCTAAACAAGAATAAAACCATAAATGTTTATTAGAAGGTAAGAAGAGCAAATAACAAGAATCAGACGTTACCTGAACTCTGATGGGAACTGCTTTACCATCCAGGGGATGTCAAAGCAGTAGTTAAACTAGGAAGGACAAGAATGGAGAGGTGTTAAATACTAGAAAGGTGTTAAGAAAAGAAACGTTTTGGTGAATTAAATAAGAGGTCTCTATGTCCTGAATCAAACCAAAACACATTCATCATGAAGGGATACCAAATTTCTGTTTTATTTTCATAATTTAGTCTCGTTATAAAATTAGCCAAATAAAAATGAGTTTCTCACCTGAACCGACTCTTTTAGGGTCCCAAATAATGGGGACAGGATGTCTGAGGAAAAGATGTCGCCGTTATCAGATAACTGAGGTAAAGTGCCTTAGAAAAATATTCACCTTTAATTTTTTTATTTTGCCATGCTACAACCAAAAGCTTCAATGTATTTCATTGGGATTTTATGTGATAAACCAACACAAAGTCACAAATAAATGTTAAGTAGAAGGAAAAGGTCACATGGTTCGCTACATTATTTACAATAAATCTGAGAAGTGGCTAATCCCTTTATTCTGATACCCCTAAATAAAGTCTGATTACTAATCTCATCATAATTTTTTGCCAAAAGACGATTGATATATTTTCTTCTATGGGATCTTCATATTTGTGGAAAGTAATGTAAACTGAAAAAGCACAGTTTCCCACCTGATAAGAGAAATAGATCTAAATAAATCTTACTGTACTTTTTGTGTCATTCTGTTGTGGAAATTCAGTGCAATTATTCCATGAAAAAAAATTTTAACCTGCATTTGTTATTATATCTGTATTTAAAAACATTAATTGGTTCTTTACCATTTTTTGACAAAATTATTACAAGCCATTATGGAGCCAATTCCAATTTTTTTTTTTCATTAGCTTGAGCTAAGAACATTGAGCAAAAAATACAGACTTAAGATGTGCAAAGCTGGTACAGACTGAAGGCCAAGAGCTTCCAGCTGTAACTGCAACTAAAGGTGGAGTACAAATGCACGCCACACTTTCCAGATTTCTATTACAATTATTCACTAATGTGTTCATCAATTACATAGAATCTCATTAAAAAAACTCTTAAAGTCAGGCTTTGTAATGTAACAAAATGTGGAAAAGTTCAAGGAGTGTGAAAACCTTTGCAAGGAACTGTAACTGGAGAGAAAATGTTCTGACAGCAATAACAGTTTTGCATAGAAACAAGGTAAATGTAAAATACAACAGGTTTGTCTTTTTCTTACACTAAATCAGTCCAACCAGCAGCCACTACATGAATGTTGCGAGGTAATTCCTTCCTTTCAGATTTATTCTAAACAGCTGAACACCAGTCTCACCTTTGATATGCAGAGCTCCACTGTTGAACTTCCTGTCCAGCCCTGTGACTTTGTTGAGGTAGAATCTGTAGGTGTCATTAAGGCAGGGAAGAGAGGACTCAAAGAAGTCGTCTGGCTCATCGATGTAGTACAGTTGGCCGTGGGGACTTGGCGGACGCTCGCTCTCCACCTTTGGCTTTTTTGTCTCGCCGTTTGGAGGCGCCCGCCTAGGCAGGCTACTCTGGTTCTTCCTTTTCACTTCTAGATCATCGTCATCACTGTCTGAGAGGGCCCAGCCTGAACCATCTGAGGTTTCTTTCTTCCGCTTTCCAGCCAGTGATGGGCTGGTTTCAAACTTTAATGGATTTACCTGGTTCCTCGCTGCTGACTGTCTGGCTTCAGAACCAATAGTGAGAGAGCATACCGGGGTTCTGGCTGGTTCTGCTTTCACCTCCAGAGGAGTTGGCACTGGAACCAGAGACGGAGACCTGCGGGTGCTGTGACTGGATTCGGCTGGCCGACTGGACTTGGATGTTGTAGTTCCTGAAGGAGGAAGATCGTCATCATCATCGCTGCTTGAGACGGCCCACTTACCATGCAGACTTGTCTGAGACATTCCTGAAGAGACCCAGTGACGGGGAGCAGGATGAGGGAGTGAGGCCTCCAGCTGAATACAACAGGATAAACTATTATTACAACTATTATTATCAAGGAATTTGACTTTGGTTTCAAGCAATCTCAGCGTGCAGACATTAAGTATGAATATAAAACTATAGAAAATATAAAATAAAGGATAAAATTAAAAGTATGTACATGTATGTGTATGAACAGCCATTTTTTTCAGTTACAGAAAAACCAAAAAGGCAGGTTGTGGTAGTGCAAATGCGCTTATTTAGTTTCACAGCAGAGTACCTGACTCAGGCTGTAAGGTGTTCATTGTGCTCATATGAGAGACAGCCTGGGGGAACTGTCTTTGTGGAGGCTGGTTATTGCTCTGACCTGAAGGTAAAACTCTAAACAGTTTGTGTGCAGGGTGTGTGGGGTCTGCAGAGATTTTAGCAGCTCTTTTCCTGACCCTAGACCTGTATATGTCCTGGATAGAGGGAAGGTCAGCCCTGATTATTCGTTGCTGTCTGGACCTGTCCTGTTTTGTGGATGAGCCAAACCACACTGAGATGGATGAAGACAGGACAGACTGAATGATGGCAGTGTAGAAGATGACCAGCAGCTCCTGTGGAAGGTTGAACTTCTTGAGTTGCCTCAGGAAGTACAGTCTCTGCTGGGCCTTCTTCTAAACACTGTCTTTGTATGAGGACCATCTCAGGTTTCAAGAAATGTTTGTTCCCAGGAACCGGAAGGTTGGTCCACAGCAGATGCAGTGTTGTTGAGGATGGTGAGGGAAGGCATTTTAGGGAGTCTTCTCAGGAAATCCACCATCATCTCTGCAGTCTTGAGTGGGTTAAGTTCCAGGTTGTTCTGACCACACTAGTGTACCAGCAGATCCACCTCCTGTCTGTATGCGGACTCATCACCGTCCTGGATCAGTCCAATAACAGTGGTGTCATTTGCAAACTTCTGGAGTATCACAGACAGGTCTGCTGAGGTCCAGACATTTGTGTAGAGGGAGAAGAGGAGTGGGGATAGAACACACCCCTGGGGGGCACCGGTGCTGATGGTTCTTGTGTGGGAGAAGATGCTCCCCAGCCTCACCTGCTGCCACCAGTTAGTCAGGATGCTGGTGATCCACTGACAGGTGGTACTGTGAGCTGGCTGAGCTTCTGGGGGAGGATGTCTGGGTTGATAGTGTTGAAGCTGAAGTCCACAAACAGGATCCTGGCGTATGTCCCTGGCTGGTTGAGGTGTTGCAGGATGAAAGTTAATCCCACACTGACTGCATCATCTGCTGATCTGTTTGCTTGGTAAGCAAACTGCTGGAGGTCTGTGATGTCCTTCAGGTGCTTCAACACCAGTCGCTCAAAGGATTTCATGACCACAGACGTCAGGGCGACAGGCCTGTAGTCATTTAATCCTGTGATGGTGGGTTTCTTGGTGACCAGGATGATCTGGAACCTCACATAGTTCCAGAGACTTTCTGAATCTGAGTGAAGATGAGGCCCAGTTGGTCAGCGCAGGTTCTCAGGCCTGAGAGGGAAACATTGTCAGGTCCTGGAACTTTCCTGGTCTTCTGATGGTGAAAGAGTCTATTTATATCCTCCACAGTTATTATTATTATCATTTCTTTACACACACACACACACATTCATACACCGATACACAGTTCAGTAGGCAATTTGGGGTCAAGTGCCTTGCCCAGGGGCATGTGACAGAAGGAACCAGGAATGGAACCGACTACTATCGGATCGCAAGATGATAACTCTGAGTACAAGCACTGGGTAGAAGCAGCACAAGTAATGAAGTCTGAATTTCGTTATTGACTTGCTTACTTGTTTTTCTTATTTTTGTTTATATCAAACTTATTGGATGATGATGACAGAGAGTCTGTTGTTATTATTTAAACATAAAATCATCCCCCATGACCTCTGGTAATTCTGTTTTTCTCGTCTTTTATATGCAATGTTCCTCCACTTTTACTGTTATGTTTACATGCATGGGTTTGTTAATATAAATAAATACATCTTGCAGTAAACAAAGCCTGTGATGCAAAGAACACTAATATTCCCATCGGTTTTGCACAATGAGAATTTGCACATGAAACGCCACCAATAACATGAACTCAGGCTGTGGATTGCTGTCTAAATATTGGAGGAGAAAATTTCTAATTTGCGCCAACCAAGGCGACTACAGTTTGTATACATGCAAGTTTTGAACTGGACCGTGAGAGATAAAGGAAAATAACAAACATCTAAACAATGTTACAGTAATCTGCGGGTGTCGCGTTTTTCTTACCAAGTCAGAAAACTGAAGAGCGGCACAGGTTCAGTAAGCTGGACAATAACAAACTATTTAACTGATCGCTGCCAAACTTTGCTGCCAAGCTTTACTGTTCATTGATCAGATGCAATCTGCAGAAAAAAGAAGACGTACGTTGAAACGGTTCCGGTTGGAAACAGTAGGATGTTTCTTGAGTTCCGCCTCAACATTGATGTAAAATAATCTATCGACGGCCGACCCAGAAGGTGCAGTGGTAGCATGAATAAAGACCACGAATTATTTTTTTCATCTATTTATTTATTTGTTCATTTTCTTGCAGCAGCTCCTTGTTTAAGTAAAACTCTCACAGAAAGTATGCTTTTCGGTAAAAGCTAATAAAACTGGGACTACAAAATTGAAGTGGCAATAAAAATACAGCAGATGTAGTCGTCAGGAGCAGTTCACCAGTCCATCACAGGTCAACACAGACACAAACAGAACAAAACAGCCATTTACCCACATACTTATTGCTGCAGTCTGGGCCTTTCTGCTGCAAGGCAACAGTACAAACAACATTATGTGTGGAAGAAATTTAACATTTCTCATCCCTTTAAACACAACACTCGTAATGTGAAACATGGTGGTGGCTGCATCATTCTGTGGTGATGCTTTTCTTTAGCAGGAACCGGGAAGCTGGTCAGAGTTGATGGGAAGATTATTGCAGCTAATTACAAAACAATCCTGGGGGAAAAAAAACGTTCAAAGGCGCAAATAACTTGACATAGAGGCAAGTCAGAAGCGAGCTTAGGGTCCCCAAACCATCAGGGGGTCCCATAAATGCTTTCATTTTAACATAGATCATAGATCTAAAATGTTTAGATTTGTTAATTAAGAATGAGAATGCTGTTCAATTTGATTTGATGGTTTCAACATAAATTATTTTAAAATACTTTATATTTTAATGTACAATTTTAAGGAATTGGCAAGTTTACTTTGTAAAAGTGCACAGAATATTCTTCATTGTCTGATTGTTATGTTACCATAGTTAAAATCTGATGTGAGTTTAATCTTTTCTTTGTGTTTGAGCTCAGTTTGTTAACAAATACATCTCATCAAATAATGACCAGTTATCCATGGTTGCTTTTAGGATCAGCTAATTAATCTGGGACACTCCCACATTCCACCAAATCTGTCTTGAACGCCTTTTACAGTGTTATTGTTCCTAACAGGAAGAGGAGCTCCAATATAAATTCTGCTTAAGGCCCCATACATCCTCAGGCCAGCCCTGGCAGAAAGGAAATTCATTATCGACTCATGCACTCAGTCCAATCTGACTAAGTTCCAGCTCTTTTCTCTCAAAGAAGAATGGGTGAAATTTCAGTTTTGTATGCAAAGCTGTGAGACATACCCTAAAATAACTTGAAAGCTGTATTTGTAGTGAATTCTACGTAATGATAATGGGGCTGAATGCAAGTGTATACCACACTTTCAGACTACCTATAATTTGTCTTTCACTTTACTATGATTTTAACATTTAAACACATGGAAAAGTTCAAGCAGACACTTTTACCGGAGGTGTGGAGTGGTCAATTTCTGCATCCTCCTGTACAGTTGGGGGCAGTGTTGCCTCTACATGCACTTGGTTGTTCACCACAGAATGGCTCTCTCATCCTCTCTCTCTTTTCCGGGCTGTAGAGGCTGGTGTGGCGTGTGGAGAGAAGCTCCTTCACTTCTCTGGTTTCTGATAATCTAGTGTGAAGACTCTACAGGCTGTGCACAGGAAGCATCCGGCAGTATGGCGTTAAAGCTGACCATTAACACCAACAACCCGCCGCTAGGTGAGCTCCAGTCTTTGAATAAATGTCAACCTAGCTTCAAGCAGCCCGTACGCCCGCACGCGCCCCTGGTGACAGCTCAGCAGCTAGCATAACAAAACACCGCTTTAATATTTTTATCTATGTTTATATACTGTTATGTTCAAGAAATTAACATTTTGGAGCGACATGAGATTATATGAATAATAATGATAATAAACCAGCAAAAATCTTTCTTTTATATTAGGAGAAAGTGTGTAAACTGGTCATAAGAGTCCATCATGTAGGAGATCCAGATATTGTTCATCTACGATCAGTAGGTCTGCAGGAACTCCGCTAACTTGTAGTCGTGGCGCTCTAAAAAGCCACAGATGTAACCAGTTCCTGTAATTTCACTGCCCTAAAACAGTAGCCACATTACATATTATACAGCCAATGCCGCTGTGTATCAACCTTTTGCCCTTTAAACTAATCAGCTCTATAAAATTGAAAGTAAAACACCAGTAATCGCAGATTTCCTTGGGACAAGCACAGAGTGTCGGATGTCAGTCTGAGCCTGGTTAGCTTTATGGTCTTAGTTATTTATGTTGTTTTTTCCTGTTAAACTCGTCTGTTAGCCGACGCCTTCCTTGCCACATTGTGTTTGGTTCGACATGTTATTACATTTCTAGCGGTTGTTTATCCAGGAT
Organism: Girardinichthys multiradiatus; assembly: GCF_021462225.1. Classification (NCBI taxonomy): domain Eukaryota; kingdom Metazoa; phylum Chordata; class Actinopteri; order Cyprinodontiformes; family Goodeidae; genus Girardinichthys; species Girardinichthys multiradiatus. Next base: position 10,897,983 of record NC_061797.1, on the reverse strand, counting down.
TATACTTGGTTAAGACAATGCAAAGACCGTCCGTGACAGCAGGTCAAACAGCGCCTCCCTGTGCCTCAGAATGGAAACAGCAGGCTGATGCAAGCTTACTGAAACGTGGGATAATAAACGGGTTGTGCGTATTTGTTTGAACCTTGCTTTTTGTTGTTTGCTTGAAACCAGCACTCTTTCCGGAAACTGGAACACTTTCCTCAGTTGCCTTACAAATAATCTTTACTATGCAGAAATGCCACTAAAACATATTGATTGCTCTTGTAACACTTCATTAAGTCAGACTGTTTAGGTGAGCTGAAACAAGGACTATGAAGACAATGACTTTAAGATGAATAGTTATTGTTAAGGACTTTTGTCATTACACAGTGAATACAGCATACATGCAATTTGGGCTTTGACTTAAAATCCTCTGTCGATTTTAACTTGACAAGATTATAACTCTCCATTTTTTTTTGACTTGCTAAAAGCACCTGAAAAGGGCTCTGAAATTGCTACGCACAGGCGCTTTAAAATACCTAGATCCAATGATGTGAAGTCAGACTGTTGTTTTGCAAAGAGAAAATAATATAAAAACTTTTCTCTGGTTATACAGGAGCGCTGTTAGCTGCAGAGCATGTGAAGAACACTGTGCAGGTGTCGGTGGAGGAAGGCAAAGACAACAGCCTTCACATCTCAGAGTAAGTGACATGTTGGACCTACGTTATGATTGTTTTTTTATAGAAACTTAGTAATAAATACATAAAGTGCCCTGCTAGGTATTCCTTCCCCTGAAACCTTTCTCCTGTGAAAAACCACTGACTTCAATCAATTTCTTTTGGATTTTTATGTGGCAGGCCAACACAAAGGATCACATAATTGTGAAGTGGAAGGAAAATTATGCATTAATTACAGAGATTTTACAGACAAGTAAAGGGGAAGAAAAAGAAATCTTCCACTTTACAGTAATGTGTGACCGTTTGTTGGTCTATCACAATAAAATACACTGAACTGTTCTGTCAGACTTAGTGTAATAAATTTGTGGTTGTAATGTGATGAAATGTGGAAAAGGTCAAGTTTTATTAATATTTTTTCAAGGCGCTCTGTGTGAACAGGCACAATTTGACAGACTTAATGTTTCTTTCCCTCCTTCCAGCCTGATCCAGTTTAACGATGGAAACTCCATCAGCCGCTACCTGGCCCGGGTGGCTCCTGCTCTGGGCCTCTACGGAGCCAATATGATGGAGCAGACGGAGGTGTGTATAGTCAGACTGGCTGAAGGTGTTTTACGGCATCCCCTGATCGCTGATCTTTAATTTGATTGGTGATTCTAGGTGGACCATTGGCTGGAGTTCAGCGCTCGTCGTCTGTGTAATCAGCCCGATCTGACAATGGCACTGGGTGTCCTGGACAAGACCCTCTCTTTGCGGACCTTCCTGGTTGGACATGCCCTCACCCTGGCTGACCTGTCTGTGTGGGCTGCCCTGAAAGGTTTCCCAGTTTGACTTTTTGTCTGTTTTCACTTTGCACTTTGTGCAGATGACACTGGTAGGCCACAGCAGTACAGGTTGCGTATTTCTTGTCTCCACAGATCAGAGTGATTGGCCAAGCCAGGGCAGATCTTTTCCTCATGTCAGCCGCTGGTTCTTCTTCCTGAACTCACAGGTTCCGTTCTCTGCCGTGGGCAACAACTACAGCATTAAGAAATCTGCAAAGAACAATTCCAGCGTAAGTGTTTTATCAGTTCTATCTTAACCATAGATTGATTCATTGATTAATTATGTTTTCAGGTGCTTAGAAACTAAATACATGTTGTGTAGTCCTTGCATTGAAATTGACACCATCATGATCCAGTCTATTCTGGCTGATTATAAAGTTTGTGGTTAGTACACCAGTTCATCTTTAATTAACATCTTTTTCATATGTGTTTCAGTCAGGTGACAAGAAGCAGGATGTTGGGAAGTTTGTGGATTTGCCTGGAGCTGAGATGGGCAAGGTGGTTGTTCGATTCCCTCCTGAGGCCAGCGGGTAGGGCTGCAGTTTATTATGTGCTGGTCTAATGAAGGTAGATTTTCAGATCTTCTCACTGGAATTGCTTCGGTCCTTCTCTGTGAGCAGATATCTGCACATTGGCCACGCCAAGGCTGCCCTGCTAAACCAGCACTACCAGGTGACATTTAAAGGCAAGCTCATCATGCGCTTTGATGACACCAACCCTGAGAAGGAGAAGGAGGACTTTGAGAAGGTCTGGTATTATCAGAACGTGATAAGATTGAGAATGAAATAAGTCATAAGGCAGTGGAACCAGAGCTGTGTGTATAATACATGGCATATAGACATTGTGATTTATTTTACTCTGATGTGCAAGAGTGTGTGTGAATACGTCTCCCAAAGAGGGTTCACCAGAAAAGCCCACTTTATATAGCAAGCTGTTCAGTGATGTCAGGATATTAAAGCAGCTGAAAGTCTCACTTTTCTTCATGTAGAATAACTGAATAAGTGGGCTGTAGTGAAGTGGGCTGTCAGTCCCTGCTGCAGCTCATCATATTGGACAAACATGCAGCAGGAATGTTTAGAGACAAAGATTAAATGAATCAGCAGAGGATATTTACCGACAGGATGCATAAAAACTAAAACCAAAAGTAAAAGAAAGACATTTTCTTACCTGATCAACTTAATGCTCACAAACGACACCCTGAACCCCCTCAGTGGTCTGGCTGTTGACTCACTGCTAGCACTATCTGTAGTAGCCGTGGCATAAACCTGCAAAGCCATAGGGATTATTTTTCAAAAGGATTGAGTGCTAACTCCATCCCGTTAGCAGTCACATGTCCTTTCAGCATAATACCATTAGAAAGATCTTTTTTTTGTCAAGTAGGCGATGTGTTTCCTGTTTGGAGGGGTTACATAGCCAGCACCATCCATATGTGGAAGTGCATATCCTAAATGAGAGAAATTTGGTCTTTAATTAGACAGTAAAACAGAAAATTCCAGGGAAGTTATGTTTGTGCTCTATGTGTCCGTACTCTACCTCAGGTCATTCTGGAAGATGTCGCCATGCTCCAGATCCATCCAGATCAGTTCACCTACACCAGTGACCATTTTCCTATCATCATGCGAATGGCAGAGAAGCTTCTTGCTGAGGGCAAAGCCTACATCGATGACACCCCTCCTGAGCAGATGAAGCAGGAGAGAGAGCAGCGCACTGAGTCCAGATGTAGAAATAATTGTATGTCGGTTGAAATGCAGAACCATCGCTGCTTTGTTAAAACCGAAGCTCTGCGACATGCAGACTAACATATATGTGTTCGTCCACTGCAGCTGTGGAGCAGAACATGAAGATGTGGGCCGAGATGAAAGCCGGGACTGCGTTTGGTCAGACCTGCTGCATGAGAGCCAAGATCGACATGAGCTCCAACAATGGCTGCATGAGAGACCCCACCCTATACCGTTGCAAGAACGCCCCCCACCCTCGCACCGGAGCAACCTACAAGTACTAGTCTTTAATTAAAGAAACTGATTTAACCTTTCTGTTGCTTTTGCATGCATTCAAACCATGATTACTAAACAGCTTCTATGTTGTCAAATAAGCAAACTTGGGAGATGACGAACAACAGCCAGTCTGTACAGAAAGAACCCTTGAAAGGGCCTTTTTCAACTTCATGTCAGAATGAAATCTCAGTCAAAACACGATGTATGTGGAAGGACTGTGATTATTTTGGCCCTGTAGAAGGGTTGTATAATCTGATAGCAAGATCTCGGACTACACAGACTTCAGGTTAGGTTGCAGCTGAATCTTCATCATAATCATCATCTAAATACAACAAAGAAATGTTCCCATTCATATGCAGTTCCATACAAGCAAACTGATAGAGTCCCATACATATACATTAAAAACTGAGTAGATCAGGGAAACTGTATCTGGTTTTGAAAAGAAAATCTACACAGTCTTAAACATTAGTAACTGTATTTTGTTATTCTAATCTGTAGGTTGGAGCATGGTGGTGGCAGCATTATGCTGTTGTTTTCGTCTCTGGTTAAACTTTTAAAGCAAAGAGAACGTGTTTATTTAGGAGAACTCAATCTGTTCATGTCAGTGTTTCATATTCCCTGCTTTGATAACTATAACTATCAAGTTTGACGTGGTAACTTCAGAGGCAGCTTTGCAGTACACATCTCTTACATCTTTTAAGTGTTTGTTTCAAATATTGAACATATTGAAATATTCATCAAGCATCTACTCCCGCTTCCTTTTTCTTCCAGAGTCTACCCAACATACGACTTTGCCTGCCCCATTGTGGACAGTCTGGAGGGGGTTACTCATGCTCTTAGGACTACAGAGTACCACGATCGTGACGAGCAATTCTACTGGCTAATCGAAGCTCTTGACATCAGAAAACCTTACATCTGGGAATACTCCAGACTCAACCTCAACAACACAGTGCTGTCAAAACGGAAACTCACCTGGTTTGTCGACCAGGGATATGTGGATGGGTGGTAAGCTTGTTTCAGTTAATATGTTTAGCTACCTGCTGTTTTTTCTCCTCGAAGCTTTAGTTGTGTTTGACTGCTGTTCCATCTTGTTTGCCAGGGATGATCCCCGCTTCCCTACTGTGAGAGGAGTGTTGAGGAGAGGAATGACTGTGGAGGGTTTGAAACAGTTTATAGCAGCACAGGTGTGTCTCCGCTGTCACTGAAGAGACAGAGTGCTTCATCATACTTCATTAGTCAGAATAATTTATATAAAATAAAAAAAATAGAAGCACTTTGTTAAAAAGATAACATTAAACCACATGTACACTCAATCGTACTGACGCACATTCCCATTATTGCATCTCCCTTTACATTCTGGCTGTGTTGCTGTTGGATAGAAACTTGTTGAATCTACTCATCCTTACTTTAACTGATCTGTAGCATCCGGCTGACAGTAACCGATCAAACAGAGCGTGACCTGGGTGAGGAGTGTCTTTTATTATGTTCTGGGCTTTTTGGAGACAGCAGGAACTGTGAAGTTCCTAAAGTGCGGGGAGCCAACGATCTTTTTGGTCATGTTAATGACCCTCTGGAGGGCTTTCCTCTGAGCCACCGTACAGCTGGTGTACCAAACAGACATGCAGTAGGTCATTACGCTCTCATTAGAGCACCAATAAAGCACACCAGCGGTCTCTGTGTGATGTTATTTTTGCTAAGCACCATGAGGAAGCACATTCTCTGCTGGGCATTTTCCTGCAGCTCAGAAGTGCTCACGTTGCAGGTCAGGTTCTCAGCCACTCTCACCCACACTGTCCCCACTGATGATCGGTGGTGAAATGTCCTTCCTCTTGTTCCTATAGTCCACTTTTATCTCCTTGGTCTTGGAGATGTTGAGCAGCAAGTTTTTCCTTGTGCACCATGCTGTCAGCCGCTCCACCTCTTCCCTATAAGTAGCACCCCTCAGAGATGAGCCTCACCACTGTGGTGTCATCTGCAAACTTGACCATGGTGTTGATGTGGTGAGTGTGGTTGCAGTCATAGGTGTAGAAGGTGTAGAGCAGGGGGCTCAACACACAGCCCTGTAGAGAGCCGTTGCTATGTGGACCCAGTCTGGCCCTCTGGCTGCGGCCCTACAGAAAGTTGTGGATTCACATGCAGGTGCAGTGTGGCAGTTCAATATCCCTCGGTTAGTCCGACAGTCTGTGGGGGATGAGGGTGTTAAATGCTGACCAGTCGCACATAGCTCCCCCAGCTGTTCTAGATGGGACAGTACAGCATTCATCCTCAGTGGGTCTAGTAGCCCTGTAGACAAACTGGTGGGGGTCAAAACTTTTAGAACAGAGTGATGTGAGCCCTGACCCGATGTTCAAAGCAGAAGTTGAGATCCTAAAGGACAGATGCATTTCTTGGTTTTAGGATTAATATGCAACAATCTCCAGTTTGTAAAGCTTTGAATGGCTGATAGCAGCTTTATCCCATTCCAAATTCTCTTTTAAGAATTATTATATTATATCACTTTACATTACATTATAAGAACTGCATTAAAGCGATGAGCGGTCATTAATTATTTATATTAGGAGCAGAGGCCATGCTACATGAGAGAGGAATAACAGTGAAACCTACTGAAAATTAGACACAATCACCACAGAGCTATCTTTTTAAACTGGCTCTAGCATCTAATGTTAGAGATGAATGGGAAATATTATAAACTTAATTGTGTTGGAGAAATAAGTACTGAAAATGTTTTTCCTCATCTTTCTCCTTTTAGGGTGGATCGAGGTCAGTGGTGAACATGGAGTGGGACAAGATCTGGGCCTTCAATAAGAAGGTATTATTGATCATGATCTTAGCTCGGTTTGTGTTGAAGCCTGTTTAGGTTTTCTGCATCACTTCAAACAAATACTGAAAATGCATTCCTATTTTTACACTAATAGAAAAGTTATTATGTATTCATGTTTTAAATGGGCTAAAAGTGGCTGTATGCTGCTTTGTGTGGTTGCAGTCTGTCAGTCCTTCAGGTTGGCATTCACCAGAATTTGTGGACTGAAATTTATTACTGATAAACAACTTAATCCTTCATCTAAATAAGATTTTCAGTAATTATCGTCCTTTTAAAATTATTGTTCTTCCTTGACCTCAGCTGCATGTTTTGTATTGTTATGACTCCGCAGGCTGATGTTGAATGCTAAACTGAAACCACCACACAGCCTATCTGCTGATCATTTATTAGCTTGTGTGTGCGGTAAAAAGACTGATACACATCTATCGTTCTTTTCTTCAGTGATTGCTCCCTATGCTTTACACCAGCAAGGCTTCTAGCTTCCTTGCTGTTCTTTTTCTGCTCCATGCTTTCATCTGTTTTGCCTGCTCTTCAGCCTATTCCTCATCTCTTTTATGTACAACATTGCCTGAAAAGTCAAACCCGCTGCCTCATTTCACTCCGCACATTTTCTGTGTTCAGTTTCTTTTAAACTGCGTGGGCATCAGTGCTTCCATGTGTTGCTTCTTGATCTTAAACCCAGGTGGAAAAACATGGTGCTGTGTCTTTAAAAATGTTTAGGGAGTAGTTTTAGGCTTTAGTTTTACAGTCATTTTAATACTAATAAAGGGGAGTAGAAATTCAGAATGCACACTGCAGTTATGAAGAGCTGCTTATTGTTGTATAATGATAACAGTTATATTCCAGCATAGATTACATAAAATAGATGTGTGTACACATTCAGCTTGTTTCTCCTCTAGACAGTGTCACGCCATGCAAATGTCCCTCATGCCTAAATGCATCTTGTCTGATCCAGATGCTTCACCCCTGCCGTCTCCAGACCATTGATGTTAGAAACGGTTGCAAAATGCAGATTCAACACAAAACATGTTCAAAACATGCAGACATTTGCTATTTCAGCCAGCTCAGTGAATTAAATCCCAGATTATACTATCCAGTCTTATCAGTCAGATCCAGTTACATCCAGCACAGCATAATTGGTTAAGATTTACCTATGAAAGCTCAGCCCAATGCATTGAGTCATTGACCTTGCAGGATTCCCTCATCTTGACCAAGCATGTGGCCACAGGTATGAGGACGGGCTTTTAACGGAGAGAAACCTCCAGCAGATCCCGGTTGTTTATGAGCGGCCAGCCATCATCGTTGGCTGGAGTTTAAGAGGACAGAGCAGGCATAACAAACAATGAAGCACTGGGCCAAATGTATCTTCAAGGGAACAACGTCATTAACTTTGCTAGTGCTGCACAATATATTGAGTTTCAGTCTTTGCAATATCAATGTGTACAATATTGTTATTGCAAAGGACTGCTTGAGTGCAGTGACCAAGGTAGGCTATTATATTTTACATCTCATGCATTCCACTCTGCTTGCCAATGATATATTTCACCAGTTGATTGCCTTTCGAAGTCCTCTATGCCCACACCTGAGATTGACCTTAGTGATGGTAAACGTCAGGGAGAACTGTTGGGGCAATGTGGGCTTGGAAAAGGATAAGAGTTGTGTGGTAAATGAGTGTTAATTGTGATCAATACTGTCGTTGCAATATAGACCAATAATATCTCAATGTGAAGTTCTCCTAATATCATTCAGCACCGGTGGAAGCTAATGTTTCTTGGTGGTGTTCTGGAGTTTGGTCTGGACATGGTTCTGTACATATGTTTCAGGCATATCTGGCATTTTTGTTGCTCAGTTTGCACTTCATTCTCCACCTCAGCTGCTTTCTCTCTCTTGATTTCTGCTGTACACTCTGGCTGCTCTGGGCGTGTTTTCAAACGATTTTATTTTGGCATTTTGCTGTCATGTTGCTGAGGAAAAATGAAAGGCTTCATCAACATCGTAGCGTGTTTTTTTTTTGTTTTTTTTTTGTGATGTCTGAAGAGGAGTAAAAGGTGCAAAGTCCAGAAGAGAGAAACAAAACCGAGAACATGCGAAAACAAGTGAAAAGTCCATTATATGTAAATGTGTCTACCTCTTTCCTTTCTCTGTTCCTCCCTCTTTGTTCCTGACATTCAACAAACATCTCACTCTTCTGTTTCCAAGCTGCCCGTTAGCTGTCTGAAGGTACTCCTCCACCACGTCCTCCTCTTCCTCATTCTGACCCACCCTGCTTTTCTCATGTGCTGTTACCCAAAGGTTCCATGGCAACCTGTAGTCATTTACCAGCCAAACAAATGCTTAGAAACATCAACAAGCAAAAGAATAGATTCATGTTATGAGCACCTCCTGGACATTGTTAATGACAAATATTTAAAGGCTTATTAATAATCCCGTTGAACTAAATGGCCTCTCAATCCATTCATCCTTTGTGGTCCTCCCCATTTATTGTTCCTCTTTCACCCTTTGTCCTCAGCAGTTTGAAAGCTGCCATTATACATATTTGCAGCAATGCACATTTTACTAAGTTCTAAGATCCTGACTATTTAATTTTCAGCTATTTTATTAAAAATGAAAAGGAAATATAGGTGAAAATGTTGATGACTTTTAAAATATTCTAGCTTTTATTTACTGTAGGTAAACATGCATGTAATAGATCTTAAATGGCCTGTTGGAAGGATTTATTATATCAGTAGTGTCTTTTCTAGAGTTACACTGAGCCAGTTGGAGAACAGAAGTAACGGATTTTCAGCCTGATCAACCCTGACATGTGAGGGGGAAAAGGTTGAATATTTTTCTTATTGGTGAATGGCCACTAGGTTGCGTTGACAACAACGCTCTTCAGTGTGGAAGTTGTTACTGACTGAAGAAGCCTCAGTTAGCTTGTTGAATGGAGTACAGTAAACTAGTTAATCAGAATTCTGAGTTCAGATAAGGCCATGCTCTGTTATATAACGAATAAACATGGAAACTGCAGCTAGAAATGCTAACCGTGCTAATTGCCAATACAAGATTCTAAGGGCAGTTAAAATATTAACTTGGAAATCATGTTTTCTTTGAAGAATGAGTAAAAATGTTTTATGTCACCTTTGCTTTAATTAGAGGAAACCAGTTGTTTTATTTTTCTTAAATGGAAACCAGAATCAGCTCGAATTTTTAATGGCAGCTCAAACCCAGAGATCAGAACTCTATTATCTTCTGATTGGTGCATCTTTAGTTATTAGTTGCTTCAGCTTCTTTGTCACATGGCTACTTCCACTTTAAGATTGTGTTTCAATTACTGTAGTATGACGAGGACCTGCAGATTTTGTTGAGTATGTGGTGTGTACCACATTTTCACAGCTAAATTATTTTTCACTTGTTTGCCAAATCATTCGGTTGTTTATCTAAACCTATATTAGGAAGATGAGATGTGGTAGCTGAATTAATACTCAAACCTTTGAGCTTAAACAAACATGATTCACTCATGTAATCAGTTTTCTAATTTTTGTTGTTGCTTACACTCTGCATTTATTGCTTTCTGAGCTTGGCAGGCTTTCTTTTGGGCTTATTTTCAAAGAAACGTTTATTTTCCACCATTTGTTTCTTTGTCCTCTTGCTTCTCAAATTTTTTATAATGACATGTTCACAATACTCTTATTGACCCATGTACCTGTTCTGTGTGTGTTAGGTCATTGATCCTATAGCTCCCAGGTACACAGCTCTGTCCAGCTCCTATGTGGTTCCGGTTTCAGTCCCAGGGGCAACGGAGGAGATGAAGGAGGTGGCCAAGCATCCCAAGGTTAGTAGGTTAATTCACCTGCATCTTGAAACAGAACAACACAGCATGGTGCAACTCTTTCACTTCTGAACACTCTTGCTTAGTAAACAGTCCATCTGTGTGTAGTTTTATCTCAACACTGCACATCACTCTAAATACTCCATCCTCACTCTGAAGCATAGTGGTGGCAGCATCGTGCTGCAGTGACACGTTTCTTCAATCATTACAGCAAGAGAGCGACCCTAAACATACAATTAGAGCTCAGACTAGTTTAGATCGAAGTAACTTTGTGTTTTGGTCAAAGTCCAGACCTGAATCCTACCATGTATCATTGGTAAGACTTAAGATTGATATGCTCTCCATCCAGTCTGTCTGAGGTTGAGCTATTTTGCAAAGAATAGGTATACAGGTCCTTCTCAAAATATTAGCATATTGTGATAAAGTTCATTATTTTCCATAATGTCATGATGAAAATTTAACATTCATATATTTTAGATTCATTGCACACTAACTGAAATATTTCAGGTCTTTTATTGTCTTAATACGGATGATTTTAGCATACAGCTCATGAAAACCCAAAATTCCTATCTCACAAAATTAGCATATTTCATCCGACCAATAAAAGAAAAGTGTTTTTAATACAAAAAACGTCAACCTTCAAATAATCATGTACAGTTATGCACTCAATACTTGGTCGGGAATCCTTTTGCAGAAATGACTGCTTCAATGCGGCGTGGCATGGAGGCAATCAGCCTGTGGCACTGCTGAGGTCTTATGGAGGCCCAGGATGCTTCGATAGCGGCCTTTAGCTCATCCAGAGTGTTGGGTCTTGAGTCTCTCAACGTTCTCTTCACAATATCCCACAGATTCTCTATGGGGTTCAGGTCAGGAGAGTTGGCAGGCCAATTGAGCACAGTGATACCATGGTCAGTAAACCATTTACCAGTGGTTTTGGCACTGTGAGCAGGTGCCAGGTCGTGCTGAAAAATGAAATCTTCATCTCCATAAAGCTTTTCAGCAGATGGAAGCATGAAGTGCTCCAAAATCTCCTGATAGCTAGCTGCATTGACCCTGCCCTTGATAAAACACAGTGGACCAACACCAGCAGCTGACACGGCACCCCAGACCATCACTGACTGTGGGTACTTGACACTGGACTTCTGGCATTTTGGCATTTCCTTCTCCCCAGTCTTCCTCCAGACTCTGGCACCTTGATTTCCGAATGACATGCAGAATTTGCTTTCATCCGAAAAAAGTACTTTGGACCACTGAGCAACAGTCCAGTGCTGCTTCTCTGTAGCCCAGATCAGGCACTTCTGCCGCTGTTTCTGGTTCAAAAGTGGCTTGACCTGGGGAATGCGGCACCTGTAGCCCATTTCCTGCACACGCCTGTGCACGGTGGCTCTGGATGTTTCTACTCCAGACTCAGTCCACTGCTTCCGCAGGTCCCCCAAGGTCTGGAATCGGCCCTTCTCCATAATCTTCCTCAGGGACCCTGAGGTCACCTCTTCTCGTTGTGCAGCGTTTTCTGCCACACTTTTTCTTTCCCACAGACTTTCCACTGAGGTGCCTTGATACAGCACTCTGGGAACAGCCTATTCGTTCAGAAATGTCTTTCTGTGTCTTACCCTCTTGCTTGAGGGTGTCAATAGTGGCCTTCTGGACAGCAGTCAGGTCGGCAGTCTTACCAATGATTGGGGTTTTGAGTGATGAACCAGGCTGGGAGTTTTAAAGGCCTCAGGAATCTTTTGCAGGTGTTTAGAGTTAACTTGTTGATTCAGATGATTAGGTTCATAGCTCGTTTAGAGACCCTTTTAATGATATGCTAATTTTGTGAGATAGGAATTTTGGGTTTTCATGAGCTGTATGCCAAAATCATCCGTATTAAGACAATAAAAGACCTGAAATATTTCAGTTAGTGTGCAATGAATCTAAAATATATGAATGTTAAATTTTCATTATGACATTATGGAAAATAATGAACTTTATCACAATATGCTAATATTTTGAGAAGGACCTGTATATTTATACTCCAGATGTGCAACACCAGTAGAGACAGACTCCAGCAGACCTTCAGCTGTAATTGCAGTGAAAAATCGTTCTACAAAGTATGGAATAATGGCGTATGAATACTTTTGAAACCTACCCACTGTATCTTTTAAAAGAGACTCACATTTATGTAATCTTGTAAAGTGCCCTAAACAGTTTTTCTCCAGACCTTCTGCAGGGCTCTTGGTAGATTTGTTTGGATACTTTGGCCACTTTAAATTTCAAGTCAGTACCTGTTACAGCAAGCATCACAGAGCTCACTATTGTTCTTCTCCACAGAACATGGAGGTCGGCATGAAGGGCGTTTGGTACGGACCTCGAGTTCTGGTTGAAGGAGCCGATGCAGAGACCTTTACAGAAGGAGAGACGGTCACTTTCATCAACTGGGGCAACCTTGTTATCACTAAGATCAACAAGTATGTTCAGCTGATTTACACTAAACCCACATAGTGGTTTTCGTTTTGTTCTCACCTCCTTTCCTATCACTCAGAGGGGCTGACGGTAAGGTTGTGTCCATGGAGGCTCACCTGAACCTGGACAACAAAGACTTCAAGAAGACAACGAAGATCACGTGGCTGGCTGAAACCAACAGCGCCCCTCTGCTGCCCACCATCTGCATCAACTACCAGCCGCTCATCACTAAAGCTGTCATCATCAAAGATGATGATTTCAAAGAGTACATAAATAAAAACAGCAAGGTGGGTGTGATGCTCTATGTGTGTATGGTATGGAGTTCCCTGCTTTTATGTCTTGTTTTGACTGTCTGGCTCTCAGTTGGAGGAGAAGATGCTTGGCGATCCATGTCTGAAGAGCCTGAAGAAAGGGGACATCATCCAGCTTCAGAGGCGGGGCTTCTACATCTGCGACCAGCCCTACGAGCCAGTCAGGTGAAAGAAAGGATGTTTAACTGTGGCACTGTGGATGTTTAGCTCTGGGTCTAACTGCGTCTGTGTAATGCAGTCCCAACAGCTGCAAGGAGAGTCCTTGTGTTCTGCTCTACGTTCCCGATGGCCACACCAAGGAGATGCCCACTGCTGGATCCAAGGATAAAAGCAAGAGCCAGGCCTCCAGCAATACAGTGAGTGTCTTAAGAGAAGAAAAACAATCTGTATACAGCTCCTCTGGTTTGTCTGTGGTGGTCATCTAAATTATGCAACTGCAGTTTGCTCTGATAAAACTCAGGCCTGTCTAAAGCACTTAAATCAAGTCAGGTATAAAATCTTTTGAACACACGCCCAGGCACTAGCACTAAAACTGGTCCAACCAGGACATCCTGAACAAAAAGGAATGGCTGAAGCACAAAGACTTCAGTCACATACCCCTTAAAGTCACCATGAATAAAGGTTGTGAAGTGGTTCCATACTGTAGTAAAAAAGAAAGGCATGTAGTTCTGAGGCCCTGTTCCGACCAGGGCCCTCTTCTTGAAAAAGGCTTGCATATCCAGAGACGTGGTGTTTTCCCGGACCGTTTCCATGCCAGAGTTCAGATCTGACAGTGATGAATTGACAACATAAACCGGCGCAGCCTCACTTTGATTCATGACGGGCCATGCTGGCAACACTCGCAGGATGTGCTGTGAAACTCTTAAGAATATGTTTGTAAACAGGAATTTTTATTCATTCATTGTGGAGCTGCACAATATCAGGAAAATATGTAATTGTAATACTATGGCTGAGTGTAGCCATGATGATATAAATGATTATTTTCCTGACTGTTTTTTGTTTTTGCTTCATCAAAACATCTCAAGCTTTCTTTATGAGCTACAAAAATGACCTGTTTTCACTCTTCCTGTAGCATGCTAAGGTTACCAGCGCTCCTTCAACCCCTGTCTCGGCTCCTACACCGACTCCTGCCTCAGCCTCAGCAGCTGACCTGTTCTCAAGTATTGTAGCACAGGGTGAAGTTGTCCGCAACCTAAAGGCTGCCAAGGCCCCGAAAGAGGAAGTCGATAAGGCCGTGCAGCAGCTGCTTTCTCTGAAGGTATTCTAGCTTTGCCTGAAAAACCTTATTATATGCAGTCATACAGGTCCTTCTCAAAATATTAGCATATTGTGATAAAGTTCATTATTTTCCATAATGTCATAATGAAAATTTAACATTCATATATTTTAGATTCATTGCACACTAACTGAAATATTTCAGGTCTTTTATTGTCTTAATACGGATGATTTTGGCATACAGCTCATGAAAACCCAAAATTCCTATCTCACAAAATTAGCATATTATTAAAAGGGTCTCTAAACGAGCTATGAACCTAATCATCTGAATCAACAAGTTAACTCTAAACACCTGCAAAAGATTCCTGAGGCCTTTAAAACTCCCAGCCTGGTTCATCACTCAAAACCCCAATCATGGGTAAGACTGCCGACCTGACTGCTGTCCAGAAGGCCACTATTGACACCCTCAAGCAAGAGGGTAAGACAGAGAAAGACATTTCTGAACGAATAGGCTGTTCCCAGAGTGCTGTATCAAGGCACCTCAGTGGGAAGTCTGTGGGAAGGAAAAAGTGTGGCAGAAAACGCTGCACAACGAGAAGAGGTGACCGGACCCTGAGGAAGATTGTGGAGAAGGGCCGATTCCAGACCTTGGGGGACCTGCGGAAGCAGTGGACTGAGTCTGGAGTAGAAACATCCAGAGCCACCGTGCACAGGTGTGTGCAGGAAATGGGCTACAGGTGCCGCATTCCCCAGACCTGGGCTACAGAGAAGCAGCACTGGACTGTTGCTCAGTGGTCCAAAGTACTTTTTTCGGATGAAAGCAAATTCTGCATGTCATTCAGAAATCAAGGTGCCAGAGTCTGGAGGAAGACTGGGGAGAAGGAAATGCCAAAATGCCAGAAGTCCAGTGTCAAGTACCCACAGTCAGTGATGGTCTGGGGTGCCGTGTCAGCTGCTGGTGTTGGTCCACTGTGTTTTATCAAGGGCAGGGTCAATGCAGCTAGCTATCAGGAGATTTTGGAGCACTTCATGCTTCCATCTGCTGAAAAGCTTTATGGAGATGAACATTTCATTTTTCAGCACGACCTGGCACCTGCTCACAGTGCCAAAACCACTGGTAAATGGTTTACTGACCATGGTATCACTGTGCTCAATTGGCCTGCCAACTCTCCTGACCTGAACCCCATAGAGAATCTGTGGGATATTGTGAAGAGAACGTTGAGAGACTCAAGACCCAACACTCTGGATGAGCTAAAGGCCGCTATCGAAGCATCCTGAGCCTCCATAAGACCTCAGCTGTGCCACAGGCTGATTGCCTCCATGCCACGCCGCATTGAAGCAGTCATTTCTGCCAAAGGATTCCCGACCAAGTATTGAGTGCATAACTGTACATGATTATTTGAAGGTTGACGTTTTTTGTATTAAAAACACTTTTCTTTTATTGGTCGGATGAAATATGCTAATTTTGTGAGATAGGAATTTTGGGTTTTCATGAGCTGTATGCCAAAATCATCCGTATTAAGACAATAAAAGACCTGAAATATTTCAGTTAGTGTGCAATGAATCTAAAATATATGAATGTTAAATTTTCATCATGACATTATGGAAAATAATGAACTTTATCACAATATGCTAATATTTTGAGAAGGACCTGTATATGGAAATTGGTTACATCTCATCATTTAAACAAATATGTTGCAGGCTGACTTTAAACAGCAGACAGGTGTAGACTACAAACCAGGCATGGCTCCACCCTCATCCGCACCAACCACAACGGCGGCATCTGCCTCAGCAGCACCTACACCAGAGCCCTCGTCTTGTCCTTACACCCGGGTTTCCCAGCAGGGGGAGCTGGTCAGGAAACTGAAGGCAGAGAAGGCTCCTAAGGTACAGGACATTTTTCATTAACCCATGATGATCGTGCACACATCTGTTTGTGTTCTCACCGCTGATGTCCCACGTCACTTATTCCACCGAGATGGATTTGTCCAGGTGTTTTCATGTCCTCCTTGCCCAGTCCAGTCCTCTAGAATCAAGTCACTTGTTTCATCTTATTCTGCTCGTCCCTCATGACATGTCAAACCGCCGTTCATCAGTCGCCGTATCATTTACATGAGAGTGAATTTTAATCATAATCCACCACTATTCTAAAATACATTGTCAATGGTACCAGGACCAGATCGATGCTGCAGTGAAGCAGCTCCTCGCTCTCAAGGCAGAGTTTAAAAAGATCACTGGTGAGGATTACAAACCGGGGATGGGCACACCCTCTTCCTCGGCTGCAGCCACTGCGACCTCTTCCTCCTCCTCTTCTTCTTCTTCTTCTTCTTCTTCTTCTCCTGGTCTGTATGAGCGTGTCGCACTTCAGGGGGAGGTTGTGAGGAAACTGAAGTCTGAAAAAGCCCCCAAGGTATTCAGATATAAAGCACTGAATTCTGTATAAAATAGCTTTGCTCTTAATGTAAGAAATGGGTAAAGCACGCTTCAGAGACGTGTCAATCAGCAATGTATTTATTTATTTATGCTGTCAAAAACTGATTCTGCCTTTGCTACGATGTGATTGGAGAAGTGATTCTTTTTTCATATATTCCTATCATCATTACAGTTTCATGTAAAGCTAACAGTTTTCTTTTTGGTGTGTTCAGGTATTTGCTTCATCTTCTTCATGTAACTTTTATTTTACATCTTAATGAAATCCCAGTTCCAATGGAAATAAACAAGATTGGCTTTATGAGTTACTAACAACCACATGACGAGTAAATAGGAATGGCTATTCTGTTAGTAAACCTGGAAGCAGGATTGTTCCTGACTGGAAGTTTTATTTATTTGATATACTTGGTATCTGCAGGAAGCATCTTCTTCTTCTATGAAGCGACTGATTCAATAATGCAAACAGAATAAATTGACCAATCGATTAATCCGATTAATTGTTTCAGTCCTAGTATCTGGTTTTGCCTTGACACAAATGTTCAGGGATAAACAGGAGTAAATGAAGTTACAAGTTTGCTTCTTGGTGTTTCCACAGGACAGGATTGATGCAGCTGTTAAACAGCTTCTTACCCTGAAAGAAGAGTACAAACAGGCCACAGGGCAGGACTACAAGCCAGGAGCAGCCCCTGCCCTAAAGACCACCACCCCATACCAGAACAGTGCTAGCCCCGTTTCCGCTGCCACTAGTACCCTCTATGAGATGGTAGCTGAACAAGGAGAGGTGGTCAGGAAGCTGAAGGCTGAAAAAGCCCCTAAAGTGAGATTTATCAATTGCACATCTTAATTAACACACACAGTTGCTTATTGATGACCTTTGAACTATCTTACAGTTAGTGATGTCGGAGCCACAAACATCCATGTATTTTATGGAGATTTTATTTGATTGACCAACACAACAAAATGCATAATTGAGAAGTGGAAGGAAGCTGATGCATGGTTTTAAAAATGTTGACAAATAAACATTTAGAAAGTGTGACGTGCATCTATCTACTCGTACTCGTCGTCTTCCGCTTATCCGGGACCAGGTCACGGGGGCAGCAGACTCAGCAGAGACGCCCAGACGTCCCTCTCCCCAGACACCTCCTCCAGCTACTCCGGATGGAGCCCAAGGTGTGTCTCTCGGCTGGCCTGGGAACACCTTCGACTCCAAGGTGTTCCCAGGCCTGCCAAGAGACATAGTCCCTCCAGCGTGTCCTGGGCCGTCCCCTGGGCCTCCTCCCGGTGAGACGTGCCTGGAACACCTCCCGAGGAAGGCGTCCAGGAGGCATCCGGTGTAGATGCCCGAGCCATCTCAACTGGCTCCACTCGATGTGGAGGAGCAGCGGCTCTACTCCGAGCGGACCAAACTCCTGCTCCGCTCGTACAGAGATCGGATGGCCCCTAATAAAGGGCCCCCGATTCCATACTCCTGGAGCACCCCCCACAGGGCATCACGAGGGACACAGTCGAATGCCTTCTCCAGGTCCACAAAACACATGTGAACCGGTTGGGCAAACTCCCATGAACCCTCGAGCACCCTGTAGAGGGTACAGAGCTGGTCCAGTGTTCCACGACCGGGACGAAAACCACACTGCTCCTCCTGAAGCCGGGGTTCGACTATAGGCTGGACTCTCCTCTCCAATACCCTGGCATAGGCCTTACCAGGGAGGCTGAGGAGTGTGATCCCCCTGTAGTTGGAACACACCCCCCGGTCCCCCTTCTTATAAAGGGGGACCACCACCCCAGTCTGCCAGTCCAGAGGCACTGTCCCCGACCGCCACGCAATGTTGAAGAGGCGTGTTAACCATGACAGCCCTACAACATCCAGAGACTTGAGGTACTCAGGGCGGATCTCATCCAACCCCGAAGCCTTGCCACCGCGGAGCTTTTTAACCACCTCGGTGACTTCAGCCTGGGTGATGAAAGAGTCCAACCCCGAGTCCCCAGCCTCTGTTTCCACCACGGAATGTGTGATGGCAGGATTGAGGAGATCCTCGAAGTACTCCTTCCACCGGCCGATAATGTCCCCAGTTGAGGTCAGCAGCCTCCCAACCCCACTGTAAACAGTGTTGGCGAAGCACTGCTTCCCCCTCCTGAGGCGCCGGACGGTTTGCCAGAATCGCTTCGGGGCCAACCGGTACTCCTTCTCCATGGCCTCACCAAACTCCTCCCAGGCCCGAGTTTTTGCCACAGCCCGGGCCGCAGCACGCTTGGCCTAACGGTACCGTCAGCCGCCTCAGGAGTCCCACAAGCCAACCACAGCCGATAGGACTCCTTCTTCAGCTTGACAGCATCCCTTACTGCCGGTGTCCACCACCGGGTTCTGGGATTGCCGCCGCGACAGGCACCGCAGACCTTACGGCCGCAGCTACGGGCGGCAGCATCATCAATAGATGCGGAGAACATGGTCCACTCGGACTCTATGTCTCCAACATCCCCCGGAATCTGGTCGAAGCTCTCGCCGGAGGTGGGAGTTGAATACATCCCTGGCCAAGGGGTCCGCCAGGTGTTCCCAGCAGACCCTCACTATGTGCTCGGGCCTGCCAAGTCTGTCCAGCTTTTCTTCTCCCCCAGTGGATCCAACTCACCACCAGGTGGTGATCAGCCCCTCTCTTCACCCGAGTGTCCAAAATATGCGGCCGAAGGTCTGATGATGCGACAACAAAGTCGATCATTGACCTCCTGCCTAGGGTGTCCTGGTGCCAAGTGCACTGATGGACACCCTTATGTTTGAACATGGTGTTCATTATGGACAATCCGTGACTAGCACAGAAGTCCAATAACAAAACACCACTCGGATTCAGATCGGGGAGGCCATTCCTCCCAATCACGCCTCTCCAGTTGTCACTGTCGTTTCCCATGTGGGCGTTGAAGTCCCCCAGCAGAATAATGGAGTTCCCGGGAGGGTTGCTATCCAGCACCCCCGACAGGGACACCAAGAAGGCCGCACTACCACTCGGCCCGTAGACCGAGACGACAGTCAGAGACCTCTCCCCAACCCGAAGACGCAGGGATACGACCGTCTCATCCACTGGGGTAAATTCCAACACGAGACGGCTGAGCTGGGGGGCAACAAGCAAACCCACACCAGCCCGCCGCCTCTCCCCGTGGGCCACTCCTAAGCAGAAAAGAGTCCAATCCCTCTCAAGGAGATGGGTTCCAGAGCCCACGCTGTGCGTGGAGGCAAGCCCGACTATTTCTAGTCGATATCTCTCGACCTCCTGCACAAGCTCAGGCTCCTTCCCCCCCCAGCGAGGTGACATTCCACGTCCCTAGAGCCAGCCTAAGCATCCGGGGATCGGGCCACCGAGGTCTCCGCCTTCGTCCGCCACCCAATCCTCTCTGCACCGGTCCCTCACGGTTCCCCCTGCAGGTGGTGGGCCCACTGGGGGATGGCCTCGCGTCTCTCGTTCGGGCTTTGCCCGGCCGGGTTCCGCGAGGAGCGACCCGGCCACCAGGCGCTCTTCAGCGAGTCCCGACCCCAGGCCTGGCTCCAGGGTGGGACCCCGGCTCCACCGTGCCGGGCGACGTCACGTGCCTCGATATTTTTGTCCTCATGAGGGATTCTTGAACCACTCTTTGTCTGACCCATCACCTACAGCCTGTTTGCCATGGGAGACCCTACCAGGGGCATTTAAGCCCCAGACAACATAGCCTCTAGGATCATTTGAGCACTCAAACCCCTCCACCACGTTAAGGTGACGGTTCAAGGAGGGGTGCATCTGTCTATTATTTACTCAAATCTAGAGACTGACATTTGTGCCATTTCCCCTTTGAAAAATAGCTTGAGCACAGTCAGACTGGATGTAGAGAGTCTATTAATAGTACGTTTCAAGTCTTGCCCCAGATTATAAATTGGATCAAGGTCAGGACTTTGACTGGGCCATCCTAATGCATGAATATGCTTTTATCCAAGCTATTCTGGCTGCATGTTGAGGCTTGTGTCTTGTTGTAAGATGAACCTATGCCCCAGGCCCAAGTCCTCTGCATTGGGCTGACACATAAAATCCCAATAAAATACTAGCTTAATTATATTTATAGTATATTTTTTATTAAAGTTTGTGAGTGTAAGTTTACCTCCTGTGAAGGTGATCAAGGGAAATGCTCTTGTTTTTCTGTTGTGGTGTTGCTGGGATTAAATGTGATCAGATGTTTTTCTTTGAACTTGTGTCAGGATCAGGTCGACGGGGCGGTGAAACAGCTTCTGGTTCTAAAGGAACAGTATAAACAGCAGACTGGACAGGAATACAAGCCAGGCTCACAATCCTCAGCTAGCCCTGCTCAGACCCAGGCCAGTACTGCCTCCACCCAAACCAGCACCTCAGCCCTGGCTCAGCAACTCTTCTCACAGGTGGCCCAGCAGGGAGAGCTGGTGAGGAAACTGAAGACTGAGAAGGCTGCTAAGGTAAGGGACAAGTCACAAGTTGTTTTCACAACCCTGACAGGACATGTCCCATTAAAGGGAATGAACCGCTCTGTTCATACAGTATTCAGTCTGCAGGAGAAGTGTTACACTGCTGTCATGTTTTAGGAGCAGGTGGATGAAGCTGTGAAGACTCTACTGGACCTGAAGAGCAAGTACAAGTCTCTCACTGGAGAGGACTACAAACCAGTAACTGCTGCTGGAGCCACTGGAGGAGAGGACAAGAACCGCAAGGAGAGGGAGAACAAGTCTGAGAAACAGGGGGGAGGAGGTGGTGGAGGAGGGAAAAAGGGGAAAGGAGACAAGGGAGGTCAAGGAAAGGAGTCATTTGGAGGTGCAGGAGGCACAGGAGAGGGACAAGGCCCCAAGAAACAGACACGGTGAGAGAATAATGATGGAGAAGGAGAGAGAAGCTGTAACAATGATCATCTGTTTCAGTTTTAAAACCAGTTCAAGACACACCTGGACTTCATACTGGAGCTCTTATTTGAGTTTATCTAAATTTTAATAAAAAATGTAATTTTCAGGAAAATGAGGAACAAAATGTTATTTTACTTTTTATGTATCAAGGAGCTGTTACATCATTTCAAAAGCATTAATAAGTCATATATCTGGGACTTTAGTAAAGGACAGAAATCATAGATGTGTTTCCATAAACTGATCATCCACAGCTGCTTGTTCTAGTAGTTGTCTGTAATTATTTAGCACCAAAGTTGGAAGGTCTTGGCCAATAAAAAGCCTGGATGCAGAGTCACTTTGTCAGTCCTCAGTGTGATGTTGTTATGAATGACTCCTGGATGGTTTTAGTGCATTGCTGTAGAGCAGTGCTGGCACACAGGTTCATTGGTGTTTGGAGATGATGTGGACACAGAAGATGGATTTGTTAAGACCACACACTGCTGTGAGTCAGTGACTGTTAAGAGTGGTGAGTCAGACTTCACTTTCATGTTCATCAAACCAATCTTTCACCAGTCTTGCTGTGTGTATTGGTGCATTGTCATCCTGATACACGGCACCGCCTTCAGGATACAATGTTTGAACCATTGGATGTACATGGTCCTCAAGAATGGTTCGGTAGTCCTTGGCAGTGACGCGCCCATCTAGCACAAGTATTGGGCCAAGGGAATGCCATGATATGGCAGCCCAAACCATCACTGATCCACCCCCATGCTTCACTCTGGGCATGCAACAGTCTGGGTGGTACGCTTCTTTGGGGCTTCTCCACACCGTAACTCTCCCGGATGTGGGGAAAACAGTAAAGGTGGACTCATCAGAGAACAATACATGTTTCACATTGTCCACAGCCCAAGATTTGCGCTCCTTGCACCATTGAAACCGACGTTTGGCATTGGCATGAGTGACCAAAGGTTTGGCTATAGCAGCCCGGCCGTGTATATTGACCCTGTGGAGCTCCTGACAGACAGTTCTGGTGGAAACAGGAGAGTTGAGGTGCACATTTAATTCTGCCATGATTTGGGCAGCTGTGGTTTTATGTTTTTTGGATACAATCCAGGTTAGCACCAGAACATCCCTTTCAGACAGCTTCCTCTTGCGTCCACAGTTAATCCTGTTGGATGTGGTTCGTCCTTCTTGGTGGTATGCTGACATTACCCTGGATACCGTGGCTCTTGATACATCACAAAGACTTGCTGTCTTGGTCACAGATGCACCAGCAAGACGTGCACCAACAATTTGTCCTCTTTTGAACTCTGGTATGTCACCCATAATGTTGTGTGCATTTCAATATTTTGAGCAAATCTGTGCTCTTACCCTGTTAATTGAACCTTCACACTCTGCTCTTACTGGTGCAATGTGCAATCAATGAAGACTGGCTACCAGGCTGGTCCAATTTAGCCATGAAACCTCCCACACTAAAATGACAGGTGTTTCAGTTTCATTGTCCTACCCCTGTATATTATTGGTGTTTTAGCAGCATTTAGAATAATTGTTGTTTTTCTGTTTTAAACATAATGAGATCAGGGTATAGATTTTTGTTTGAAGAATCTCATACTTGGCCAATGCCTAGTGGTGCACAGAGTTTAGGAAGACTGACTTCTTTGTAAATGGTAATCAGAAAACCTGATGAATTAAAGAAACTGTTGGATGCAACTGTAAGATGTGAAAAGTCAAAAAAGATTTTGTTCCTCAAAAACAAACCAAAAAACGACTAATTTGTGTCTTATTTTTGTCATTTTGCTGCAGAGGACTAACTTGGTTTGAATTGCATCGGTTTCTGGACTGAAAAGTGTATCATGGTTTGCATAATGTAACGGACCTGTAAAAGTGTGTGTGTGTTTAACTCAATAACTGCAGCCTTTAAACCAACAAATATTCAGCTTTTGAACAAAAAATAAACTAATGCTTAAAAACTGACTAATTGACAAGGTATTGTGTAACTTTCAAAGTTTCCTTCAAATACTGAATTATTTTCTTTCCCTCTCAGGTTGGGTCTAGAGGTCAAGAAAGAGGAGAACCTTGCTGAGTGGTACTCTCAGGTGAGACTTATTCACTCCACATTACTTTCAGTCCGTTTGAATAAAAGTCCAGAATATCCAAAGTTCTTTGTTTTCTCTTTCAGGTCATCACTAAAGCAGAGATGATCGAGTACTATGATGTGAGCGGCTGCTATGTGCTGCGGCCGTGGTCCTACTCCATCTGGGAGGCAATAAAAGACTTCTTTGACAGGGAAATTAGAAAACTGGGTGTGGAGAACTGCTACTTCCCCATGTTTGTTTCCCAAGCTGCACTGGAGAAGGAAAAGTCCCATATTGCAGATTTTGCTCCTGAGGTAATTAAAACTCTGAAAAACAAGAAATCAGAAGTATAACAGTCCCCAATTGAGGTCACCAGCTCCCCACCCCCACTCTAAACAGTGTTGGAGAAGCACTGCTTTCCCCTTCTGAGGCGCTGGACAGTTTGCTAGAATTGATTTGAGGCCAACTGGTGGTGCTTCTCAATGGCCTCACCAAACTCCTCCAAGGCCCGGGTTTTTGCCCCTGCCACAGCCCGGGCCACGGCACGCTTGGCCTCACCGTACCCGTCAGCCGCCTCAGGAGTCCCACAAGCAAACCACAGTCAATAGGACATTTTCTTCAGCTTGACAGCATCCCTTAATGCCGGTGTCCACCAACGGGTTCAGGGATTGCCGCTGTGACAGGCACCGCAGACCTTACGGCCACAGCTATGGGTGGCAGCATCAACAATAGACGCGGAGAACATGGTCCACTTGGGCTCTATGTCTCCAACGTCCCCCGGAATCTGGTCAAAGCTCTCCCGGAGGCGGGTGTTGAATACATCCCTGGCCGAGGGCTTCGCCAGACGTTCTCAGCAGAACCTCACTATACGCTTGGGCCTGTTGAGTCTGTCTGGCTTTTTCCTCCTCCACTGGATCCAAATCACCACCAGGTGGTGATCAGTGGACAGCTCATCCCCTCTCTTCACCCGAGTGTCCAAAACATGCGGCCAAAGGTCTGAAGACATGACTACAAAGCTGATCATCGACCTCCTGTCAGGGTGTCCTGGTGCCAAGTGCACTGATGAACACCCTTATGCTTGAACATGGTGTTCATTATCTCGTCCACCGGGGTAAATCCCAACATGAAACAGCTGAGCTGGGGGGCAACAAGCAAGCCCACCCCAGCCCGATACCTCTCCCCACGGGCCACTCAAGAGTAGAAGAGAATCCAGCCTTTCTCGAGGACCTGGGTTCCAGAGCCCACACTGTGCGTGGAGGTGAGCCCGACTATTGCTAGCAGATATCTCTCGACCTCCCACACTAGCTCAGGCTCCTCCGCCCCCCTGTGAAGTGACACGTCCCTAGAGCCAGTCTATGCATCCGGGGAACGGGTCGCCGAGGTCTCCACCTTCGTCCGTTGCCCAAGCCTCTTTTCACCGGTCCCTCATGGTTCCCTCTGCAGGTGTAGGACCCCCTGGGGTATGGCCTGGCATCTCTCATTCGGGCTTGGCCCGCCCATGGTCCCGCAAGGGGCAACCCAGCCACCAGGCTGTCCCCAACAAATCCTGACCCCAGGCCTGGCTCCAGGGTGGGACCTCGGCTCTGCCGTACCGGGCTATGCCACGTACAGTACAGACCAAAGGTTTGGACACATCTTCTCATTCAAAGAGTTTTCTTTATTTTCATGACTATGAATATTGTAGCTTCACACTGAAGGCATCAAAACTATGAATTAACACATGTGGAATTATATACTGAACAAAAAAGTGTGAAACAACTGAAAATATGTCTTATATTCTGGGTTCTTCAAAGTAGCCACCTTTTGCTTTGATTACTGCTCTGCACACTCTTGGCATTCTGTTGATGAGCTTCAAGAGGTAGTCACCTGAAATGGTTTTCACTTCACAGGTGTGCCCTGTCAGGATTAATAAGTGGGATTTCAAGCCTTATAAATGGGGTTGGGACCACCAGTTGTGTTGTGCAGGAGGTGGATACAGTACACAGCTGATAGTCCTACTGAATAGACTGTTAGAATTTGTATTATGGCAAGAAAAAAGCAGCTAAGTAAAGAAAAAGAAAAACAAGTGGCCATCATTACTTTAAGAAATGAAGGTCAGTCAGTCCGAACAATTGGGAAAACTTTGAAAGTGTCCCCAAGTGCAGTCGCAAAAACCATCAAGCACTACAAAGAAACTGGCTCACATGAGGACCGCCCCAGGAAAGGAAGACCAAGTGTCACCTCTGCTGCGGACGATAAGTTCATCCGAGTCACCAGCCTCAGAAATCGCAGGTTAACAGCAGCTCAGATTAGAGAACAGATCAATGCCACACAGAGTTCTAGCAGCAGACACATCTCTAGAACAACTGTTAAGAGGAGACTGTGTGAATCAGGCCTTCATGGTAAAATAGCTGCTAGGAAACCACTGCTGAGGACAGGCAACAATCAGAAGAGACTTGTTTGGGCTAAAGAACACAAAGAATGGACATTAGACCAGTGGAAATCTGTGCTTTGGTCTGATGGGTCCAAGTTTGAGATCTTTGGTTCCAACCACCGTGTCTTTGTGCGGCGCAGAAGAGGTGAACGGATGGACTCTACATGCCTGGTTCCCACCATGAAGCATGGAGGAGGAGGTGTGATGGTGTGGGGGCTCTTTGCTGGTGACACTGTTGGGGATTTATTCAAAATTGAAGGCATATTGAACCAGTATAGCTACCACAGCATCTTGCAGCGGCATGCTATTCCATCCGGTTTGCGTTTAGTTGGACCATCATTTATTTTTCAACAGGACAATGACCCCAAACACACCTCCAGGCTGTGTAAGGGCTATTTGACCAAGAAAGAGAGTGATGGGGTGCTGCGCCAGATGACCTGGCCTCCACAGTCACTGGACCTGAATCCAATCGAGATGGTTTGAGGTGAGCTGGACTGCAGAGTGAATGCAAAAGGGCCAACAAGTGCTAAGCATCTCTGGGAACTCCTTCAAGACTGTTGGAAAACCATTTCAGGTGACTACCTCTTGAAGCTCATCAACATAATGCCAAGAGTGTGCGGAGCAGAAATCAAAGCAAAAGGTGGCTACTTTGAAGAACCTAGAATATAAGACATATTTTCAGTTGTTTCACACTTTTTTGTTCAGTATATAATTCCACATGTGTTAATTCATAGTTTTGATGCCTTCAGTGTGAAGATACAATATTCATAGTCATGAAAATAAAGACAACTCTTTGAATGAGAAGGTGTGTCCAAACTTTTGGTCTGTACTGTTCCTCAATTTAGTAGTCCTCATGAAGGCGCCATCATGAATGATGGGCATGTTGGTAATAAATACAACTCCTGTGTAAAGCTGTAAATCTATAAAAGTGCTTGATGTGCCTATGATCATTATAGATGGTTGTTTTCAGGTTGCCTGGGTAACCCGTTCAGGAAAGACTGAGCTGTCTGAGCCCATCGCTGTCAGACCCACCAGTGAGACAGGTCTGTCCAAGCACCTTGGATTTGATGTTCTGCTGTGTTGATGAACACAACGTGAAGCCTTGGAACAAAGTTACACATTTTTTTAAAAACTGCTGATGTGTTGGTACTGATCTTCTGTTTTTGTTCGTCTCAGTGATGTATCCGGCTTACGCCAAATGGGTCCAGTCCCACAGAGATCTGCCAATCAAACTCAACCAGTGGTGCAACGTTGTGGTTAGTAAATAAAACTCACCCTCTTTGAAACTCACCCTCCTTGATTAGTGCACAGATCTTTTTGTGTTTTAACACTTCAATACGCTGCCTTTTAGAGATGGGAGTTCAAACACCCCCAGCCCTTCCTGAGGACACGAGAGTTCCTGTGGCAAGAGGGACACACAGCATTTGCCACAAAGGAGGAAGCAGCTGAGGAGGTACCACACCTGGCAGCTGAACAGCAGCCCTTACCTACTGCATCATGTAAAGATTGTTTGACTATTTATTTTTTCGTCCTCCATATATAGGTGTTGCAGATCCTGGATCTGTATGCCAGGGTGTATGAAGAGCTGATGGCCATCCCTGTGGTGAAGGGGAGGAAGACTGAGAAGGAAAAGTTTGCTGGAGGAGATTACACAACTACAGTGGAGGCATTCATCTCTGCTAGCGGCCGAGCCATTCAGGTAATACACTGGATCGTCTTTCTGACCCCTTCATTCTGTCCTATTTAGACAAGGTGGGTACAAACATGCAAAATTACTCTTACAAATTTAAAGCGCCAGTTGTGCGTGGAATTTAATGCCCCTTTTCCACTAGTCCCCACTCAGCGTGGTTCAGTGTGGTTGCATGGAACCGTTACCGTTTTTAGTACCTGGTTGAATGCGGTTCCAACCATGCCGAGTCATGCTGAAAACATGACGTCAGAAGACTGTGGATCTCTGATTGAGATGGGAGTGGTGTCATTAGTCACTGCATACATACTATAATAACTAATATCTTCAACCATTAACTCGGTGTATGCTGGGTTTATTGTGTAAATGACCACTATGACAAGCTAGTGCTACGTAGCGCTAGCTCACCCTCGCATCCTTTAGCCACTTCATGGCTTCCCTCTCTCTCCTGTACTGAGTGTTTTGTCTTGCCACCCCCAGCGTTTTCTGGCTCTTCTTTCACTCTGAGTCTGAGAACAGCCACAGACTGAGCAGCAGTCAACGCTTTTGTTGTGTTTGTGTCACAAGAAATCACATCAATCACATTACTTTTTCGCACCGCCCACATTGAGATGGTACTCAATTGTAATGGAAGACGAACCAAACCATGTAGAGCCGACCCGAGGCGAACCGTGCTGAGTAGAAACTAATGGAAAAGGAGCATAGCTCTGCCAATAAGCCTAAGGGTTCACCTTCCAACAGGATAAAGGCTCTACACATACATGCTTTACAACAAAGCATAATTACATATTAAAATGGCCCAGACAAAGTCCAGAGCTAAATTCAGTTGAGTAGCAAGACTGTGTCAACTCTTGCAGTTGCTGTTCAGACACACTAGATGCAGTCTGAC
The DNA here is from genome assembly GCF_021462225.1 of Girardinichthys multiradiatus. Classification (NCBI taxonomy): domain Eukaryota; kingdom Metazoa; phylum Chordata; class Actinopteri; order Cyprinodontiformes; family Goodeidae; genus Girardinichthys; species Girardinichthys multiradiatus. The sequence goes on along the minus strand of NC_061797.1, from coordinate 10,869,557 downwards.
TGACCTCAATTTATTTTGTAAAGAGGAACAGAAAAACATTTCAGATGTGCAAAAAAAAAACCTGTAGTTGCAGTGAAACGTGTTTTTACCAAGTATTTACTCAGGGGGGCTAAATACAAATGCAAGCCACACTTTTCAGATTTTTATTTGTCAAAAAACGAAAAGTTATTTTCTTTCCACTTCAAAATTAGGCACTACTTTTTGTTGATTTATTACATAAATTTAGGGCGTACGATATCAGGAAAACAAATAATTGCGATACGATTGCAATGATTAATATTGACCCATATTTTCTTTCTCTTCTCCACTTTTTGGGAAGTTAAGCATCTTGGGCATCAAGAGCAGTAAAAGTCTGCCCAACAAACTAAATACATCATAAGTCAGTAGCAGCTGAATAAACTTTTACAAAAGCCCAGAATAAGATTCACATCAATAATAAAATCAAACATTGTGGGTGGAGGGAAGGACAGAAGTTAAGTGTATAGATGACATTTTTACCTATCTCTTCCCTCAACTGTCTCTGGGAATATTCCTGGCAAATAAAATACGGATTGGAATGGAGTGTTGAAAACGACACAGTGGGGAAGAGGAGGAGTGCAGGATAATGTGGTTGCCAGAAACGTGGCTCTTCCCCATCTTACAGTGTATATACAGGGGTTGGACAATGAAACTGAAACAGCTGTCATTTTAGTGTGGGAGGTTTCATGGCTAAATTGGACCAGCCTGGTAGCCAGTCTTCATTGATTGCACATTGCACCAGTAAGAGCAGAGTGTGAAGGTTCAATTAGCAGGGTAAGAGCACAGTTTTGCTCAAAATATTGAAATGCATACAACATTATGGGTGACATACCAGAGTTCAAAAGAGGACAAATTGTTGGTGCACGTCTTGCTGGCGCATCTGTGACCAAGACAGCAAGTCTTTGTGATGTATCAAGAGCCACGGTATCCAGGGTAATGTCAGCATACCACCAAGAAGGACGAACAACATCCAACAGGATTAACTGTGGACGCAAGAAGAAGCTGTCTGAAAGGGATGTTCGGGTGCTAAACCGGATTGTATCCAAAAAACATAAAACCCCGGCTGCCCAAATCACGGCAGAATTAAATGTGCACCTCAACTCTCCTGTTTCCACCAGAACTGTCCGTCAGGAGCTCCACAGGGTCAATATACACGGCCGGGCTGCTATAGCCAAACCTTTGGTCACTCATGTCAATGCCAAACGTTGGTTTCAATGGTGCAAGGAGCAGAAATCTTGGGCTGTGGACAATGTGAAACATGTATTGTTCTCTGATGAGTCCACCTTTACCGTTTTCCCCACATCTGGGAGAGTTACGGTGTGGAGAAGCCCCAAAGAAGCGTACCACCCAGACTGTTGCATGCCCAGAGTGAAGCATGGGGGTGGATCAGTGATGGTTTGGGCTGCCATATCATGGCATTCCCTTGGCCCAATACTTATACTAAATGGGTGCGTCACTGCCAAGGACTACCGAACCATTCTTGAGGACCATGTGCATCCAGTGGTTCAAACATTGTATCCTGAAGGCGGTGCCGTGTATCAGGATGACAATGCACCAATTCACACAGCAAGACTGGTGAAAGATTGGTTTGATGAACATGAAAGTGAAGTTGAACATCTCCCATGGCCTGCACAGTCACCAGATCTAAATATTATTGAGCCACTTTGGGGTGTTTTGGAGGAGCGAGTCAGGAAACGTTTTCCTCCACCAGTATCATGTAGTGACCTGGCCACTATCCTGCAAGAAGAATGTCTTAAAATCCCTCTGACCACTGTGCAGGACTTGTATATGTCATTCCCAAGATTAATTGACGCTGTATTGGCCGCAAAAGGAGGCCCTACACCATACTAATAAATTATTGTGGTCTAAAACCAGGTGTTTCAGTTTCATTGTCCAACCCTTGTATGTTTTATGGAACCATGGGAACTCCTTGTGGTGATTCATAAAGTATTTCTCAATACTTTTTTGTCCCCACAGGGTGCTACATCCCACCATCTAGGTCAGAACTTCTCCAAGATGTTCGAGATTGTGTTTGAGGACCCCAAGAAGCCAGGGGAAAAGCAGCTGGCTTTCCAGAACTCCTGGGGCATTACAACCAGGACCATCGGCGTCCTCACTATGGTTCACGGAGACAACATGGGACTTGTACTTCCACCCAGGGTGGCCTGCCTACAGGTACACACATCTATAGCTTTTTAGACTTTGTTACAAATGGCTCCTAAAATAAAATCTGACAAACTGCTCCTTTTCTCAGGTTGTCATTATTCCATGTGGGATCACTGCATCCCTGTCAGAGCAGGATAAGGAGGCCCTCTTGGCTCAGTGCTCCAAATACCTGAGCAGGTTGCTAGATGCTGGCGTCAGGGTGAAAACCGACCTTCGAGACAATTACTCGCCAGGATGGAAGTTCAACCACTGGGAGCTAAAGGTCTTGATTCCGTTTAGATTTAAAAATGAGTAAAATGAGAAGATATGATCAAATAAAGCAACCATTCAGTAAATTATCAAGAAAAACCAGCTCTACTTATGTTCTGCTGGTCTTTTTTTTTTTCTTTGCCTGTATCCTTTCTGTAGGGAGTCCCTGTTCGTCTGGAAGTGGGCCCCAAAGACATGCAGCAGAAGCAGTGTGTCGCAGTGAGGAGAGACACCGGCGCAAAGATGACAATTCCAGAGGCCGAGGTGGAGAAACGGCTGCTTGGCACGTTGGAGGATATCCAGAACAACCTGTTTAAGAAGTAAGGAACATGGCTGGACCTGTGCAACATGAATGCTGAGCTTTAAAAACAATATACTTATATGGCATGTCAGTAGTCCAGAATAATAAGGTTTCACATTAGTGTCAGAATTTGGCATGCTTGTTGCAGAAGAAGGTTATGATCACTGTCCTCTGGCTTACACTACTGCATGATGGGTACGTAGTGTTGATCCCTACGCCCAAAAAATTATTAGCCCTACCTGCTAGGAGGGGAATTACTCAGGATTTCTGCACCCTGCTTTTCTGATTACATATTATCTATAAAATGTCTTGAATGTGTTCATCAGAGCTTCAGATGACCTGAAGACTCACATGGTGGCTGTAGACACAATGGAAGAGTTCCAGAAAGAGTTGGACCAGGGCCAGGTGAGTCCCCCCTGTTCATACCACAGATTCTTCTTTAGCTTCAGGGTTACAATGCAGTCCGGAAAAAATGACTTACATTTAGGCGTTTTTCCATGTCTGGTCAGGTATTGGAAAGAAAACAGTGTGTAGAAAAATATTTGCTTTTCAAGAAACTACTTTCTGTCTATCCATCCATCTGGCTGCAAGTCCTTTTGTTTTTCCATCAACCATCCATCTGTCCATACAATTCTTTGCTTTTTTGATCCATTTGGTTTTACGCGTCCCTTTCAAACCATCTGTGCATCCATCTATCCTCTTGTTTCCATCCATGCACCCATTCCTTCCATTGGTTCTTCTATCAACCACATCCAGCCATTTGTTTTTCCATCATCCGTCCATCTTTCTATTTATCCACTCCCTTCTTTTTCCGTGCTTCCCACCCTAGTCTTATTTTTTTGCAGGTTCCGTACGCAAAGTCTGACCACTGTAGAAATATTTACAACAAATTTCTTGTGAACTTTAAAAATGAAATTCTTCTCTTGAATTCTGAGTCTGGAGAATCCAGAGATGTGTGGAGACGGTGTACCTTCCTCATTAGAGCATATAATCAGTGGATCGTATGTCTTGTTTCATAGATTGTTCAGATTCCTTTCTGTGGAGGAATCGAATGTGAGGACTGGATCAAGAAGACCACTGCCAAGTATGTCCAACATCTTTGTTTATAATAAGTTTCTGTTTACTGTCATTTAGGATCATTTACTGATATTTTTTATTATTAGTCTCATTTTGATAATTCATATGTCAGTGAGGAAGTGGAGAATTAAACCTATACTTCCTCTCACAGGGACCAGGACCTGGAGCCTGGAGCTCCATCCATGGGAGCTAAAAGCCTGTGCATCCCTTTCTCTCCTATTAAAACCCTTCAGCCAGGTCAGATGTGCGTCAGCGGCAAGGAGCCGGCGCAGTATTACACTTTGTTCGGACGGAGCTACTAAGCACCCACTAAAAATGACCATCCCAGTAGAAAAAGGGCTGCCCCACGTTCTCTAACCTGTTTAACTTAACGGAGGGGGCTGACTCCTGTGGTTCAAATTTAAAATATGTATGTTTGTTTTCATGATTTTCTACATGTTGTGAAGCAAATTAAGGGAAGTTAGGGATCTGGAAATAGTTTACTGTTAGAATTTGCTTATTATCCTTTATCAGGCCTTTTTATAGCAGAGGCATCCCAAAAGGCAATCCTGGTTCTTGCCCAGAATTTCCAAAAGGCAGACTTGTTGCTAAACCTAATGTATTTTCTAGAATTCAAATGTAATCAGTGTCATGGTTTTGGTCATAACTTCTGTATCTAATGGGTTTGAGGGTTTAGAAATCTGGAAAACACAAAACATAAGAAGTAGCAATGAAAGGAATTTAACAATCTGCTATCTGAGGAAAAACCTGGCAACACTTCGGCCTCACTTGTAGAGGAACTGTCTCAGGAACTTGGTGAGTACTAAGACTTGCAGTGGGAGAGTAATTCTCACAGGTATATCAGCTATGCTGTTTGTCCGGTTCCGTCATGTTGGCTCATTGTGATCTTCTGAAGCCTACAAACTGTCACCGGAGGAATCACTATATGTTGACAGGTCAATGATGTAGCTGCATACCACTTTTGTCCAGCAAAATATCTTTGCAGTCTGTGTATAATAAAGTAATTTCCACTGCAAACGGTCCTGTGTTGTTTGAGTCATATGGTCTATTGTATGGTAAAACTAAAATAACTTAATGGGAGTATTGCATTATTGATAGCTTTTGGAATCGTTCAAAATTACATGAAGTCTGTCATAACTAACTTGAACAACAAGCAGATGGTTAATTGCTGTGATGTAACTAATCAGGATGCTTACATCAGGAGTCCTAATGTAGGTCAATTTGATATATTTTCAAAATAAATAAGTAATATCTGTTCTGTACTGAGGCTGTCAGTAACGATTTTTGATGTGGACGATACTGTATGGCTTCCTACACAGGGCAGCACAACAAAACGTCATCAGGTGTGGCCTGAACGTAACCGATCTTTCTATGGCTTATTGGATACACAAATGTGTATTTTGCTGCTTTCTTGGCATTAGGGTCGACTCCAATTGATAAAATATAAAAAGCACAACATTTAGTCTGGTCAAACATGGGAAAAATGATTCCACTCTGATTATGAATACTCTATGTCACCATCTTTTAGTTTTTCGTTTTGTAGTGTTTTTTACAACAGTTTTTGTTTTAATTAAAGTAATCGTTTAGAGTGGAAAGGTGTAATTTGAAATGTAATAGTTAGCATTGTGATTACGTCTTTTATTTTGAAAGCCTATGGCGGATGTTCTTACTCTTCAAATTGTACAGCTGTCCTGTCAGTCCCATAAGGCTGCAGCGAGGTATAGAAACGTAGTTTTGTGTAAAGATGGGTGACACCGGCTTGTCAGACGAGGCCGTGGCGGCGGCTTGTAAAAACGGAGACCCTTTAACTAAGGTAAGCAGAAGGTTGTGTTAGTGAACATAAATAATAAACCATAAACACGCTCAAAGCCAACAGGCCAAACACTTCCTGATAGGTTAACCTGCTGTTTGCGCTGCGCCTATTTTCGGACACATTCCTTAATTTGTAGACGTGGGATTTTTCGACGTTTGCAGTTCTTTGGTTCGTTTGGACATGGTTGGCGAAGCGCCTGATACCTGCTATGTAGATGATCACATTCCCAACTACTGAAGTGGTTTTTTTTTTCGCAGAGGCCGTTGTAGCCGAACTTGTGCTTGCCTGTTCGATAAATGAACTCCGGAACTCGGTGGACGTTTTTGTCCCGGGTCAGGATTTATGAACGTATTCCCGTCAAGCGTGCGCAGCACAGGGGAGTAAACTGACCAATACAAAGAGGGATTTACGGGTCTAAATTGGTTTTAGCCAACATGCAGTGTCTCTCTGGGTGTCCTGCTGCAGATTGTGGACATGAAATAGACGAGAGTGGACTGGTGTCTGCAGGGAAACACGTCAATACATGTTAAATCACACGAATGGAGGCTTCTCTTTGGTTTACGTTCTAGTGGAAATCATTTGAAACAATATTGCATTATTAAATCATCATCAAAACTGACAGATGAGTTAAAATATCAGTTCCCACCTCCAATGAAGTTGGGACGTCGTGTAAAACCGAATAAAAAAAACAGGATACAGTGATTTGCAAATCCTGTTCAACCTATAAGTAATTAGAACCACTACAAAGACAAGATAATTAATGTTCAAACTGATAAACGTGTTTTTTTTTGTGTGCAAATATTCACTTATTCTGAATTTGATGCTTGCAACACATTCCAAAATAAGCTATGTTTACCACTGTGTTACACCACCTTTCCTTTTAGCACTACTTAATGAGCAACACTAATTGTTAAGGATTTGTAGGCGTATTCTTTTCCATTTTTGCTTGATGTACAGCTTCAGTTGCTCAACAGTCCGGTATTTTGTGCTTAATAATGCTCCACACATTTTACAAAGGCCGACCGGTCTGGACTGCAAGCAGGCCAGACTAGAACCTGGACTCCTTTACTGTGAGCCTCGCTGTTGTAACACTGTGCAGAATGTGGCTTGGCATCGTCTTACTGAGATAACAGGCCTGAAAAACACGTTGCTTGGATGGCAGCATGTGTTGCTCTAAAACCTGTATGTGCCTTTCAGCATTAATGGTACAGATGTGCAGGTTATATATGCCATGGTTGCTAACAGACCCCAATACCATCACAGATGCTGGCTTTTAAACTTTGCACTGATAACAATCTGGATGATCCTTTTCCTCTTTGGCCTGGAGGACATGAGATGAATGTTCCAAACTGGTGTTTTCTAGCATTCCTCAACATTCCCAGTCTTTTTTTTGCTCCTGTCCCAGCTTCTTTGGAACGTGCTGCAAGCATCAAATTCAAAATGGGTGAATATTTGCAAAAAAAAACAGAGTATCAGTTTGAACATTAAATATCTCCTCTTTGTATTGTATTTATTGTAAATATGTTGAACAGGATTTGCAAATCATTGTATTATGGTTGTGTTTACTTTTTACACGACGTCCCAACTTCATTAGAACCGGGGTTGTACTTTAACTGAGACGTTTCTAGGGCAAAAAGAAGAAGGCAGCTTCATGTGTTTGACACAGGAGAACTGGGATATCCTTATGAGATCATATCTTCTTGCATTAGCTTTGGTGGATTTATGATCAGTTCTCAGTTTCAGTTCATGCCTCATGGATGTCCCAAGCGTGCTCATGTACCCCCAGGGCTCGCTTTGATCTGGAATATACAAGCAGCATTTATTTGGTTGGTAAGAAGGGTATTTGAATGATGGTGTATCAACAGATGGATCCATTAGTATTGGATGACCTTTCACATCTTGCAGTGCACTCTGGCAGAAGTTCCTGAGGTCCTATATGAATGTGATGTGTTTAGTCTAAATACAACAGCTCCCTTATACAGCTCTGATAACCGAAGCTGGTGTTAGTTACTTGATTATATAATAAACAGCTTTACACCATCATGCAAACCCCTGAGGAGCCGTACACTTTATAAGAGAGGATGCTTAAAATGCCTTAAAAAGCAACACATAAATCTATTTTCTATCCACATATCAAATGTTAGACAAAGTACTGTTTAAAAGTGTTACATTTCCTAATAGTTTTATGTAAATGGACCCACAGTGAATATAGCAGACTTAAAAGGGGAAGTGAATTCAAACTGTGAATGCTAGATCATTGTCTGAGCTGCCCTGTTAGCCAAAATGTTCAATCTACAAATCTCCATAGTTCATTAAATGCCACTGTTTGACCTAGGTGCTCCCAAATGGACATGTTTATGTTTAAGATCTTGAGTCACCATAATATCCAAAAACACTATATTGCCACAAGTATTGGGTCACACCACCAAATCGATGAGTTCTGAACAGATTTCTGACCTCAACCTTGTTGAGCACCTGTGGGATGAAATTAACGAGGAGGCTGAAATTCTGGTTTTCACATCTGACTATGAACACACTCCTGAACCTTGTGGATGATGTTTACTGAAAAGTTATATCTGCTGTTGCTGACAACAGTGGGTCCATCAACATATTGGACTTCATAGATTAAGAATATGATGTCTGCCCCCCCTTGATTTAAGGGGGCAGCAAAGACTGAGGCAGAGGCTCACCCTCTAGCAGAACACAGATGTAAACTTGCAGCTGTAATTGGATCATTGTGCAAAGTATTGACCCGGTGGGGGCTGAGTATAAATGCAAGCCAACCATCCAGAATTCTCTTAGTAGAAAACCTTAAAGACCAACTCAGAGGTTGCTGGTTGTGACTTGACAACATTTACTTAAGAAAAGTTTATGTATGAAAACATATTATACAGTGAACCACTGTCGGTGTCCCTCTGACAATTTGTCTTAAGCCAAATTTTACGATTTATTTCACCATTGCCATGGTGACCGACTGATTTCGAGCCACAGACTAAGCGTTGAGCTCTGATGCCAGGAAGCTCTGCTGCACTCATGGGTAAACTAGCTGCAATAAGATACCAGCTGCTTCTCACTATGACTGAAGGTGGCTGTAGCTGTTGTTAAAGTGATGTGTTTATGTGTGTGTAAAGATTTGTCAATTTATGCCTGTTTTAGGATTTTATGATGCAGCAAACCATGCTGAGGGTGAAAGATCCAGTGAAATCCCTGGATTTCTACACCAGGATCCTTGGCATGACGTGAGTTGTGGTTTGCAGGCTGCTGGATATGAAAATATTTATGTATTTTATGACATGTGACTAGCTGCCATAGATTAATCAAGCGTTGTGAAAGGTTTCCTTCTGCTGTGCAATACGTTGCAGGCTACTGCAAAAGTTTGACTTTCCCTCCATGCGTTTCACGCTCTTCTTCTTGGGCTATGAGGACAAGAAGGAGATTCCTGCAGATGTGAAGGAAAGGACAGCCTGGACCTTTTCAAGGAGAGCCACCGTCGAGCTTACACAGTAAGGATGGAGGTTGTACCAGTGATGGCTGGGAAGAAACACTTTCAGTAACAGTTGTGAGCTTTCTTAAAAACAGGCTGTGAGTTTCACAGCACTGCGATGCTCAGTTATAATCATTCTTACCAACACAGAAGAGATGAAGCCTTGCAAAGGGAGTTTTACCCTTTGAACGTTTTCCCTTTTTGTCACATTACAACCCCGAACTTGTGTGGTTGAACAACACGAAGAAGTGCATAAGTGGGAAGTGGAAGGATAAGGATATGTCAACAAGGCGTGGACGGGGGAGTTGAGTTTTACTCGGAACATCAACTTCCCAAGTTTGAAGTTTTAAAAATAAAAACAGTTATCCATAGATGGGAAATTTGAACAGGGAAGTCAGCGGTTTCTCACCAATGCCAACCATACACTCCAACAGCCCGTCTGCCAGTTTGTATTTTATTAAATCTTTCACTCTATACAACTTGTTTTTGTTAACATGTAAAAATCAGACGAATACATTGTCTTAGCTTGTATTACTAATAGCATGATGGCCAATAATTACATCAGTTCTTCAGATTCAACTGGAACACAGTTGATCCAGGTTATATATGATTCCCCGACGATTTCAGATGTAAATGGAAGACCGTATTGGTAGCCATCAACCTTTCTTCCTGTTCGCTGTCATCCAATACAGAACACTTATTGCATTATATTCACCTTGCAAATTATTAATAACACATGTCCTCTAAGGGCCACTAGAGGGAGCCCTAGGACCACTGGTGGTACCCCCACCACAGTTTGAGAACCATGGGTTTGCATTAAAGCATACTGATGTGTGACAATGGGCTAGTCAAAGTTCAGGCCAGCATATAATTGAGAAGAAATCATTTTCTCCAGCCAATCTGACTGAGCTTAAGTTGTTTTGCAAAGAAGAGTCAGAAATGTCCTCTAAATATTTAAAGCTGCTAGAGACATTCTGTGGTGGACCTGCAGCTGTAATTTCAGCAGAAGGTGGTTTGACTCAGTGGGGTGAATACACCTGCACAGCACACCTTTTAGATTTTAATTTGTAAAAAATGATTAAGAGCATGTATCATTTTCCTTCCACTTCACAATTATCCACCATTTTGTGTTGGTGTATGGTATAAAATCCTAATAATGGAGTTTAAAGTCTGGGTTGTAAAGTGTCAAGGTGATGAAGTTCAGCTGGTATCAATAGTTTTCAAGGAGCAGTACTACAGGCTACAGTTAGTAATATAAATTGGTAATTGGCTTTATTAGAGCTTCAGATGAAATCTAGACTGGATCTCACTGGGTATTAACTTTGCCTGTCCTCCTTGTCCCCTGTCTTTCCTCATGTGTTCGTCCTACTGTCCCCTGTGTCCTTCAGTAACTGGGGTTCAGAGTCTGATGACAGCCAATCTTATCACAATGGGAACTCCGATCCACGTGGATTTGGTAAATTTGGTTCCTATTTTTACTGAAAGCATAGTGTTAAAGTTTGTGATTAGCAGCCCTCCTGTGACTCTTATTGGAGCAACTGACTTTCTATTATTGATTTTCCTAAATATGCCAGTGTAAACCCACCTGGCTAAGTTTTGTATAAGTTTATAAGTTCAGTGTGCCATAAAAAGAAATACTCTCTATTTGAATTGTTTGTAGGACACCTTGGTATCGCAGTTCCTGATGTTTATGCAGCTTGTAAGATGTTTGAGGAGCAAGGAGTAACATTCGTCAAGAAGCCAGATGATGGTAAGATGGGAGAAACGGCGAAGAGAAAAAAATTCTATCCAGTCTTTCTGGACCCACAGTAAATATTTAAAGGTTTGATTCATTTTTTATGAGATTCAGGTTGTTCAAGTAAATTCTCTCCTCTTCCTCCTCATGTTTTTTCCTCAGGTAAAATGAAAGGCTTGGCCTTCATCCAGGACCCTGATGGATATTGGATTGAAATTCTGAGTCCTAACAACATGGTGTCCATCACCTCCTAAAAACTAACAGCATCCCTACCTGCTGCGCTGCATAAGACCCGGCCTGCTGTGGCTTCACTAGGAGAACACAGCAGCATTGTTTAACACATGGAAGAGCTGTGAGCCAGTGGATTGGGAACATCTGCATATTGGCAGTAAGGGTACCCCAGCTCGGCCCGGACTAATAATGGACAGCTGACATGCAAACAGATTAGTTATTGTGATATATAGTTCTCTACTTTATATAGCTGTTGCTTTGGTCTGTTATCATTATGGTTACATTGAAATAAATGTGAAAGCCACAGCATAAACCATTGATTTCTACAATCATTTCAGTGATTTCGAAACCGGAAAGTGTGCGCATGTGTGTGTGTGTGTGTGTTCCTGTCTTGGCATCACAGTGAGAACCATTTTCCCGATTTCACCATCAAGTTGAGGACCGTTTGTACCAAAGTGAGGACATTTTGCTGGTCCTCACGACCTATTTTGCTAACGGTTAGGTTTAGGACTAAGATGTGAATTGACTTTAGGTTAAGGTTAGGGTTAGGCATGAACTGGTAATAGTTAGGTTTAGGGTTATTGTCAGGGTTAGGGCATAGAAAGGGTTGAAAATGACTGAAAATCAATGGAAGTCAATGGGAGTCAACAGATGGTCCTCACTACATATAGCAAAACAAGAGGTTGTGTGTGTGTGTGTGTGTGTGAACTAAAATGGTGAGGATCTAAAGTGAAACTTTCTTGAGCTTTATCATGTTCAGACACAACTTGTGGCTCTGAATCGACAGCGTTCATTATTGAGAAAAGAATTACTGACATGGAGCAGCTAGTCTTCCATTTTCTTTTTTAAGAAGAGAGCTTTAAATCTGTTTTATAAGTTTGCATATTTACATTTTCTAAATAACTTGTTAATTTTCAAATAAGTCACATTCCAATAAACCTCTGCAAATAATTTAAACCTCATGTTTCTTATGAAAAAAATATGAGGGAAACTCCTCAGTAATTGTTAAAATCTCCTTCAGTGTGGGTCACTGATGAAATTATTCAAGTACTTTTCTGGACATCATAAAAACACTAGAAAAGTAACAAAGTTTGCTTTTTCCTTACACAATTTGTTTCCTGCTCCTTAAAGTGTATTGGGTTCTTCCAGTGTTCTTCGCAAAGGTCCAGATTATACAAACAGGAGGGTTATCTTCATTCTAAAAAAAACAAATTCGCTCACATTTTGCAGTTTTCCACAGCTTCTTCAGCCCAATTGATTTGGGGAAACCTTTCAAAAGAAGTAAATCGGAGTGCTTCCCCATCCTGCATGACAGGCTTTCTTAGTTTAGCAATCTAAGTTTGCTGTTTGCTGCTTCTTCACCTACTTTTTAGAGAACTTGACACATGTTCTATTGAGGTTCAAATCTGAAGTTTCCTCCCCTTATGTCAAAAAATTCTGGAAAATGCGCTGATCCTGTCCACATCTTTTGGAAGAAGTTGTTCTTGGGCATTTTGATAGAACTCTTCATTTGTGGCAGTGTTGTATTTTGTAATAATTGCAGAATATCAGTCTGTCTTTGTGGAAGGGAATAATTGGGTCGGTAAAAGTCTAGACTTCACTGAATGTGCAGATGCATCCACACCCATTTGCTATCCTGTAGTTCTACTGCTGCTGAACCTCTCAGTTCCCAATGATCCAGAAAAGCCTTCTTCCAGGGGCAGTGATTTGTAGCAGAGGTTGCCTACATCTGAGGCCATTTTGATCCTAGATACAATGCTTTGTGACTTTTCTTTGGAGGTAACCACTACTGAATTGAAGGAGCCAATGATTTTAAACCCATCTGCCTCTCTTTTTTTAGCAATCGGTCTGCAAATAATTAGATTGAGAGATCTCAATTGGACTGTTTTACTTTACCTTTGTTAATGATATGGCTATCCTAATGGGAAGCTAGCTAATCATTTGTGCCAGAGTACAATACGTTGCATTTTGGTTAAATACGAAGGTCGTTAGGTTGAAGAAGCTCTTTGTAACTAATTACTGCCTGTGATCAGTCTGCACACTTGTCTAAAGCTTGTTGTGACTGACCTGCACAGAGACCGAACTGCAACCTTCTTGTAAATCTTTGGAATTAGAGCGGATGCTGCAATTCTGGTTTTCTTATCTATGAACACACTCCTAAACCTTGTGGAAGATATTTACTGAATAGTTAAAGTTGCTACTGCTGGGAACGGTGGGTCCATCAACAAATTGGACCTTTATAGATTATTAAGAATAGAATGACATCAAAGTTCATGTACATGTAAAAGTACACAGGCAACTACTTTTGGCAATATAGTGTAGATGGATAGATATAGATACATGGGGCTTGGTGGTGCCCCCCAGAACATTGCACCCCTTGGAAGAAAACCATATTACCCTTATGAAATTCGGCCACTGTTTATGGATGTTTCCTGTTGCAGAAATAAAACTCTTTCTGGCTTCCTTCTTTTTGTCCACAAATTACATGATGAATCGCTCTTTCTGCCTATCAATGGATTTTTTTTTTTAGCAATAATATGTCCTTCACTCCATTTATCATTTTTGTAATGTGAAAAAGCAGTTTCTTTTTTTGCTCAACGCTTAGCTCCAGCTCATCTGTGAACCAGTTCAAAATAAATAATTAAAATCCCAAGTAACACCATATGACAAGTCAACTGTATGCGGTGTAAAATCTGAGTAAAAATAAACAGGACTTGTTGAACTAAAAAAATGAACATTTCTGGCAGAATCTAATGTCTCCACCTAAAGGTATCCAAGCCTTATTAAACAGTGGGAAAGTATTTGCCCCTTCGCTGTGTCTTCCTTTTTTTTCTTTTTTGGCACACTTGCATGTATCGTATAATCATGCAAAATTTAATACCAGACAAAACCTGAGTAAATACAAGAAAGTGTTTTAAAATGATGTTTTGTATTTATTTAGGGGAAAAGCTATCAAACCCAACCTGGCCCCCTGTAAGAGAACCTAGCATTAATCTAACATGGTCATGATAGTGTGGGGTTGTTTGGTGCTTCAGCACCTGGATGACTTGGCGTAAATGATGGAACCATGAATTATCTATCAGAACCTAAAGGACGACGTAATCAGTTTGTGACCTTAAGCTGAAGAGTAATTGGTTTGCAGCCAGACAATGATCTGAAGCACACCAGCAAGTCCACCTCTGATCCATCAAAAAAAAAAAGAAAGGATTTTAAGGTGCTCTATTCAGTCTGGACTGGTACTGAATATGTTATTCATATATCTGATATCTGATTTGGATGCTGTGGCCTGACATTTAAACACACCGTTGTTGCTCGAAAACTCCCCAATGTGACTGTATTAAGACAATTCTGCAAAGAAGAGTGAGCCAGAATGCCTAAACAGGAATGCATAAGATTTATTGCCAGCAAACTGGTTTTTACTTTAATAAATGAAACCACCATTGGAAAATTGCTCTATTTACTCAGTTTGTCTTTGATAATAAAAGTTTGTTTGATGATCGGAAGTAAGTGTGAGAAAAAAGCAAAAAAAAACAGGAAATCTGTAATGAGGCAAATCATTTTTCATGGCACTGTACATCTGGCTGAGTCTGAGGGTTTTGTGTCAGCAGATGGCAGCAAAACCTTTTCTAACAACTCTAATCCCAAACCTTGTTCAGTTACAGTGTTGTGCATTAAAACCTGAGAACATTTTTGATTTGAAACCCTTCAAACTCATTTACATTCTTTGTAGGAGTATATTATTTGTATAGCTTATTTTTATATATATTCTGTCTCCTACTTGTTTTATTTTAATCCTAGCTGTTAGACCTGCTCTTCTAATAAAAGCATCTATTCAAACTTATACAATGTTATTATTGTTATTGCAATAAGAAACTGTCTACTTTATGTTGGTATCTCTAACTGTACCTTTTCACTTTGCAAATGCACTGATTTATGCTTCTGTTAAAAACCTGTTGGATTTCTGCACAAAACCTGTAAGTGCCTCAGAGAAGCCACTCATACTATCCGCTTTCATCTGAGTGCTGTTGTCACAGTTCTCTTATCAGAATCTAACCCTAAAGCACTCATTTGTACATCTTTCAGAGACAGAACCCAGAAAATCAAATCACATAAGTTCTCAAGTTTGTTAAAATGGTAGAAAGTAACTGTTTATCTAATCAAATTTTAAACCTTGGTGTTAATCAAAGATCCATCCATCCATTTTCCATCCCTGCTTCTTCCATAGTCGCTGGGGAACTGGTGCCTATCGCCTGCAGTCTATGGGCAGGAGGAAGGCTACACCCTGAACAGGTCGACAGTCCATCGCAGGGCAACACAGAGACACAAAGGACAAACAACCATTCATACACAAGGGCAATTGAGAGATATTATTTAAGTTTGACCAGTTAACCTAACAGTCATGTTTTTGGACTGTGGGAGGAAGCTGAAGTACCCAGAGAGAACCATGCATGCAGAACATGCAAACTCCATGCAGAAAGACCCCCGGCCGGGAGTTGAACCCAGGACCTTCTTGCAGCAAGGCAACAGTTCTACCAACTGTGCATCATGCAACCCGCAGCTGTAACAACTCTCCCTAAGATAAAGGAGGTAGAAACAATAGAATAACGGTGCTAGTAAAAACTAAGATGAGGTTGGTACAGCTGGGTTGTAAGGGTAGCAATTATTTGTGACCAACTTCACTCATTTTTCAAGATTTATTTCAATAAAGCAGACAGCATGGACTTAAATGGCCTTTTTAATTGTTCTTTTGATTTCTATCCTCAAAATGATCTCATGGCTCTTGAAATCATAAACCTGGATTAAACATTTCCCCCTCCCACATTTCCACAGCAGTGGCATGCTGCCTGTACTTCAATTAAATCAGATCAAGACTGAAGCATTAATTAGCATTGCAATTTTGTATCTGAAAATAATCAAACAAATACTTCAGTGTAGGCTTTTTTAACATACAGACATGGACATGTTTGTTGGCTCCCCTGGTAAAACGTTTTCCCAGACCACGCATGCAGCTAATGCTAAATTAGGTAACGCGTAGCTGGATGTTTGTGCTCTTTGGAGTTGTCTGGTCTGTCTGCTTAACAGCTTGTCAGATTTATTGGACAAGTGACATGTAGTTGAGGGTCTGCTTGCATACAAGTTTTGGGTTCCCCTAAATGTGACTGAAGCCTATCTAACTAACCGCTACCTTGAGAGACTTAGAGGTCAGTCAGTCATTTTCTACCGCTTATTCCATAGTGGGTCGCGGGGAAGCTGGTGCCTATCTCCAGCAGTCTATAGGCGAAAGGCAGGGTACAATTGTAATCTTTGTGAAGCCGATAGGGAAACAACTTGCATTTGATTATAGGTACAGAACCTCCAACACACATCTGACAAAAGGAATCCTGGGGATTTGGGTACCTTCTGTTTGCATTTCTCAAAAAGGCCAAAGACCATTTATTTAAATCAGCCTAATGATTTATGGGGAAGTTGTGAAAAGAACTGCACTACACCTACAGTCCAGTAGATGGCATTACTCCTTTACTCCCTTTTAAAGATTTGCCTAAAAATGTAAAGTAATGATTTAAACCTGTTCTGCTTATGGATCCAGTGCGACTGGATGCAACAATGGACAGCATAATAAAAAACGCCTTAAAAACAAGTCATCTTTTAAAAATTTTTAATATACTTTCATTTAGTGTGTTAGAATGATTTGAAATCCCCGGCATTTTGTGTTTATGGTATACTAAAGTTGTATCCTTTTTGGTTATTTCCTTCGAACTCCTTTCCGTGTTCTTGTCAACTTGATATATGCCATGTTTGGTTTTGTAAGTTTGTAAGTTTAAAAAAAAGGAGCGAAGCACATAATCAGACATGAATAAGGATGGAGAGAGAAGGGGAAGACATGCCACCATCATGTGCCACTATCTGCATAGTGGTACATGGTGGTGGCCGCATCATGCAGTGGGGATGCTTTTTCTTCAGTCGGGAAAGGGAGGCTGATCAGAGTTGATGGAGAAATAACTGGAGCTAAATACAGGGGAATTCTTGAAGAAAACCTGCTGGAGGCTGTAAAAGAGGTTCACCTTCCAGCAAGACAATGACCCTAAACACCACCAGAGCTACAGAGAAACCGTTATGATGTAAGCACATATGTTTGTTAAAATGGCCCAGTCAAAGTCCAAATGTGATCATTTGTGGCAGGACTTGAAAATACTGTTCACAGTTACTTTTCATCAATGAGCTAGTTTGCAAAGAAAAGGATAAAGCAGGTAGAGACATACACAGTATTATAGCTTTAACTGGAGTGAAGGAGGGCTCAGGGGATCAGAAAGTTAAATTGCTCCAATCTTTCAACATTTAAATTTAATGATTAATATCAAAAGAAATCCAGGAATGTAGTAAAAAAAAATCATATAACTAGTTTTTTCATTAAAAAGAGAGCTCCTGTTGTAACTCACAGGAACCAGTCTCGATGCTGAGAGAGATGAAACATTTGAAAAGGTCACTCTGTGTTAAATGCCACTTTGAAATGGCAGAGCCAGTCAGCAGAGATTACATCCCCCTGCATGTCCAATGTGGTTGTATTATCTACTGTGAGCTCTGATGACTGCTATCTTTGCACTTTATCTGTAGGTGACCGAAAAATTCATTGACCACAGTGACAAAGTGGCTCCTGGAGTGCAAAGCCTACAGCCCAACAAGTTTAATATTGACTGAAACAAAGCTGTACACATTACAAAGCTGACATTTCCATCTAAAAACTAAACACTTGTGCAGACAAAGTAAAATTCAATTTCTATTGATTTCTTTGTGTACAAAAATTACTGTAGTTCACTGCTTCACCTCGCCCAATGAAAGGAAGAAGACACCGATAAATCCATCCTTCCATCATTCATAAACAAGACACCATAAAAAAACTTAGACTCCTCCCCTTGAAGCAGAGACTGATCTCTGACCTGTAGGGAGAAGTCCACCTTTTTCAGGGTTATTAGTCAAACATTCTAAATTGCACTAAACTGCAAGAGCTTCACTAGAAGGCAATTAAAGAACTCAAAAATAACTTTTCAAAGCTTTGTATTTAGTGATTTCTTGAGTTATAAAAAGGAAATTGATCTATTATCTCAGTTTAGTTTTTCTAGTGAGTTTATGATATTAACACGGTAGGACATTTTTTAATCCATATAAACAAGTATAGCATGTATTTGTCATGATGTAGAGAACTTTGGTTTAGTTTTGACACCTTGGTTTGGGTCAGTTTGTGTTTTTGTGCTTTGAATCCCTGTGTTTGCTCTCTATTTTCAGCCATTCTCTCCAATTAGCTGTCCTCAATTTCCTGGACCTGCTCCGACACAGCTGGAACACATCAGTAATCACAGCTGTTTTCCATCAAGTAATCATATATGCCTTCTTGGTTCCTTGTCGGACCCCTGTTTCTTCATTCATTGTAGGTTCTGGTTTATTATTTTTTTTGCAACCTGCCTGTCTGCCCTCCTAACATGATGACATAGTAATGTCAGGCCTCTCCCTTGTCACCGTTGGCCAAGGTTAGGGTCAGGCTTTCATTTTTGTAAATTAAAACACACTGTTGGGCTGCTTGGTGGCTTGAGCCACACGCAATATGCTAAAGAGTAAAAAGGTTGCAACATTTTTGGCATCTCTGCCCAGTGGTGGGTTGTACTAAAAAAAATAACAAGAGTAGCGTTACTTTAACTCAAGTAAAAGTAAAACGTTGTGCTCCAAAAAAATTCCTCTAGTAGAATTAAAAAAGTACTTAGAAAAAGGGCTACTTAAATACTGCGCAACTGTTTGATCATAACATCTGATTTAATTTGAGAACAATTATGTAATCAGACAGACAAAAATGTAAAGTTATGTGCCAGTTCAGGCATATTACTGAATAAAATAAAATATGCACAAAATTCAATAACATTAATACAAAATGACAAATTCAGGCTGGAGAAACTATTTACAAATCAAATTCTTTCACAGCATAAAGCTTTTAAAACAGTACCGGTATTACAGTAGGTAATCAGTATTCATTAGAGCAAATTACTTCCAGTGACAATATCTAGTGTTTAATATACAGAGGTTGGATAATGAAACTGAAACACCTGGTTTTAGACCACAATAATTTATTAGTATGGTGTAGGGCCTCCTTTTGCGGCCAATACAGCGTCAATTCATCTTGGGAATGACATATACAAGTCCTGCACAGTGGTCAGAGGGATTTTAAGCCATTCTTCTTGCAGGATAGTGGCCAGGTCACAACGTGATACTGGTGGAGGAAAACGCTTCCTGACTCGCTCCTCCAAAACACCCCAAAGTGGCTCAATAATATTTAGATCTGGTGACTGTGCAGGCCATGGGAGATGTTCAACTTCACTTTCATGTTCATCAAACCAATCTTTCACCAGTCTTGCTGTGTGTATTGGTGCATTGTCATCCTGATACATGGCACCGCCTTCAGGATACAATGTTTGAACCATTGGATGCACATGGTCTTCAAGAATGGTTCGGTAGTCCTTGGCAGTGACGCGCCCATCTAGCACAAGTATTGGGCCAAGGGAATGCCATGATATGGCAGCCCAAACCATCACTGATCCACCCCCATGCTTCACTCTGGGCATGCAACAGTCTGGGTGGTACGCTTCTTTGGGGCTTCTCCACACCGTAACTCTCCTGGATGTGGGGAAAACAGTAAAGGTGGACTCATCAGAGAACAATACATGTTTCACATTGTCCACAGCCCAAGATTTGCGCTCCTTGCACCATTGAAACCGATGTTTGGCATTGGCATGAGTGACCAAAGGTTTGGCTATAGCAGCCCGGCCGTGTATATTGACCCTGTGGAGCTCCTGACGGACAGTTCTGGTGGAAACAGGAGAGTTGAGGTGCACATTTAATTCTGCCGTGATTTGGGCAGCCATGGTTTTATGTTTTTTGGATACAATCCGGGTTAACACCCGAACATCCCTTTCAGACAGCTTCCTCTTGCGTCCACAGTTAATCCTGTTGGATGTGGTTCGTCCTTCTTGGTGGTATGCTGACATTACCCTGGATACCGTGACTCTTGATACATCACAAAGACTTGCTGTCTTGGTCACAGATGCGCCAGCAAGACGTGCACCAACAATTTGTCCTCTTTTGAACTCTGGTATGTCACCCATAATGTTGTGTGCATTTCAATATTTTGAGCAAAACTGTGCTCTTACCCTGCTAATTGAACCTTCACACTCTGCTCTTACTGGTGCAATGTGCAATCAATGAAGACTGGCTACCAGGCTGGTCCAATTTAGCCATGAAACCTCCCACACTAAAATGACAGGTGTTTCAGTTTCATTGTCCAACCCCTGTATGTTCTCTTGACCTCCATATTTCTACCACAAAGTTACTTAAGTTAAGGTAACTAGTTACTACCTACCTCTGGTGTGTGTGTGTGTGTGTGTGTGTGTGTGTGTGTGTGTGTATCACAGTGAGAACCGTTTTCCCGATTTCACCATCAAATTGAGGACCGTTTGTACCAAAGTGAGGACATTTTGCTGGTCCTCACGACCTATTTTGCTAACGGTTAGGTTTAGGACTAAGGTGTGAATTGAGTTTAGGTTAAGGTTAGGGTTAGGCATGAACTGGTAATAGTTAGGTTTAGGGTTATTGTCAGGGTTAGGGCATAGAAAGGGTTGAAAATGACTGAAAATCAATGGAAGTCAATGGGAGTCAACAGATGGTCCTCACTACATATAGCAAAACAAGAGTGTGTGTGTGTGTGTTCCTGTCTTGGCATCACAGTGAGAACCATTTTCCCGATTTCACCATCAAATTGAGGACCGTTTGTACTAAAGTGAGGACATTTTGCTGGTCCTCACGACCTATTTTGCTAACGGTTAGGTTTAGGACTAAGGTGTGAATTGACTTTAGGTTAAGGTTAGGGTTAGGCATGCACTGGTAATAGTTAGGTTTAGGGTTATTGTCAGGGTTAGGGCATAGAAAGGGTTGAAAATGACTGAAAATCAATGGAAGTCAATGGGAGTCAACACATGGTCCTCACTACATATAGCAAAACAAGTGTGTGTGTGTGTGTGTGTGTGTGTGTGTCAAGGTGTGGGCATGGTTTATGTATGGATATGCAATCTCTCTCGAACCTTTTACTGATGATGCTTCCCCTACTCTTCAATTTAAACTTAATAATATAAACCAGCTCATGCCATAACCATCAAAACTAATAAAATATGAAATGGCAGTTCTTTTGTGTGAGCCTACTGCAGGCAGGGAGTGAGTTCAACTCTGGGTTTGCAGGTACAGGAGAGACGAGCAGCAGAATCTGCAACTTAAGACTGCCTCACGTAATAAGCTGTGGACAATGCTTTCCAAGCCATTACTGTGAATGTGTTGTTTGACGGCAGGGTTGGGCTGCGCCAAGATAAGCGAAGCTCAGACTGCAGCTAACTGCCAAGCATGCAACCCTGTTCCTGTTCCATGTGCCTAGGCTAAAAATATTTTAACTTGGGCTCTTGGTTCTGTAATGTCATCAGGATGTCTAAAATCACAGACCACCTGGTACAAGTCCACAAAAACCAATGCAGAGGAGAAGCTAGCAATCTCTTAGTATCTGGAGCTTTTGATGAGTTATTAAAGACATATTACAACAATAGGTCTGTGAAACCATTTAACACTTTTGGAGTAAAAGGTGAGTTTAAACGAGATGGAGTTAGATCTGTTTTTTATGATAGAAAAACTGTTAGCTAACACAATTGCCCTTTCTTACAATCAGTTTACTCTGGTATGAGTGAGTACCTTTTGAAATTGAATGACTATATTTTGTCAAGAACTGATTCCCTCATGAACATATTTGCCTCCTCTGTGCAGCCTGCTCAGCTCTCTTCTCTCTTGCTTTTGGCTCCACCCCCACAGCAAGCGCAGCTCATGGCTTCTTCTATCTGACAGAGGCCTAATGCAATCAGTCTTTACTGACACTGCTTACTGACTATAGTACAGGTCATTGTAGCCAAAATAACAACACAGGTTTTGTTTTTTATCGACACGAGTGGGAGTTTTGTCAGCTGATGGGCTTGAATAGAATAAGGGTTTTATCATAGTGCTTTAAAGTGGCTGCACATAAAGACAGTGTAGAGCAAATGTTCTATCACAATTTCGGACTCATTTACCTTTCTGTCAATTCATACAGGAAATATGTGAATCACAGCAGATTAAGGGAACATTTGACCATATCTAGAGTAGGGTTTAAGGTATGTGAGCAAAGTAAAAAGTAGATAATTAAACAAAGGTGCATAAGCTGGCTAAGGGGAGGTTACAAATGCAAAGCAATTACAATGTTTATTGGTGCATATCACAGTCTGTATAACTCTCTTTTTTATTGGTAAAAGATTACAAACTAGTTCAAGTTGGAACTCTGAATGAAGTTCAGAATATGTAAAATAGGGCTGTCAAAAATGTGGCCTGTGGGTCATTTGCAGCCTTCAGAATTATATTGTATGGTCTGTGGGAGCAATTTAAAAATGTTATGAATTATGCCTGGCGCAGGAGGTTAATGGAGATGTTTTTTTCAGTCTTCGATGTGAGGTTTTCACTGATGTGAAGCCTTTCAAAAAAGCAGACAAATTAAAAGCTTAAAAGAAAATGTTAGGTACAACACAAAGTATCCATCTTTATTAACCACTTTTACTGCTTTTATTTCAGGTTAAATGCTATTACTCAAAAGCAAACTTGGGCGCACCTATTTAGTTAACTTGGCTACACAGCAGGTGTTCTCAAAGAAAGATTGACCTGTATCCAGTTCTTGTTGCTGAGTATAGATCTAAAACATTTCTAGACAAAGAACATGGAAAACAATTGACCCCCCAAAACATTTGGGAAATTGTATGCCCTTCTTCTGATTGGGCAAATGTACAAATATATGTTTCTGATTAAGGATGATTTACAGATGTCTTTTCTAGAAAAGTCAGACTAATTTCTTCATTTCCTTAAAATCTTGTTTGCTTAGTTTATTGTTAAGCCCATATTTTTGCTTTTTAAATTTAAATTAAAATCAAATTTTTGTACTTTGATTTTGGTTCACGGGCAAAAAGTTTGGGCACCAATTGCTTACTTCCGCAATAAAAATAAATTATTGCAACTAGGATATGCTCTACTTTCCTATGGATTAATACAGAAAATCATTATCACTATGGGCCAATGGGCTGTAACAACAGGCTGTCCAAAAGTAGCCAGTTGTTGTAATCAGCGGACTGGATTTGTGATTAAACTTGGGCCTACATTAACATGGTTGCTGAACAAAGCAGCTGTTGTTCTATAAGCTACAGGTGTCCACATGTGTTTTCTGATACAGCTGGGAGAAGTGGTGTGCTGCCCACTCCTGATAAGACGTGATAGAGGTGGACAGATGCGAGAAAGATCACTGAGCTGTCAGTGTGTGGACATCATCAGCCAGCAAAAGATGAGAAGCTGTGGGCCAAGCTTAAACAGAAAATAAAATCTTATTTTAAATCAGTGCATTGTCATCCAACTCAGCACTTTCAATCTTTGCCAAAAATAGCAGTAGCTTGATCATGACTGATATAGACCCTAGCAGGTGACCTGTCACATTAAAACAACGGCTCAGTCATGGGTCACTACAGCTCTGTGTAATCCTTTTCTTTCATCCATTACGCCAGAGGCTGTCCTGTCATTTTGTTTGTCCTTGACCAGATTTGCTGACTAGACTGTTAACAGAGACCTCATTGGATGTCCGTATCATGTGTGCAAAGAATTGAAAAGCTAAAAGTTAGCTTACATTTCTTTTAGAGGAGAGGTACAATGACTTGGAATGTATTCACACCCCTTAAACTTGTTCACATTTTGTCTCAATGTATTTTATTGGGATTTTTGTGAAAGAACAACACAAAGTAGTGCCTAAATATGTAGTTAAAGTAAGGGGATACATGGTTTCTAAAAATTTTTTTTTACAAATAAATATTCACCCCTCTTTATTCTGATACCCCTAAATTAAATTAATTGCAACCACTTGCCTTCAAAGATTACCTGATTTTTAAAAAGAGTTCACCTGTTTAATTTAAGTTCAGTGTTAATCCAGCAGTTCTGTGAAGTTTCTCCAGATGCTCAGAGGTGCATTAGAGGACATTAGCTAACAACCTGCATCATGAAGACCAAGTAACAAAAGTAAGAGATACAGCTGGGGAGAAATGTCACTCAGAGTTCACATCCAAAGCTTTGGACATATAAAAAATCACTGTTCAGTCCATCATCTGAAAATGGAGAGTATGGCACGACTGAAAACCTACAAAGACATGGCCATCCACACAAACTGAAAAGCAAGGAGAGTTTTAACAAGAGAAGCAGCCAAGAGCCCCAGGGTTACTCTAGTTAGAGCTACAGAGATCCGCAGCTCAGGTGACTATCTCAACATGTCAACTTTTATTCATACATTCCACAAATCTGCCCTATACAAGAAGTAAACCATTATTGGATGCAGTGTGAAGTCCAGCTTACAGGTTACCTCAAACAATATATGGGACACAGCAAACGGTGGAAGAGGAAACTCTGGTCAGATGAGGCCAGAATTACCAAATATTTTATTTTGCCCTGTGTGCAAAATGCTGTTTGTGGTGGAAAACTAACACTGCACACTGAACAACCCACCACCACACTGAAACATGCTGTGTGGATGTCATCTTTCACCATTAAATCAGACCGAGCTATTTTTCAAAGCAGACAAATGGCAGAAAAATTATCTCTAGATGTATAGAAACACATAGAGATATTCCAAAAGATTTGCAGCTCTCATTGCAGCAAACACTGGTTCTACAGAATATTGAATCAGGGGGGACTGAATACAAATGCACACTGCACTTCTCAGATTTTACTTTTCAAACAAAAATGTTAAAAATCATGGATCCTTTTCCTTACACTTCCTGCGTTACTTTTTGTTGGTCTGTACTTAACCAGTGTCCCATCTAAGATGTGCAGGACTGCAGCCCCTGAGGAGTGCAATTTCACATCACTGGTTTACAGTGCACCATGTTTATAGATTCTATCACCTGTAAGCTAATCCTACATTTGAACTGTACCTCTGTGTTAGTCTTTACTGTAAATAATTCTTGCCTAATATTCATCATCTTCAACCATTCATTTAGCAGTGAAGGATGAGTATAACATACTACAATGTGCAGTGCTGTCTAGTGCAATGCAATAATGCTTTGCTGTTGAGCTATCTTATAAATGGGAGGCATCAGATAAATTCTTAAAAACAAAGAGGTCAGCCTGAGATAAGCAAATTCTGAAGTTCATATTTTTACTAAATCAAAGAAAAAGAAGAAAATTATGTCAGCATGAAAACAACAGCATATCACCTATTTTATTATATTTAATACAAATCCAAATTAGGTGCTTTGAGTTGTCCATTTTTTACACTGTTTAATATATTTAAAACAATTAAAACATGGCAATTTCTGACAGTTTAAATAATTTTAACCAATGGACATGAGGTTGAACAAATGCAACATTAGACTGTTTCTATGGTTACTGTAAAACTCAAATCCAATAATCTCCAGGGAAATAAAAATGAAAAAAGACAACCTGATTCATTGGTCTTCTTTTCTACCACACAACTGTTTCCTTCTGAGCTGCTTCGGTTTAAAACCTCAGAGGCCTGATAGCATGGCTAAGTACAACAATGGCATGGCAAGCGTTAACTGGTGGTTTCAGAGCACGGACACTGTTAAACATTTAATTTTCTGAGTTGATACAACAGATAAATTAGAAATGGATGGAAAAAGTCATCGCTACCAACAGCTTGCCTACAGCTGTGTCCGTGTCCTTGCATGAGTCAAAATGTGGGCCACAAAGAGCAAGTTTGTACCCACTTTCAGTAATGGTAATTTAGTTTTGTTTCTGATATCATTTGCAGAGTTAACTTTGTCAGTTTTTTTATGTCTTTTTACTATATACCTTAACCATCAAACTATTAGTCCTTAAAATGGCACATTAAAACCATGGTAATTTACAGTTTTTTACTAAATTACTTATAGCTCTTAAATGGTTTTGCATTTTGTCATGTCACAACTGCCAATAACAATGTATCTAATTGGGATCCTATGTGACAGACCAACAAAAAGCAGAGCATAATTGTCAAGTGGATGGACTTTTTAAAAATTTCAAAACTTTTTTTTACAAATAAAACACCACTCCTAAATAATATCCAGTACAGGGACTTGCATTCAGAAGTTCCCTTAAGGGTAAATAGTTTTTTTGTGTGCTTATTTTGTCATATTTTTTCACCATCAAATCTGGCCTAACTTGAGTAGTTTTGCAAAGAAGAATGAGCAATACAGACAGACTCTGAAAGTGAAAAGCTGATTTAAACATTATAGCAAAATGTAGTTCTACAAAGTATTCACTGGGGCTGTATATAAATGACCAACACAGTTTCCATGCTTTTTATTTGTAAAAATATCTATTTTACAATTATGCTGTGCAATGTGTTGGTCTATCACATAAAACCTTTATAAAAATACACAAGTACCAAGATGTGGAAAATATAAGGGGTATGAATACTTTTGCAAAGCACCCAGTTAAGATTATCTTGTAAAAGTCTGACTTAGTCAAAGAACATGTGAAATATGATGACTAACCTAACACAGGAAGTCCTTCGCACATTTCAATGACCTTTAGAAACTGTATGAACCTCTGTCAGAACACAAAGGTCTTCAGTAGCAAGCAATGAGCAAATGCTAAAGCTATTTGCAGATGCAGTATGCATATAGAATATGCAGTGAGAAGTTGTTAAACATATTACTCACCTTCAAATGGTTCTAAACCCAAAGCAGCACTTGCACGAACAAATATTTGGATCCTAGTAAGTACTATAGATACCTTTACACGTGCATATTGGGTGTGAGAGGGAAAGAAATACATTCAGTATAATGAGGGAGAAATATTTATAAAACATCAAAGCATTTTAAATCTCTTGTCTAGATTGCTTGTCTTTGTTTCTCTTCACATATTGCTTTCTGTGCCAAAATGACACCTGTCTTCCTAATCAATGGCTGAATGAATTCAGAGGCTGCTGTGAGTAGATTTATGCTCAATTTGCCCACAGTTGCTGTCTTTTTCACTCTCTACAGACCCTCCTTTAGAAGGTAGAGCAGCTAATGTATGTTTTACTGACTTCAGTGTCACTGTGTTGGCGTCCAACCCAGACACAACGGTGGCCCTGCAGTAGTCGTTCCTCAGTCTTCTGTTGAAACGTACGGTGAACAGGCCATAGATGATGGGGTCGAGGCAGGTGTTGAAAAGCCCAAAGATAAACAGGATGTGGGTGAGGGAGTGTGAGACTTTTCCCTCCAGGTCGTCAGGGAAGAACCAGTACCAAAGCCCTAACAGGTAGTACGGAGTCCAGCAAACTATGAAGGAGACCACAATGACAATGCTCATCTTTAGAGTTCTCATTCGAGCTTTTGGAATGTTGTTTTTAGAGCAGCGAAGATGTGGCTCATCAGAAGACACTATAGGAAAAATGGGAAAAAAAACCGTTATCCTTTTTATAAATGAACACGTTAAACTCACTCCATAGTGGCTTTTACAGGTAAACACACGTAAAAATGTCAGGTTTGGTCATGTAAAAAAATGAGACTATAAGAATGAACCTTATTTGTTACGTTTGTGCACACAAACAAGCCTGTACTTAGAAAAGTGAAATTGGATCAGATTGGGGTCAGATCACATAATTTCTGAAGGACTGGTATGGAACACCCTGATTAAACTCAACTTTAGATACAGTACAGACCAAAAGTTTGGACACACCTTCTCATTCAAAGAGTTTTCTTTATTTTCATGACTATGAATATTGTAGCTTCACACTGAAGGCATCAAAACTATGAATTAACACATGTGGAATTATATACTGAACAAAAAAGTGTGAAACAACTGAAAATATGTCTTATATTTTAGGTTCTTCAAAGTAGCCACCTTTTGCTTTGATTACTGCTCCTCACACTCTTGGCATTCTGTTGATGAGCTTCAAGAGGTAGTCACCTGAAATGGTTTTCACTTCACAGGTGTGCCCTGTCAGGGTTAATAAGTGGGATTTCAAGCCTTATAAATGGGGTTGGGACCATCAGTTGTGTTGTGCAGGAGGTGGATACAGTACACAGCTGATAGTCCTACTGAATAGACTGTTAGAATTTGTATTATGGCAAGAAAAAAGCAGCTAAGTAAAGAAAAACGAGTGGCCATCATTACTTTAAGAAATGAAGGTCAGTCCGAACAATTGGGAAAACTTTGAAAGTGTCCCCAAGTGCAGTCGCAAAAACCATCAAGCACTACAAAGAAACTGGCTCACATGAGGTCCTCCCCAGAAGAGGAAGACCAAGAGTCACCTCTGCTGCGATAAGTTCGATAAGTTCATCCGAGTCACCAGCCTCAGAAATCACAGGTTAACAGCAGCTCAGATTAGAGAACAGGTCAATGCCACGCGGAGTTCTAGCAGCAGACACATCTCTAGAACAACTGTTAAGAGGAGACTGTGTGAATCAGGCCTTCATGGTAAAATAGCTGCTAGGAAACCACTGCTGAGGACAGGCAACAAGCAGAAGAGACTTGTTTGGGCTAAAGAACACAAGGAATGGACATTAAACCAGTGGAAATCTGTGCTTTGGTCTGATGAGTCCAAGTTTGAGATCTTTGGTACCAACCACCGTGTCTTTGTGCGGCGCAGAAGAGGGGAACGGATGGACTCTACATGCCTGGTTCCCACCGTGAAGCATGGAGGAGGAGGTGTGATGGTGTGGGGGTGACACTGTTGTGGATTTATTCAAAATTGAAGGCATACTGAACCAGCATGGCTACCACAGCATCTTGCAGCGGCATGCTATTCCATCCGGTTTGCATTTAGTTGGACCGTCATTTATTTTTCAACAGGACAATGACCCCAAACACACCTCCAGGCTGTGTAAGGGCTATTTGACCAAGAAGGCGAGTGATGGGGGGCTGCGCCAGATGACCTGGCCTCCACAGTCACCGGACCTGAACCCGATCGAGATGGTTTGGGGTGAGCTGGACCGCAGAGTGAAGGCAAAATGGCCAACAAGTGCTAAGCATCTCTGGGAACTCCTTCAAGACTGTTGGAAAACCATTTCAGGTGAGTACCTCTTGAAGCTCATCAACAGAATGCCAAGAGTGTGCGGAGCAGTAATCAAAGTAAAAGGTGGCTACTTTGAAGAACCTAGAATATAAGACATATTTTCAGTTGTTTCACACTTTTTTGTTCAGTATATAATTCCACATGTGTTAATTCATAGTTTTGATTACTTCAGTGTGAAGCTACAATATTCATAGTCATGAAAATAAAGACAACTCTTTGAATGACAAGGTGTGTCCAAACCTTTGGTCTGTACTGTACCTGTTTTTGGCCTACTGTCTATTATTGTATCTGACACACAGCATTTCATGTAGCTGCCATTTGCTTGGCTAATGTTTTTTGAGTACCCTGCTTTTAAAACTGTACTCTAGGCTGTGCACATTATTTTGTTGATCTAACAAATCTGGCCTTTCTGAAACAATCTAAAAATCTTTAAAAATATGTGAATCAATTAAACAGAGGCTGTATTGGCTGCCATACTATTGCTATGTGTCACGTGAAGGAGAGAGAGGAGCTGAAACACCAATTATTAAAGTTTATGATGCTCTAAGCAAAGAGCTAAGTTTGTGAAGCAGGAGAACACCCTTTTCTCTGAGTTTTGTTCACGTTTGACTAACTGACACTGCACTGAATTATGTTATACCATACTGTCAACAAATCCTGTCCAACCAGAGACGAAACATGCTACTGTTAGTCTAGCAGAATGGCAAACTGCTCCCCAAGAAAACATTGTCAGCAGGAACAAGACCTGAGTTTATTGAAGACTATAGCTGTATGAGAGTGTCAGATATACAGTATCTGCTGCACTAAAGCTATAGATTTTTCAAGCGTATACATGGCACAGAATTTAATAAAGTATTGGAATGGGACTCTGGCAAATACCTATTTTTGAATGACTTTTAATAGTTTCAGGGATAAAATACCCTAATATGGGACTGGTTCATAGTGTTCCCTAAGGGTGATCTGGCCTCTGAAGATGAGCAAAGTCCCCTCCTTGGCGGCAGACATGATGGATAGGCCGGCAAATGCGTTCATCAGGAAGTGGTTGGGATTGCCGAGATGCCTGTCAGACATAGGCCTCTTTGGCGGGAACACAGGATCGCAATGGCTTCAAGTGCCACTGCGATCCATTCTCCTGGGATACAAGAAGGAGAAGGTTGAGATGATGCTGGAGCTGAGGGAATCCCATGACCTACGAAGTGGAAAGCCCAGGAAGAGATGGACAGTGCAATCAGCATACTGAAACACCGTGAGGTAGTTGGCAGTGTGCAAGAGGGGCTAGCAGACCTTGGGAGGAACAAGGCCCCCCTCTTCTGGTCAAAGGCCTCTAAGGAAGAAAGGAAAGCCATGGTGGTGGCAGACGTGACATTGTCCAGGTAGGAGCGCCTCAACATCAAACCAGTGTCTCAGAGCCAGCAAGGAGGCGGGATGTCATGGGAAGGCATAGCAGACAGGGCCTTTTCATAGTCTGACCTGTTGAGTTGAAGATCCCCCAAGCAAGGTTCAGGTTCCTCATCAGATCCACCTGTCCTAGAAACCTTCACCAGTAGCTCAGCACTAAAGAGACTTCTCCTCTATGAAGTAATGCAGCCCTCCAGCATATCCTGTCACGCTGCAACCAACGTTGTCCCAAGGCCGCAACTGGTGGTGGAATGATCTGGTGTTGAGGAAGCTGGCACAGGTAGCAGAGTCATGCAGACAGGAGGCTAATAGCAGACCTTATGCTCCAGTGAGACGTCCCATCATGTTTGCAAGGGCTGGACAGATCATCAACCCCCCTCGCCAGAGAGTAACATCAAGACTCTTCTCACCTGGCAGTCAGTGAATAATGAGGGTCGACCTGGGGAGGCAGCCCAAATCCTCTAGCAGAAACATCGCTCCAGCCAGACCTGACTATGTGGTCAAAGCCATGCAAAACCATCTTCTTGGTGGAGTTCACTGTCCCGTGGGAGGAGGTTATGGAGTGAAACAAGTACGAGCCAAGTACACAGACCTGGCAGAAGTCTGCATGGAGGCAGGCTGGAAAACTGCCACGTGTCCCATCGAATGGAATGCATGGGCTTCATCGGGTCCTCAACTGTTTGCCTGCTCTGCGACATGGGATGCACATCAGCAGGGTGTCAGAAAGCCATCAAAGAACTAGCAGAGGATGAAGAGGACAGCTTTTCGTTGTGGCTAAGGAGGAAAGACCAGAGTTGGGGGCCAAATAGCACCTAGGGCATCAGCAGTGGGTGGCAGGGAGAGATCCCTGCCATCGCTCTGCCACCAAGAGATGTACTGGGTCAATGACAAGACAGGTTTAATGGCTGCAATGCCAATGAAGACCCAGCATATATTATTGAGAATGGTAAAAATAATTTTTTAATTGACAATGTTTTGTTAAAATGTAAATCAAAACTTTTTTTTTTCAAAAACAATACCCCAATATTTTGGGGAGATGCTTGTGCTATTTTCAGAAACAAACTTCTTGGTTCAATGAAAATAGCTATAATATTAAATTAAATTCTATCGGGGGTTTGAATAATTATGGGATTAGCTGTACATATATAACTGTCTAAATGAACGTACATGCCATGCACTTCTCACATTCAGAAAAGTTCCAAAATCACACCTGCAGTGTACTTCCAGCACAGGGCAAAATGAACTAAAGACAGAGAAAGATGTTTTTTTTTTCTTAATTATTTGGCCCAGCGTTTTGAGACCAACAGAATTGTGTGAAATGCTCATAGGTGGGTTGCTGCCTGGCAATGTGCCGTATAAGTCTGCTGGATACTACATCACCTGAAGTGGTAACAGTAATGTATAACAGGGTGGCAAGAAGAAAATAACACAAAACAAATGGAAAAACAGACAACAGAAGCTTGAAATATAGGGTCTTTCCATGTGGTGTTTCCTGTCTTTGTTTAGACACAGGGCTTTGTTTTAGCAAGTGAACGTTATCTGATTTGTGTCATTACCATTCTTTTTTGTCATCTGCTTGGAGATGTGGATGAAGATCCTGGTGTAACAGATGATCATAATGGCCAGTGGCAGCAGGAAGAGCCAGGAGAAGGTGAACATGTTGTAGGCAGTTTCTTGCCAGTGAGTGACGAAGCTTCCTCTAGTGGTGCACTGAGTGAAGTTTGCTGGATAAGTAATGGTGACTTTATGGAAAATGAACATCTGTGGAGGTAATTGTAAAGAAACATTAGATTCTAACTTTGGAAGCGAAAATATTTCAGTTATTTCTTTGCGTGTAGCACTGGAGATTATATGTCTGTTCACAGTCCATATTGAGGAAAAATATCTCTGGGCATGTAAAAATCACTTTTAGACCAAGCTACTAGTTTTTAATATTAAGTTTGCATAAACCAAAAACATAAAACACAAACAGGTGTAAAATATGCAAGATGCACAGCTTCAAGAGTGGAAGTGAAGTTCTTTTGAGAGGTTATGATCAGTAAATATCTTGCATGCAATAACTCACTTACAATGCACCAGTACCACTGGTGGCAAAACAGACACTCAACATGATGCTACCATCACCATACTTGACAGCTGGTACAGAGTTTTTACATTTAAAAGTATAATTTTGTGTCCTTCAGACATACATATTTTTATTGAACCCAACAGCTAATGTCTAGTCAGAGCTGGGATAGATGTGGTTCAAGTTAACTTTAACCACTACATACATTGTAGTGTTGTAGTGTATATTGTTTCAAAGATGGACAATTTCAATGGCTTCACTTTTTAGTTACATACCTAATACACAGTTTAAAATCACAGAGCAGTGTGAATGACCTTATCAGTCTTTTACATTATTGCAGATGAACTATAGTTCAAGACACCTGTTACCTTGGAGAGAATAAATACTTGAAGTTGGAAAGGAGGTTTGCAACAATACAGCTGTTATCTGCATTATGTCTGTGTACTGAGAAGCATACTGTCGATGGAGTTCATTAAGAGCTTCACTGGTTACCTCTGTAATCCTCTTCCACTCCACCATGATGACATGACGCAACTGGTGGATGTTGGAGACCTTGCACCCCTCCACTTTCTGTTTGAGGATGCCCCCTAGATGCTCAATAAGGTTTAGGTCTGGAGACATGCTTCACCAGTCCAGCATCTTTACCCTCAGTTTCTTCAGCGGTCATCTTGGAGGTGTGTATGAGGACGTTATCATATTGGATACTGACCTGGAGTCCAGTTTCCGAAAGGAGGGGATCATGTTCTGCTTCAATATGTCACAGTACATGTTGGCATTCATGGTTCTCTCATTGGACTATAGCTCCCCATATTTGCCAGCACTGATCCATCCCCAAACCATGACACTCCCACCATCATGATAGACTGTAGGTGAGACACACTTGTTTTTGTACTTCTCACCTGGTGGCAGCCACACATGTTTGACAGCATCTGAACCAAATAGGTTTATCTTGGTCTTGTCAGATCAAAGACACAGCACCATGAAGACCAAGGAACACAGCAGACAGGTCATAGAGAAAGTTGTGGAGATGTATAAAGCCTTTCAACATCTGTCAGGGCATTATCCAGTATGGCACAACTGCAAACCTACCAAGACATGGCTATCCACATGAAATGACAGTTGAGATAAAGAGACCATTAATCAGACAAGCAGACAGATAAGCCCCCAATACTTTTGACAGCTGCAGAGATCTGCAGCTCAGGTAGTAGAAACTGTCAACAGAACAATTATTGGTTGTACAATTCACAAATCTGGCTTTAATGAAAGAGTGGAAAGATGTAAGCAATCTTTGAAAAATGAGTCTCAATTACAGTTTGCCACAATAATGGAGGGGACATAAGAAATATGTGGAGAAGGTACTTTGATCAGGTGAGACCAACGTTTTAATTGTTTTGCCTTCTGTCAGCACACTGTGTGCTGCAGTAGAATAACACTGCACATTATTCTAAACAAACCATTCTTGCTGTGAAACATGGTAGTGGCACCACCATGCTGTGGGGGCATATTTTTTCAGCAGGGTCAACGATGCTGGTCGAAGTTGATAGGAAGCTATATGGGCCTAAATTCAGGGCAATCTCGAAATAAAACCTGTTATAGGGTGCAAAAGACTTGGCTGACGGTTTACCTTTTCTGCATGAGGAAGCTTGGCGTTTGATTGTGAGTGCTGTGAAGTGATCATAAGTCACTATGTTCCTCTATAACACTTTCAGCATACCCTGCTATTATAAATGATGTGTCCAATAGATACCAGGTGCTGGTTATAACATTAGAATATCATGAAAAAAATTATTTATTTCAGTAATTCCTTTCAAAAAGTGAAACTTGTATATTATATTCATTCATTACACAAAGACTGATATATTTCAAATGTTTATTTATTTTAAATTTGATGATTATAACTGTCAACTAATGAAAACCCCAAATTCAGTATCTCTGAAAATTAGAATACTACTTAAGACCAATACAAACAAAAGGATCTTTAGAAATGTTGGCCAACTGAAAAGTATGAACATGAAAAGTATGAGCATGTACAGAACTCAATACTTAGTTGGGGGTCCTTTTGCCTGGATTACTGCAGCAATGCGGCGTGGCATGAAGTCGATCAGTCTGTGGTACTGCTCAGGTGTTATGAGAGCCCACATTGCTCTGAATTGTTGGGTCTGGTGTATTGCATCTTCTTCAAAATACCGCATGGATTCTCAATGGGGTTAAGGTCAGGCGAGTTTGCTGGCCAATTAAGAACAGGTATGCCACGGTCCTTAAACCAGGTACTGGTAGCTTTGGCACTGTGTGCAGGAGCCGAGTCCTGTTGGAAAATGAAATCTGCATCTCCATAAAGTTGGTCGCAGCAGGAAGCATGAAGTGCTCTAAAACTTCCTGGTAGACGGCTGCGTTGTCCTTGGACCACAGTAGACCAACACCAGCAGATGACATGGCACCCAAACCATCACTGCCTGTGGAAACTTTACACTGAACCTCAAGCAACATGGATTCTGTTCATCTCCTCTCTTCCTACAGATTCTGGAACCTTAATTTCCAAAGGAAATGCAACATTTACTTTCCTCAGACAACATAACTTTGGACCACTCAGCAGCAGCCCAGTCCCTTTTGTCTTTAACCCAGGCAAGATGCTTCTGATGCCGTCTCTTGCTCAAGAGTGGCTTGACACAAGGAATGCAACAGCTGAAACCCATGTCTTGCATACATCTGTGCTTGGTAGTTCTTGAAGCTCTGACTCCAGCTGCAGTCCACTCTTTGTGAATCTCCCCCACATTTTTGAATGAGTTTTATTTCACAATATTCTCCAGTGTGTGGTTATCCCTATTGCTTGTACACTTTTTTCTACCATATCTTTTCCTTTCCTTCATCTCTCTATTAATGTGCTTGAACACAGAGCTCTGTGAACAGCCAGCCTCTTTAGCAATGACCTTTTGTGTCCAAAAGAAGACCATTGACACCTTGCCCTCCTTGTGCGAGTTGTCAATGGTCGTCTTTTGGACAATTGTCAACTCAGCAGTCTTCCCCATGATTGTGTAGCCTACAGAACTAGACTGAGAGACCATTTAAAGGCCTTTACAAGTGTTTTGAGTTTGAGAGTGTGCCCCCAGGTGTCTTCAATATTGAACCTTTTTACAATATTCAAATTTTCTGAGATACTGAGTTGGGGTGTTCATTAGTTGACAGTTATAATCATCAAAATTAAAAAGAAAAGATTTGAAATATATCAGTCTGTGTGCAATGAATGAATATGATATACAAGTTTCACTCTTTGAATTGAATTACAGAAATAAATACATTTTTTCATGACATTCTAATTTTATGACCAGCACCTGTATGTGGAAAATGTCTGGCTTGTCGATGACACCATACAAAAACAAGACCATTGTAAACTGTTTATTTAGAAACACACTTGGTCTGCAACATGAAAACTCAATGATATTTAGCAGAGGGGAAATGTTACACTTAGTACCAGATGTCTTCATTACAGGAAAATGTTGTTCTGTAGAGGACAAAGGCGTTAGTAGTTCTATCATGGTCTAGGGTCTTGGAGATTTTTTACCAGGTCACTTCCTCAGCTGTCCCTGTTGTTGTTCCTCAGGTAGTTTTTTTTTTCCAGCAAGACAGAGACTCACTCACAACTCACTGATGTAAGATGAAGGGTCTAAAAGAGACAGATATCAGCTAGAAGTCTAAATCATCTAAAGTCTTTGTAATGCCGCAAAAGATATAACTCTTGAGTGTTGTTAATGGTATGTCAGTGCTCTTATTTCCTTTGCAGCATCTGACAAACTTGGTGAAATTCTGTCTCCTACTTCTTCTAGCTGACCACATAGCGACGCAACATAAGCTGAACACAGTGTTTGTTGACCCTTTGCTGAAACTTCTCTGTGATGCCCCAAACAGACTTATTGGATATTTTTGCAGAATTAGTTTTGGCCAGTCTATCACCAAGCAGTTCAACGCTAGGGTCAGTCAGTTCATCATGTTCAGAAATTTGGGCAGAAAAAAATATAAATTTTTTGAAACAGGCCTGTTTCATGAGTTTATTTTTTAAAATAATTCTGTTGAAGCTTGTTTGAATACCAGTGTCTAACTTTCATTTGTTCATTTTCATAGAATTTGTATCCATTATTACTTTTGTCAGATTCAAGTTATTTCTGTGACCATTGTGGGTTTTTCTTTCATTAACCGAGGGGTACCAACAATTTTGTCCACGTGTGTACATAGATTCTCACTGAAGGCATCAAAACTGTGAATGAACACATATGAAATTAGCAAAAATTGTATAAGAACTTTAAACATGTTTTATATTTTAGATTCCTTAATCCAGCCGCCGGTAAGGATTACGATTATTGATGAACTAATATTTTAAAAAATTATAAATAAAAATCATAATTCAGAGAAATAATTTCATTACCAAAAATCATTACTTATGAATAGAAATCAGAGATGTCCTCTGGTGTTGTGATTATGGGCTCAAAGCCCTTAATAATTACAATCAGTGGTATGCACAGACATTTTGGGGGGGTAGGTGCTCCAGTGGAAAAAAGGGCACCTTGTGCGGCACATGGAGCTGTCAGCTGCCCTTGTAGTGTGAGATTTATTACGGGCACAGCATGAACAAAATTTATATGTATTACTAAGCACCCACAAAACAAGCTTTCCTGTGGGATCTAGGGAAATGACCACCCAGGAAAAAGAAACTCAAAACAAGAATGCATTTTACAAAATTCTTAAGATTAATAAGGAAACAAAATTATCATAGATTGATTAAAAGTTAGATTAGTGACTCACAACCCAGAGACCCAGAGACAGCTATTTTCTTTTTACACACTGAGCACAACATGCTTGTCTTGACTATGTCATTCTGTACTTTTATCACAAAATATCTTCTGCACCAAATAACCTTATGTTGTAGCAAAGCAGGTTTCACTGCCAAATTTACCAGGTAGGTCACACTAAATGAGTTATCTTCAGTAACCAGTGACCATTCTACAGTGTAAATCAACTATACCCAGAAAATAAGTTATAAATTCTTTATAGTCAAAATGAAACCAACAGCAGAGAATATGATCATAAGAAGAATCATCTATACTATGTAGCCAGTGTGATATATGACAACAATTATCCTTAGAGAATTAAAATTAATGAGATTACAAGTCCTGAGAACTGATGTCTGCTATTTAGAAATTAAATACTCTGATCACCTAATTTTTACATACACAGAAGTAGAAAATACAACTTACCCTACATGCCCCACATTTACTGAATTTTATAAAAGGTATTTTTAGTATTGTATGAATTATAATGTTAGCCAGCTCATTTGGCGGTATTTGCAATAAAAAAAAAACGTGAGTCAAACAGAAGTCATCATGGACCATAATAGCAAATGTAATACCTACATCTATGAGATAGATTTGAATTTATTTATGTATTCTAATTTAATCTAAGAGTTAAATCGTAGACATTCTCCTGGCGCCTGGTGGCGGTCATAGAAGACATAGCAGGTAAAGGTATGCCATTCCCAGGCCAGCCGAGAGACATAGTCCCTCCAGCGTGTCCTGGGCCGTCCCCTGGGCCTCCTCCCGGTGGGACGTGCCTGGAACACCTCCCGAGGAAGGCGTCCAGGAGGCATCCGGTATAGATGCCCGAGCCACCTCAACTGGCTCCTCTCGATGTGGAGGAGCAGCGGCTCTACTCCGAGCCCCTCCCGGATGGCCGAGCTCCTCACCCTATCTCTAAGGGAGTGCCCGGCCACCCTACGGAGGAAGCTCATTTCAGCCGCTTGTATCCGTGATCTCGTTCTTTCGGTCATGACCCAAAGTTCATTTCCATAGGTGAGGGTAGGAATGTAGACCGACCAGTAAATTGAGAGCTTTGCTTTTCGGCTCAGAAGAAAAAGAAGAGACGAAATCCACTGGTCCCCAAACCAGACCCCCTCCGGCCCTTGGCTGCGTCTAGAAATCCTGTCCATAAAAGTTATGAACAGGACCGGTGACAAAGGGCAGCCCTGCCGGAGTCCAACATGCACTGGGAACAGGTCCGACTTAGTGCCGGCAATGCGGACCCAACTCCTGCTCCGCTCGTACAGGGACCGGATGGCCCCTAATAAAGGGCCCCCGATTCCATACTCCTGGAGCACCCCCCACAGGGCATCACGAGGGACACAGTCGAATGCCTTCTCCAGGTCCACAAAACACATGTGAACCGGTTGGGCAAACTCCCATGAACCCTCGAGCACCCTGTAGAGGGTATAGAGCTGGTCCAGTGTTCCACGGCTGGGAAGAAAACCACACTGCTCCTCCTGAAGCCGAGGTTCGACTATCGGTCGGACTCTCCTCTCCAATACCCTGGCGTAGGCCTTACCAGGGAGGCTGAGGAGTGTGATCCCCCTGTAGTTGGAACACACCCTCCAGTCCCCCTTCTTATAAAGTGGGACCACCACCCCAGTCTGCCAGTCCAGAGGCACTGTCCCCGACCGCCACACAATGTTGAAGAGGCGTGTCAACCATGACAGCCCTGCAACATCCAGAGACTTGAGGTACTCAGGGCGGATCTCATCCACCCCCGAAGCCTTGCCACCGTGGAGCTTTTTAACCACCTCGGTGACTTCAGCCTGGGTGATGAAAGAGTCCAACCCCGAGTCCCCAGCCTCTGTTTCCACCACGGAATGCGTGATGGCAGGATTGAGGAGATCCTCGAAGTACTCCTTCCACCGCCCGATAATGTCCTCAGTCGAGGTCAGCAGTCTCCTGCCCCCACTATAAACAGTGTTGGCAAAGCACTGCTTCCCCCTCCCGAGGCGCCGGACGGTTTGCCAGAATTGCTTCGAGGCCAACCGGTAGTCCTTCTCCATGGCCTCACCGAACTCTTCCCAGGCCCGAGTTTTTGCCTCTGCCACAGCCCGGGCCGCAGCACGCTTGGCCTCACGGTACCCGTCAGCCGCTTCAGGAGTCCCACAAGCCAACCACAGCCGATAGGACTCCTTCTTCAGCTTAACAGCAACCCTTACTGCCGGTGTCCACCACCGGGTTCTGGGATTGCCGCAGCGACAGGCACCGCAGACCTTACGGCCGCAGCTACGCGCAGCAGCATCGTCAATAGATGCGGAGAACATGGTCCACTCGGACTGTATGTCTCCAACATCCCCCGGGATCTGGTCGAAGCTCTCCCGGAGGTGGGAGTTGAATACATCCCTGGCCGAGGGCTCCGCCAGGCGTTCCCAGCAGACCCTCACTATGCGCTTGGGCCTGCCAAGTCTGTTTGGCTTTCTCCTCCTCCAGCGGATCCAACTAACCACCAGGTGATGATCAGTGGACAGCTCAGCCCCTCTCTTCACCCGAGTGTCCAAAACATGCGGCCGAAGGTCTGATGATACGACAACAAAGTCGATCATCGACCTCCTGCCTAGGGTGTCCTGGTGCCAAGTGCACTGATGGACACCCTTATGTTTGAACATGGTGTTCGTTATGGACAATCCGTGACTAGCACAGAAGTCCAATAACAAAACACCACTCGGATTCAGATCGGGGAGGCCATTCCTCCCGATCACGCCTCTCCAGGTGTCACTGTCGTTCCCCACGTGGGCGTTGAAGTCCCCCAGCAGAATAATGGAGTCCCCGGGAGGGGCACTATCCAGCACCCCCGACAGAAACGCCAAGAAGGCCAGGTACTCTGCAGTACCACTCGGCCCGTAGGCTGAAATGATAGTCAGAGACCTCTCCGCAACCCGAAGGTGCAGGGATACGACCCTCTCATCCACTGGGGTAAACCCCAACACGAGACGGCTGAGCTGGGGGCAACAAGCAAACCCACACCAGCCCGCCGCCTCTCCCTGTGGGCCACTCCAGAGTGGAAGAGAGTCCAACCCCTCTCAAGGAGATGGGTTCCAGAGCCCACGCTGTGCGTGGAGGCGAGCCCGACTATTTCTAGTCAATATCTCTCGACCTCCCGCACAAGCTCAGGCTCCTTCCCCCCCAGCGAGGTGACATTCCACGTCCCTAGAGCCAGCCTAAGCATCCGGGGATCGGGCGCTGAGGTCTCCACCTTCGTCCGCCACCCAATCCTCTTTGCACCGTCCCCTCACGGTTCCCCCTGCAGGTTGTGGGCCCACTGGGGGATGGCTCCTCGCAACCCGGCCACTAGGCGCTCTCTGACGAGTCCCGACCCCAGGCCTGGCTCCAGGGTGGGACCCCGGCTCCGCCGTACCGGGCGACGTCACGTGCCTCGATATTTTGTTCTTCATAAGGGGTTCTTGAACCATTCTTTGTCTGACCCATCACCTAGAGCCTGTTTGCCATAGGAGACCCTACCAGGGGCATGTAGGCCCCAGACAACATAGCCTCTAGGATCATTTGAGCACTCAAACCCCTCCACCACGTTAAGGTGACGGTTCAAGGAGGGGCTATAATTAGTTATTTATTGTTAATAATTGATAATTATTAACCAAAACCACTAAATGTTATTAACCAAAACCACTAAATGTCACTGTTTATTCAACCACTTCACTAAAGGTGGGGGAACGTTGACCTTATTTTGACAGATAAATCAGTCTTGCACAAAATAAACATCATAAAGCCCTGATATACTACTTTTTTGGTCCAAAAACCTTCACCTAACTAACCAGCACTATTCTACACAAAGGGGATAAAAATGACTACCTAACAATAATAATAAAAAAATATATGCACATTGAGTGTCTATGAAGATCAAACCAGCAGTTTTATGGACAAAATGTGCAATTTGGTTTAACTTGGAAAGAGAAGCTCTCCTGATGTGCTGATGACTTTATTTTTGGCGATCAGCTGGTAGATGGTGGGCTGTTCCCTTAGGCCCTAGCAGCTGATTGCCCCAAATCTCGAACAAAGAGTCATAAAACTCTAAGGCCGGAACTCAGTGGAAAAACTCCAGTAATAAAACTGGGATAAAGGAGTGGTCAGGCCACGAGGCCCAGACCGCAGCTGCTTTGAATGGAAAAACTTTAAAAGTCCTACTTCTAACACCTGGCTGATTTGGGATCGGCTGGACAAAACACGCACCTTGAATGTCCGTGAATGCATCCGAGCTCCGCAATTCAGCACATTTGCGCTGCAAATGAAAACAGCTCCTCATAAAACACTTCAATGAATCTTGCATGGAACAAGTTGATACCTTGGATTAACTACTGGTGATTCTAAATCACCTTAACTATGCATCATCCTGCTCAGACCTCTAAATACACGAGGGAAATAGCAACGAACATTTATTTTCTGCAGGTTTTATAATCCCGGGTGACATCTATTGAGCCGTGCATGTCGAACTGGGCAGCACAGTCAGTCTATCCGACCAAAATGGTTGACCCCAACATTGCTTCTAGGTTCAAAAGGTGCGATTAATCGCAGTCTTTGAAGCTACCGGGTCCATCCATCATAAGAGCTGAAAATCAATGATCCATGAAGAAGCAAAAATAAAAAACGAAAATACCGTCCCTGTGTTCCTGTTGGCAGAAACAGTAGTTCACAGTTCAGTTCACTTCTCAAAGGCCTATGACCGGGCAGGATAAGGTTAGCCTGGGCAGGACTAAACTCTGACTAACTCGTACCTGTCTATGTAGTTCAATAGGGAAATACAAAACAATACATTCACATCATCATCACATTCTTTCAGTCATCAGCTTTGACAACCCTGAGACAAAGTGAAACAACAATAAATGAAAGAAAAATTAACAAGATAACCAAATAATGGGGTCTTAGCTTAGTCATCCAATTCCAGTCAGGCACGGGAATCAGCTTGTGGCAATGGCATAGGCGGCGCCATTAACCATGGGAAAATAAATGAGTCAATCCTGGTTTTTAACCGACTATGCAGTGTGTTATCTTAACAAAAACCAACGTTTAACACTGGTTTAGGTTTAAACACATTAGCTCCTTCAAATTATGATAGGGTAAACCTACATAATGAGCTACAACAGCATTTAATTTCCCTTTGGGATTAATAAAGTATTTTTGAATCTGAATTTGAATTGAATTTGTTTAACATAACTCATGTCTCTAAGTTATCTAGATGGGGAAAGGGAGAAAAAAAAAAACAATGGAACTGCACTACTTAGGCTATCAGCCAGGTGTGTTTGTGGAGGTTGCAAGATGTCTGCTGTGGTGGACTTTAGGATTCTCTCTACTAAATCCAGCAGAACTAGGCAAGTAGGTATTTCTTTCTGAGGTCTACAGAAGCAAACTGTGTTCCAGAGAGTTCCCAGCAGAGACCCTGTCTCTACAACGCCGAGTGGAGCAGTTTTTCCCGGTCTGAAGGAGGGACAACGGGACCACATCACCGTAGCTAAAGCAGTAACAGGCAGTTTGGCCGGCCCTGCGGAATGAGCCGCCCCAACCCACAGCTACGGAGGTTAGCTGCAAGTTAACCCTTTGTTCACCGTGGATGCTTTCCTCAACTTCGTCACCCCAGACAACTTCTCCTCAGCACGGTTCACGTAAGAGGTTAGGTTTGGGTAGAGAAGATTAGTTTAGAGGTAAATAATCTAAATAATGTTGGTTTAATGATGTTTATTTTTGTTTGTGTTGAGAAACTCAGCTATAGTAAGTGCTAGCAGACTAGCACTCAGCTAAGGATGTGTTCTGTGTTGTGTTTTTACAGTTAAGACAGACTTTATTTAAAGGTTGGTTTTTAAACACAGAAGATCCGCCATAATGCACTGTCCACGCTTATGCATTTAACACTTTTATTAGTGGTATTTTAAAAGTATTTGTTTGATTCTGGTAACCAGCCATTAGTTTCTTTTTTAGCTCCAACCGCTAACGGCTAAGAACACGTGCTCGGCCACTTTAGGAGTCAGTTAAAGATCATTTAACCAGAAAGGTTGTTAGTTTTCAATCTAGGAAATAATATTTCCCTAAGTTTTATTTTATTCAACTTGATAACTAAGTAAACACCATTAAGGCCCATTGATCCAAAGGGTTTGGTTCTTATTCAAAATATTATTTCCTAAAATATTATTTTAATATTTCCTTAATATTATTTCCATAAATATTATTTTAATAAATAAAGGCAGCTAATTAAACAACATTGAGAATTAGTCATCTAAAGGTTGGTTTTAGTCAGCAAATCATTCTTTACAATGCTGTTTTATCATTGTGAACAGTTGTTTGAAGGTATATCAATTATTGCCTAAGTTGGTTCCAAGACTAACTTGCCTTCATTTCCAGATTCTTCAAGATAATCCTTGGTTCTCAAACATAAATAACATTGCATGGTAATGTTGCATCACTCATTCGGTCATGGTTTTCAACCATCTTTGATCAACTTGTTTATATTGTATTTGAGTTGACTTATTTTTGTTAATAAATTCTTCTATTAGAAATTGTGTGAATTAATTCTGTGTGAACAGTTTTGCTGTTCAATAATGCCAGAGCTCGGCTCATCCCTTTTAATTTTGTCCTAATACCACCGCCTTATTAGGCTGGTATTCACAGGACAACCCTTAACAGACCGAAATATTATTTAATAAAATGTTAAGGTATAAATATTAAATAATATATTCATCTTCATAATCACAACACGCCCTTTGCTGTGATGACTGAAATATTAACCTCTGGCCGTCTCTCAATGAACCTCTGGGATGTTTTTTCAAGACTCTTTGGAAAACCATTTCAGGTGACCACCTCATGGCGAGAATGCCAAGAAAGCAAAACAGTAATCAGAGCAAAAAGTTGGCTATTTTGAAGAATCTAAAATATAAAAATGTTATTTCACACTTTTTGTTTACTATATAACTTCATTTGTGTTCATTTCTAGTTTTGGTGAGAATCTACAATCTAAATAGTCATGAAATAAAGAGACTCCTAAAGTGAGAAAATCTAAAACTTTTGACCAGTAGTAAACTTTTTAAAATCATCAGCT
Organism: Girardinichthys multiradiatus; assembly: GCF_021462225.1. NCBI lineage: Eukaryota > Metazoa > Chordata > Actinopteri > Cyprinodontiformes > Goodeidae > Girardinichthys > Girardinichthys multiradiatus. Next base: position 10,824,995 of record NC_061797.1, on the reverse strand, counting down.
GATAAAGTACATCTTCACCTGAGGGACTGAGAGCAAGGCGCTCATTGTCCACGCCATCATCAGCATGATCCTATTCCTTTTCGGAGCCATGCTTATCAGCAGAGGGTTTAGGATTGCCGATTGTCTGTCCAGACTTATCACCACTGTAACAAAAGCACAGGAGTACATAGCCTGTAGCTTGAGGAACATCAGGAATCTGCAGGCCAGGTCTCCGGCCAGCCACTGAAGAGTGATGTTCCACACAGCGTCCACTGGCATCACGATCAAGGTGACCAGGAGATCTGCTGTGGTCAAGTTCACAATCAGCACACGGACATGAGATTTGCGTCTGTGGCCGCTGGCTGCCCATAGCACAGCCAGATTGCAGAAAGTGGATATACCACACAGGATGAAAGTAACAATCACTCTGACTTTCGCTGCTGTGGAAAAAGTAGGCAACTGTGGGGTCCTGTCCACAGCCGTCCAATTGCAGTGAGAGGGCAGCAGGTCACAGCTGGCATCGAGGTCCGATCCTGAACTTTGCTGATAAATGATGACTGGAGAATCACAGCAGGAAGAGGCATTCATTTTTTAACTCTCAGCATTTCTTTCAGCAAAAAGAGGCTTGTGTTACTAAAGGGAAAGAAAGCACACATATACATAAATCATATTCATGAAGTTAAAGCCAAAGATTTGTCTGTGGATTTGTATTTCAAGACCAGAAATTAGCTGTGTGAGTCACACAGTGGCTGGCTGAGATGGAGCAGTCTGCTGAGGAGGAAACACATTTGATGCTTGATGAGGTGGAAAGACACTTGGCTCTAACAAATCACATTAAGTGCATGGGAGAGGATATAGAGTATTAATTTAAAGCACCTTCTACAGCACCACCAAGAAACCAATCAAGATAAGTACAGATAAGCACAGAAATTTTAAGAGGAAAATTGTCTCAAAAGGATTAACAAAATGTTGCTGCTAAGAAACCTCCTCAGATTTTTGGATGACCTATGAATTCATATTGGGGCTCTGCACCAGCCTCATGATAATGAGAGCCCCTCAGCTCCCATTCCTACCACTCCTGGTTGTAAGCCAGAAACTGTTATATGCATTTGTTTTTTTTAATAATTACAAATTTAAGAAAGTAAAGACTAGATATATACAGGTCCTTCTCAAAAAATTAGCATATTGTGATAAAGTTCATTATTTTCTATAATGTAATGATGAAAATTTAACATTCATATATTTTAGATTCATTGCACACTAACTGAAATATTTCAGGTCTTTTATTGTCTTAATACGGATGATTTTGGCATACAGCTCATGAAAACCCAAAATTCCTATCTCACAAAATTAGCATATTTCATCCGACCAATAAAAGAAAAGTGTTTTTAATACAAAAAACGTCAACCTTCAAATAATCATGTACAGTTATACACTCAATACTTGGTCGGGAATCCTTTTGCAGAAATGACTGCTTCAATGCGGAGTGGCATGGAGGCAATCAGCCTGTGGCACTGCTGAGGTCTTATGGAGGCCCAGGATGCTTCGATAGCGGCCTTTAGCTCATCCAGATTGTTGGGTCTTGAGTCTCTCAACGTTCTCTTCACAATATCCCACAGATTCTCTATGGGGTTCAGGTCAGGAGAGTTGGCAGGCCAATTGAGCACAGTGATACCATGGTCAGTAAACCATTTACCAGTGGTTTTGGCACTGTGAGCAGGTGCCAGGTCGTACTGAAAAACGAAATCTTCATCTCCATAAAGCTTTTCAGTAGATGGAAGCATGAAGTGCTCCAAAATCTCCTGATAGCTAGCTGCATTGACCCTGCCCTTGATAAAACACAGTGGACCAACACTAGCAGCTGACACGGCACCCCAGACCATCACTGACTGTGGGTACTTGACACTGGACTTCTGGCATTCTGGCATTTCCTTCTCCCCAGTCTTCCTCCAGACTCTGGCACCTTGATTTCCGAATGACATGCAGAATTTGCTTTCATCCGAAAAAGTACTTTGGACCACTGAGCAACAGTCCAGTGCTGCTTCTCTGTAGCCCAGGTCTGGGGAATGCGGCACCTGTAGCCCATTTCCTGCACACGCCTGTGCACGGTGGCTCTGGATGTTTCTACTCCAGACTCAGTCCACTGCTTCCGCAGGTCCCCCAAGGTCTGGAATTGGCCCTTCTCCACAATCTTCCTCAGGGTCCGGTCACCTCTTCTCGTTTTGCAGCGTTTTCTGCCACACTTTTTCCTTCCCACAGACTTCCCACTGAGGTGCCTTGATACAGCACTCTGGGAACAGCCTATTCGTTCAAAAATTTCTTTCTGTGTCTTACCCTCTTGCTTGAGGGTGTCAATAGTGGCCTTCTGGACAGCAGTCAGGTCGGCAGTCTTACCCATGATTGGGGTTTTGAGTGATGAACCAGGCTGGGAGTTTTAAAGGCCTCAGGAATCTTTTGCAGGTGTTTAGAGTTAACTCGTTGATTCAGATGATTAGGTTCATAGCTCGTTTAGAGACCCTTTTAATAATATGCTAATTTTGTGAGATAGGAATTTTGGGTTTTCATGAGCTGTATGCCAAAATCATCCGTATTAAGACAATAAAAGACCTGAAATATTTCAGTTAGTGTGCAATTAATCTAAAATATATGAATGTTGAATTTTCATCATGACATTATGGAAAATAATGAACTTGATCACAATATGCTAATTTTTTGAGAAGGACCTGTATGTGCTACTTATCCTCCTGGCCCTGCCACCACCTCTCTATACATTTAACAGCATAAAAACGGTGTATTTGCAAATTTATATGTCAAATGTCAAAACAAACTTTGAAATGACACAAGCATCTGGAGTGAAAATGAAGACACCTATGATATCGCAAAAATATCTGCATGGAAATTTTGTGGGGGCTAAAAATTACGCCTGTGGTAAAATTCCAAATTGGCTGATTTAAAATTTAGCACAAGCACTATTCAGCTGATTTTTTTGTTTTTGTTTGTATAGGTACTTTAAAAAATTTGTGCATTAGGAATTTGAATCTCTAGGAGCGTACCTTTATTTTTTTAAACAGGCCTAGGGTTTGAAGACCATAACAGCAATATCTGTGATGGCGTTTTTGTTGGTTGTGTGTGTATGGGTTTTTTTTTTTTTTTGTTGAATCAGGAGTAAACTATCAGTAAAACTTAAAGATAGCTTATAATTTGTGGTAGCCTATACTGAATATCTAAAGATAGTGGTAGTTTTTCAAACCGGTATATAGGTCACTGGCAGTGGGTGAATTTATTAGGGGCAACACCGGTACTTAGTGCCCCATTTGTCATTTGTGCCCCAACAAGTTTTCTATTGTTTGTCACCTACAGTCAATGACTATCAGGCACCCCGACATGTTCATAGTGTAAACACTAAAATATAGCTGACAGCTGTCAGGGTGCAATAATTGGTATCTGATTCAAAATTCTTATTTGGCACTAAATTAAAGAGGAGTTTCAATGTTTTTTTAAAGAAAGTTGGAAAATATTTGATCATCTTTTGTTCAAATCTGAAAATACACTGATCAAACCTGAACCCTACACTAAACACATGAAATTTAGTATTATTTTGTTGGAAACTTACACAACGGCTTTTTTGGCAACAGATCTTTAGACTGAGACAAGCAAATAAACCTCAATATTTGACAGATCAAACGTGGACTGAAATTTCCACATTGATTTCAGCAACTACAAGAACACATACTTTAATTACGTTTCTAATAGTTACTGTCAAATGATTGCCGTTACTATTTTTTTACTTCTTGGTATGGAACCCGCGGTTTAAGACATTATGCATTATCAGAGAAAAATAATGTATATGTACATCTCAAATAATCGAAAAATATTAATGTTAACAAACTCACAAGAGTCCCAAGCGTTCTATCCTGCAAACAAAGTAAAAAAAAAAAAAAACATGAAATGAAATCCAAAGTAAATGCTGTTCCAGGCCGGCTGCGGCTTCGTCCTGCGTGTGTCCTTTCAGAATAATGCATTTATCCACAGAGTCTCTCCACGCAGATGTGTCCCGCGCTCTGTGGTGAGCTTCTTCTTCTACCCTCCTCCCTCCGCCGTGCACGTGCACGTGTCAGACGCTCTCAGTGAGCGCGCGCACGAACTTCTCCGCGTCCCGCGAGCGTCGGTCGGTTCAGTGCAGCTCGAGCTCCGCCGCTAAGTTTCAAATTTTAACCCTGCAGAAAAAAATGCAATTAGACTCCGCAGTCCCTATTAGCATCTCTGTCTTCGAGGCCGAATAGTTGCTCATCATGTTGTGACGAGGCGGATTCAGGAAGGGGGTTAGTGTTTTTTTGTTTTTAGTCTGACTTTTGATTTTTATATCACAGGGAAATATGGTAAAATAGGCCCAAACTTTAAGCTTTGATTGTTTGTTTTTTATTTGATTTCACCAATATCAAAGAATATGTCAGGATGTATTTGAAGATGTGAAGGTTTTATGTTTAAAAGAAAAGAAAAAAAAAACTTAGGAAAAGCAAGGGTTGCGTTTTTGTTGGTAGAATTAAGGAATTATCTTTATTTCTATAACTTTTAAGCACAGACTAAATGTTAACGTTGGCATCTCTAGTAACAATGTGCAAAAATGAGGCATCTTTTACTGCAGTAGCAAAATGTCACAATGAAAGTATTAAGCCCCCACCCCCCATAATTGAGTCCAGATTTTTTACATTTAATCTCAGATTTGCTTTATTTTGGGGTTATAAAAAGAACAAAGAAATTGTTAGTTGATGCTAGTTGGAAGAGGTTTCATTAATTAATAAAATGCCCTTCTCCTAATCTGCATTGTGGTATTCCACTGCCTTCCCCAAATGTAAATAAAATCATTACTACAAAGACCCATTTTAGTAGTGCAAACAAACAAGGGTACACATTGTTAGTGAATAGAAATATTTTTGAATTGACATTTTGTACATTTTCAGCTGCATGGTGGGTTGGCTTGACTGTGCACTCCAGAGCATGAGAAGAAATATGAGTCTTGGCTGGAGACATAAGTAAGTAGAGATTGCTCTTCCTCTCTGTATCCGAGTGGGATACAGAACAAAGCCCAGCTTCTTCCCACAGTCAAAAATACCTATTTTGGAATGTGCATGCTGTTCCAAATGAGTATTTTTACTTAAGCACTAAGGTATGTTTTCCCCACTTGGGGTGCAAACATTTTCTTTTAAGGCTAAAGACAAAAAAGATCCAAAAGGAGCAACTTTTAGTGTTTGGACCCTAAGGTAGACCTGTGTTCAGTTGGAACATCCAGTTGTGTCAATGTTTTACTTTCTGATCCAAATTATCACAGCAGATAATAGGAAATTTGTTTGGATGTTGGAGAACAACCTAGGAACTACCAAGGCTCAAGCATGGCATATAAATAGTAGAAAACCATTAAGTTTAACATAGATATGGACTGAATGTGTACAACCAAGAAAGAAGCACCCGCTCCAAAATCGACACCTTCAAGCTTGACTGATTTTTGCAGTTACCAACAAAGCCTTATGAACACACAGGTCAGATGAGACAATAGTTTAGCAATTTAGTCACAATTACAAGAGGTTTGTCTGGAGCAGTGAGGTGAGGCAGTGCACGAATGCTCAAGCATCATCAAGGCAGCATTATGCTGGGGGACTGTTACACTGTAAGTGACCCTGGAGCATAACTAAGTGGTTGACACTTGTTGGGACCCACAGCCATGAGTTACAACAGGAAATGTGGTACGGACTTTTCTGGAACTTTCAAAATAAATTGCATTAACCCCCCAAGATCGGCCATAACGCGCCGTCCGCGCTCATGCACTTTAACCCTTTTAGTAACGGTATTTTTAAAAGTGTGTGTTTGATTCTGGTGCTAAGCTATCAGCTTTCTTTGTTAGCTTCACTGCTAACAAGCTAAGAACACGTGCTTGCTGCTAGGGAATATTTAACAGAAAGGTTGTTAGTTTTCAAGCTAGTAAATAATAGTCCCTAAACATTATTTTACTAAATCTGATAACTAAGTAAACACCATTAAGCCCCATTTCTCCAGAAAGATTTGGCTCTTTTCCAAAATATTCCCTTAATAATATTTCTTTAAATATTATTTTAATAAATAAAGGCAGCTAATGAGACCCCGTTGAGAATTAGTCATCCAGAAGGTTGGTTTTATTGAGCAGATCATTCTTTAAAACGTTATTTTAATAAAATAACATTTTATCTGATCTTGCATTGTGAAGGGTTGTCTAAACGTTTGCTGATTATTGCCTAAGTTGGTTCCAAGACTAACTTAACTTCATTTCCAGATCCTTCAAGATAATCCTTGGTTCTCAAACATAAACATTGCATAGTAATGTTGCATCACTCTTTTGGTCATGGTTTTCAATCATCTTTAATCAACTTGTTTATATTGTACATAGTCCATTAGTCTTTGTTATTCTTTAATTCTGCTTGGTAGTTTAGTTGGATTGTTTTAGCAAAGTAAAGAGTTTGTTGATTGAAATATGTTTGACTTTGAGTTGACTTATTTTTGTTAATAAATTCTTGTATTTTAAGAAATTGTGTGAATTCATTCCATATATGTGCAGAGTTTATGCTGTTCAATAATGTCAGAGCTCGTCTCACACCTTTCTATTTTGTCCTAATACCATCGCCTTACTGGGCTGGTATTCACAGGACAACCCTTAACAGACCAAAATATTATTTGATAAAATATTAATAGTAGATATTAAATAATATTCTCAGATTCATAATCACAACACACTGGAACCAAAAAAAGCATTTAAACAGGACAATGATTCCGCTGTCCTCAGCCCCATTGACAATTTAAAAGCCTGGTCTGCACCAAGAAAGCCCATAAGAAGGGTGGTCATATTTCCAGCCAGGATTATGCCAGAACCTTGCTGATGCCCAGATTTTTTCCTCTGTGGGTTAGAGAAAATCCACAATAAATTTGAATTTGTGAAACTGACGCTTGTTTTCTAAAATGATTGCAGTAGGATCATTTGTCATCAATCCCTCCAAAAAGAGAAATGGTTCATGTCATGGAGTGACATTTTGGACTGTGTGGGTTCTTTGATGGATAATTTTGTAATTTAGATTCTCCTTATGGCTCTTTGTTTATTTCTTAGGTTATTGTTTCTATGTTCCACTCTAGTTTCTCTGTTTACTTTAGTTCATAGTTATTCTAGTTCTTTATTTCCTCCTGTGATTTATTCTCTTGCTTAGTTTGTGTTTTCTGTCCTTTCACTCTTCCTCAGCCTTTGTATTTGTTTCACCTGTTCCTGCTCCTTCCCTGACCCCTTGTCATACCTGTTCCCTGTTCCGTTGATTATCTGCTTTTGTTATTTCCCCAGGATATTAGTTGGTTTGGTGTCTCTGTTCTGGGCTGGTTCCTTCTGTTATTCTGTTGATTACCCCTTTCCCTACCATGACTATGTTTTGTTTTTGCTTTGCTTATGCTACGTTTTGCCAAAGTACCTGCAGTGTTTTTGTTACGTTTCTACCTTTTTTAAGAATAAACTATGATGCGTCTACCGAACTCTTGTCTGCGCTTTGGTCCGACCCGAGATCCTCCCCCGACAGTTCAAATGCATGAATAAAAACCCAAAAGTGATCGGACATTTGAGTTAATGATAAGGATATGTAAACATCTGGCCGAAACTACCTTCATTCACATTGCAAGCAGTTTCCACATAGTTCTGCTTTGTTTAACACGTTCAATTCTATTTGCACCATTTTCTCCTGCGACTGAGGCTGTCTCTAAACAGCAGGGGTCTCTGGAATCTTTACATAAAACCAGATAGAATCACATACAACAAAGATATTCAGGTCCACTTAAAAACACAACAATAATAGACAACATATCAAATATATTATTTATCTTTAAGAGATTCAGACAAACAAAACAGACAGCAGTTTGAGTCTGATGCTTAAGTGATGGACCACACAAAATGCTGTATTATAATGTTTATCTAATGGTTTTGTTGGATGGAAAAATGTAATCAGGAACATAAATTTTATTTCATACAGCCTAAAAAAACAGATAAGAAAAGCAAGGCAGCTGTTACTAATAGGTAACCTGAACCTATGCTTCAGGATCCATTTAAACACCACATCAGCAGGTGCTGTTGGGATGTACTGATGGCAAAAAAATCTACATATAAGAAAAACTTTTGTTCTTCATCATCACATGGAAAAAAAACTGAATCTGACATTCCGCTCACCACATTGGAAAAGTACCAACAATGTTCTCCAAAAGGAATTAGTAGAAAATATAGACTGTTTCGCATGAATCCGTCGGGTGTGTTTCCCAGAGCATTTCTTTTGGCAATTAAGAGAGAAAACATAGCTGGTTATTTACCTGTGTGTGCAGGTCACACCTAAAAAACACATTTTTGTATTTCCTGTGAGAGGCCCAAATACCTGAAGCTGAGTTGAGATGCAAAAATAATGCAGCATGTGTTTGCCAACTCCTGGGAGGTTTAACTGAGAAGACACATTGTCTTTACAGGTTTTTCCCATCATACTATAAAAATGTTTGGCTAATCCCACAGCATGCATTACACCATTAACACAAAGCTTTGTAACCCTGTACTCCTGTCAAAAATAACAGAAAGCATCATGTTTTTCTTTATTCTTTTTTAGCTATGTGTTATATGTGGTCTGCAAGTACAAGTTGTAGACCATGGTATGACTTGGACCATGTCTTTTCCTAAATAGCAAACGAGTACGAGTACGAGTTATACAAGAATGTATCCTTTGTAAATACTAAAATATGTAAAGAAACTAAATTCTGTTTTGCTTGTCATGAAGATTTGGATACAGTTATTTATTCAGATGTGAGAGAACTAACAGTACATGGACATTAAGCAAAACCAACATATCTTGTTAACCAAGGAACCTGCATAATACCACGATCAGCAATGTCTCCTCCAGCCTGCAGCCAGTCTCCTGCCAGTGTACCGGCAGACAGGTGGCAGCTGCCCCCTCAACTTCCATCATTACCTCCTTTAAAATAGACTCTAGTGAGTTAAATGCAACAGCTTTACTTAAATATTGTAAATTGCAAAAGTACATTTAAAATAATTCACAAGTGAAACACACAGATTACACACAGAATGATGTTTCAAGCTTTTATTTCTGTCAATTATGATGGTTTTCTGTTTACAGTTAATGAAAACACGACATTTAAGATTAAAATAAGGTTTGGGAAGGCCGCCCTGGATGTTACATTATATATTAATATTATTTTAAAGTATACATTATATACTTTGTGATACTAGCAAAGACATTTTGTACATTAATAATAATAAATATAATTGAGTCATAAATCATACAAATTCCATCTTTCCCTTTATCAGACATTTACAGACACCAGCCAGATCACATATCCTAGACCTGTTCACACAGCACACCTCGGCTGACTCTCCAGAGGAAGGACAGGGAGAGGTCATTTGTCATTAGAAAGGTTGGTGCTTTGATCCATGGCTTTTCATGTCAAGGTGTTCTTGGACAGAACACTGAACTCCACTTTAACTCTGATTTGTTCACTGGCCTGTGTATTTCTGAAGGGGAAACAGCACTGAATAGTCTTTCTTATACAGAGTATTTAATAGATGCGTCTTTATTGGATTCTTCTATACAACGTCGAGCAAGTCTCACCATGAACAGCTTACATTCTATTTACAAGGTACTGATTTTATTTTTTTTTCGTTGTTTAGTAACTGTAAGTAGCAAATGAATACCTCTTGAAAATTTTTTAAATTTTTGCTCATGTTACAACCACAGTACAGGAAGACTGAACACGCTCATCTCTGCATACGGGGGGAGGTGGTGGAGCATGGGGACAGCATATAGTTTCTGGACATTCACGTTTCCTCTGACCTCTCCTGGACTGAGAACACTTGTCACCTGGTGAAGAAGGCCCAACATGGCTCCTCTTTCTCAGAAAGCTGAAATGGGCTGGACCCTCTACTCAGCTGCTCAGAAACTTTTACAGGGCAACAACTGAAAGCATCCTGTGCGTCAGTGTGACAGTGTGATATGGGAGCTGGATGTCACAGGAGAGAAAGGACTTAGCACGGGCAGTGAGGACAGCACAGGGTATTGTAGGATGTCATCTACTGGATCTGGACTCGATTTATGCTGCACGAGTCCAGAAAAGGGCCAGACACATTGCTACAGACCACACCAACCTGGGCAAGGCACTGTTTGTCCCACTTCTGTCAGGAAAACGATTTAGGAAAACAAAAATCAAAAACAAATTGACTCAGAAACAGTTTATTTCCTAAAGCAGTAAGGACAATTGCCCCCCTGCGGGCAGACACTAAACATCCCTGCTGACAAAAAAAAAACACCAGCCCATCTCAGTCTGTTTCAGCTGCACTTTATATAAATACTAAATACAACAGGCCACATTCCACGTACATATGTTCACTTTTTCTATAAGTATTTTTACATTTTGTAAGTGTCTATAACCTACATGTGTATCGTTTGAGCCGGGTCTCAGCTAAATTTCATTATGGTGACATAATGACAATAAAGAATCTTGAATCTTGAAAGACCAACACAAAGTACTGCATAATTGTGAAGTAAAAGGAAAAGGATACCTGTTTTTCAACATTAACAATAACAATATATAAAGTGTACTTTGCATTTTATTCAGCCATTTTTACTCTGATACCTCTAAATAAAATCCAGTGCAACCAACAGCCATCAGAAGTCTCTTTATAGTAAATAGAGTTCATCTCTGTGTAATTTAATCTCAGGATAAATCCTGTTGTTCTGTTCATTATTGTTAGAAAACAATGATGAACAAAAAGCATCATGAAGACCAAGGAAAACAGCAGACATGTTAGTCGTGGAGGGATTCAAGTCAGAATTAAGTTATAAAACAATATCTTAGGCTTTAAATACCTGAGAGAGCTAAGTTCAATCTATAATTAAAAAATGGATGTAGCACAACTGCAAACCTACCAAGACACATCTGTCCACCAAAACCGACCGGCTTTGCAAGGAGAACATTAATCAGAGGAGCAGATAAAAGGACCATGGTATCTCTTGGGAAGCAGAAGATATCTCCACTCTGTTGAGAGAATCTGTTCATAGGACAACCACTAGTAATGCACATCACAACTTTGAATGCTGAATATCAATGTATGTCACACTTTTCATATTTCTATTTGTAGAAAATGTTAACAAATCATGTATTCTTTCACTCAACAATGTACAGCTTTATGTTGATCATAAATTCCCAATTAAGTTTCTTGAAAATTCAGGGCTACATGAGAAAAATGTGAAAAAGTTCAACCACTGTGAGTATTTTTGAAAGCCACTGTAATGAGAGTGTAAATCGTTTGTCTATTAAAACAAAGTAACAAGAAGTGCAAGAATTAAAGCCAGATCCATAGAAATCTTAAAAACACTACCTGTCAGTGCCGAGAAGGAAGTAAATGAGAAGATAACTAGACAGGGTGACACTGAGATAGGCTGTTAACAGGAATAAAACCGTAAAGGACAGGACCACTGAGTCATTATTATCTGTCATTTTTCACTATTAGATAATTGCTTTAATGATATAACAAGGGATGTAGTTTTAACGAGAGAATAACATCTCAACGACCATCCCATGGAAGACTAAGCTAAAAGATTTCAGATCAAACAGTGGAGATATATGTCAGGCCCAATTTGCTTTAAACCTACACAGATCCATGCTAGCTGCAAATCAGCCTTCAGCGTTTGTTTTAAGAGATAAGATGGAGAAAGAAAGCAAGAAAGAAATTAAATTTTCAAATTGAATGTTTTTTTCTCTCATATGGTGAAAGGTGCAAAACAAAACCCTGCAGAATAATATTTCAAATAGTCACTGCATGGCTTGATGTACAAGGATTTTAATTGCAAAACAAAGAGAACAAGTGACATAATGTTGATGTGCCATTGACCTCTCAGAAGCTAGGATTAATTAGAGGCTTTACATAGCATCCAAATGCTGCTGGCTGTTGGTCCATGCAGATGTCACAGCTTGCGTCTCTCCAAGCTAGCTCTTGTACTTGGCAGACTCATTTGAGTTTATTTAACAGCAACTGAAAAATGAAAGAACATTAAAATGAAAGAATTGTAAAATGAAGAGAATTATGGAGAACCCTGAGCATCCTCTTCACGAGACTGTCTTACAACATCAGAGTGTCTTCAGTCAGAGGCCTCTTCAGATCTACTGTAAGACAGACCGCTACAAAGACTCTTTGAAGAAACCTGCATAATATGAGCTACAACAACATTTAATAAAGTATTTTTCAATTAATCAAACCGTATAGCTTGTGTAAAGATTTAATACATAAATCCAGATGGATTTCCTACTCTTCTTCAGTCATCAAACATACCTGCCCCTATGAATCAGCTCTTCCTCAGTGTATACAGAAAGTGAAAAGCTGGATTGCATTAGACAGAGTCTGATTTGTTGCAGATTTGCTCTCCAGCTGCAAAATGAATTTGAACACACAATCAGAGCAGCCAAAAAGAGAATGATATGTGTCACACAGAGGCCAAGCCGCATCATTGTGGAGTTTCTTGGAGTAGTATGATGACAAGGAGATGAGATGTGACACACACTCACATGCACAATTCAACAATTTGAGGTAAGAAAAAAAAAACTGCAACAATCTGGTTGCGTAAGTGTGCACACTAAAACTTTTCTGAAGCACATTGCAGCATTTAGACCTCTTTGGTAGGCATCTATCAACATCTTTCATCTTAGGACCTTGTACTTTATGTCATTATCCATATCTTCTCATCATAGTTGTGGGTCTGAATATTAAAGGACGGTAGTAGGCCCAGATCCACAAAACACGTGTAGACTCAAGAAGCAAACTCCCATGACCCAATCAGCATTTCTGCAGTGGACCCGACATAAAATTTCATTAAAATAAATTGGAGTTTGTGGTTGTAACATGGCATAATGTCAGAAAGTTGAAAGGGTATGAATACTTCTATAAATCATGGAATATTTAAAAAAGAAATATGTTCTGTACAAACAGTAAAACATAAAACTATGAATAATAAGTGGAAGACTGATATGTACTGAACTACAGTATGATGGCCGTATCTCTGTTGTATGTGTGCCAAAAATATGTGGAGTGACCTTCTTTTCCTAATACCCAGCTAAGCTTGGCTGTGTGTCATTCATGTAAAGCTTCTAGGCAGAGTCAGCACATTAAGCACCAAGGACCTCTGGCATCAACAGATATGCCCACTGCCTTAGAAAAAATGTAAGTATTTTTCCAAATTTAATTCAAATATTAGTAATCTCAAGCAGGAGAAATATAATGGAAGTGGAAATTAGTAACTGATCTTCTGTTTTTTCTCACCGTCAGCACACTTTTGGGGATAAAGACTAATGTTTGAGTGCTGCTGTACAAGAGTCAGGGGCTTCACATGAGGGGGAAGGTTCCTCTTCAGTTAGGCCAAGCCCTAACGGAAGACACGAGGCCATCCCCAGTGGGCCCACCACCTACAGGGGAAACCATGAGGGACCGGTGCAAAGAAGATCAGACAGCGAATGAAGGTGAAGACCTTGACGACCTGATCTCCGGATGCTTAAACTGGCTCTAGGCACGTGTAATGTCACCTCGCTGGGGGGTGGGAGGTGCCTAAGCTTGTGCGGGAGGTCTAGAGATATCGCATAGAAATAGTCGGGCTCACCTCCACGCACAGTGTGTGCTCTGGAGCCCAGCTCCTCGAGAGAGGTTGGAGTCTCTTCTACTCTGGAGTGTCCCGTGGGCTGGGGTGGGTTTGCTTGTCGCCCCCCAGCACAGCCGTGTAGTGTTGGGGTTTACCCCAGCGGATGAGAGGGTCACATCCCTGCGCCTTCAGGTCGGGGAGATGTCTCTGACTGTTGTTTCGGCCTATGGGCGAGCAGTGGCCTCCCCAAACTGAACTTGAGTGGTGTTTGATTATTGGACTGTGCCAGTCACGGATTGTCCATAATGAGTAACCATGTTCAAGCATAAGGGTGTTCATCAGTGCACCAGGACACCCTCGGCAGGAGGTCGATAATTGACTTTGTAGTCATGTCTTTGGACCTTCGGCTGCATGTCTTGGACACTCGGGTGAAGAGAGGGGCTGACCTGTCTACTGATCACCACCTGCTGGTAAGTTGGATCAGCTGGAAGAGGAGGAAGCCGAACAGACTTGGCAGGCCTAAGCGTGTAATGAGGGTCTGCTGGGAACGTCTGGCAGAGCCCTCGGCCAGGTATGTATTCAACTCCCACTTCCGAGAGAGCTTTGACCAGATTCTGGGGGAGGTTGGAGACATGGAGTCTGAGTTGACAATGTTCTTCACCTCTATTATCGATGTGGCCCCCGTACCATCTCAAGAAGGAGGACCAAAGGATGTGTTCCAACAACATGGGGATCACACTCCTCAGCCTCCCTGGTAAGGCCTATGCCAGGGTGTTGGATAGGAGAGTCTGGCCGATAGTCGAAAATCTGCTTCAGGAGGAGCAGTGTGGTTTTTGTCCTGGCCTTGGAACATTGGACCAGCTCAATACCCTCTACAGGGTACTCGAGGGTTCATGGGAGTTTTCCCAACTGGTCCACATGTTTTTTGTGGACCTGGAGAACACATTAGAGTACGGAGTCAGTGGCCCTTTATTAGGGCCCATCTGGTGTCTGTAAATGAAGCCGGTGCTAAGTCGGACTTGTTCCCAGTGCATGTTTGATTCTGGCAGGGCTGGATATCCTGTCCATCACCGGTCCTGATGGACAGGATATCTATGCGCAGCCAAGGGCCGGAGGGTGTCTGGTTGGGGGACCAGTGGATTTTGTCTCTTCTTTTTGCAGATTATGTGGTCCTGCTGGCCCCCTCTAGCCAAGACCTACAGCATGCACTGGGGCGGTTCGCAGCCGAGTGTGAAGCAGCCATATTTCTCTACTGTGAGGTGGTTTGGGGATCTGTATCGGATGCCTCCTGGACGCCTCCCCTAGGAGGTGTTCCAGGTACGGTCCACCAGGAGGAGGCTCAGGGAACGGTCCAGGACACACTTGAGAGACTATGTCTCTCAGCTGGCCTGGGAACACCTTGGGTTCCCCCTGAGGGATCTGGAGGAGGTGTCTGGGGAGAGGGTAGTCTGGGCATCTCTACTAAGCCTGCTGCCCCTGCGACCCACTCCTGGATAAAGCGGAAGACGACGGGTACGAGTAAAACAAATAGAAAGATCAAATAACAAAATAAAAAAGGGGGAGCATGTTACATGAATCAAAACATGGGAGCCTACTGAAATTGAAGCCAGCTTAAGAGGACTTGACAAAAAAACTTGCCATCATCAGAAAACATCCTGGAATTCCACGTCATGCCATGTCATATCTTATCTTCTCAAGTTTGAGAAAAAAATAGTGTATCCCTCAGCCAATAAGCGATAGTGGGAGCTATGTTTTGATTCTGTTTATTTTGCGGAACATTGCCACATATTGAGACATTTTTTTACTGTAATCTTTTAAGAGTTGAAACATAGGTTGCATGAAATGCTTGAAGACTCAAAAGCTATTATAAATTGTTTTTAAGGCATCTACATCATTTTCCTTCTGTGGCTCCATGAATCCAATTAAGTCATCAGAAGACAATGACGTTGCTTAGTGGAGCATCTTTCGCAGCTCTGATTGAAAGGGTCTTTAGAGAGAAACTCCTGCAAATTAATTTGCAAATTATCATACAAAATACAACACCTGACAACTGCAAAGACATTCAGTGCAACATCCTGCAAATCAATGGCTGTCATTTAATTTTGCTGTGCACTATGTTTGCAGTAAAGGCCAAGGGGAAAAGATGCAGACTGCAGTTTGCACAACATGAAGAAGCCAGAATGTTAGTGAAACAAATTATTATGTGTCTTTGTGTGTATTTTTTTTTTCTTTTCAGCTATTCATATTAATTATTTTGTTCTTGCTGTGCAGCACTTTGGTGCAACTTGTTTGTTGTCACCTGCTACATAAATAAAGTTAACATTGAGAAAACTTCCAAAATTGGTTAAAATGGACAATTTTAGGGCTACACAGGATTAACTGTGGACGCAAGAGGAAGCTGTCTGAAAGGGATGTTCGGGTGCTAACCCGATTGTATCCAAAAAACATAAAACCCCGGCTGCCCAAATCACGGCAGAATTAAATGTGCACCTCAACTCTCCTGTTTCCACCAGAACTGTCTGTCAGGAGCTCCACAGGGTCAATATACACGGCCGGGCTGCTATAGCCAAACCTTTGGTCACTCATGCCAATGCCAAACGTCGGTTTCAATGGTGCAAGGAGCAGAAATCTTGGGCTGTGGACAATGTGAAACATGTATTGTTCTCTGATGAATCCACCTTTACTGTTTTCCCCACATCCAGGAGAGTTACGGTGTGGAGAAGCCCCAAAGAAGCGTACCACCCAGACTGTTGCATGCCCAGAGTGATCTCATGGCATTCCCTTGGCCCAATACTTGTGCTAGATGGGCGCGTCACTGCCAAGGACTACCGAACCATTCTTGAGGACCATGTGCATCCAATGGTTCAAACATTGTATCCTGAAGGCGGTGCCGTGTATCAGGATGACAATGCACCAATACACACAGCAAGACTGGTGAAAGATTGGTTTGATGAACATGAAAGTGAAGTTGAACATCTCCCATGGCCTGCACAGTCACCAGATCTAAATATTATTGAGCCACTTTGGGGTGTTTTGGAGGAGCGAGTCAGGAAACGTTTTCTTCCACCAGTATCACGTAGTGACCTGACCACTATCCTGCAAGAAGAATGGCTTAAAATCCCTCTGACCACTGTGCAGGACTTGTATATCATTCCCAAGATGAATTGTTGCTGTATTGGCCACAACAGCAGGCCCTACACTATACTAATAAATTATTGTGGTCTAAAACCAGGTGTTTCAGTTTCATTGTCCAACCCTTGTATATATATACACACAAGGGTCTCGAGGGGCAAGGCATGATATATGTCCCAATTTATTGATGAGGTGAGTCATACCATTAACCAGGTTGGCAGGTTTCCTCCTACATATTTTTTAATGTCAGAATTCCAAACCCATCCAGAGCTTATAATCCATTCGGAAATTATAAATACCCAGGTTCACTGAATTTACTGACTAATAAACAGGTGGATGAGCCATAACTTGGTTAAGATCACCCTCTAGTGGCAAAGAGAGGATCTGAACACAAGTTTGAGAAATACAGACCCATTTTATCTCTACTGAAAACGCAGATTAAACACACTTTATTGCAAAAAATATTGGGTCACAGCACCAAATCCATGTCCAATCACTTCCTTGGCTACAGGTGTATAAAGTCTGGTGTGGAGAAACTTGACTGGCACAGAGTCCTGACCTCATCCTTCCTGAACACATTTGGGATGAATTAGAGCAGAGGCTGCAGTTCTACTTTCCTCATCTAACTTTAAACACACCACTAAATAATTCAGTTAACAAACTTGGAGAACAATTCAACTAAAACTACCAAGCCAAATGATAGAAGAAAGAAAACCAATGAACTATATACAAAGAGGGAACAAGAAAACGAATAAAAATGGTTGAAAACCATAACCATAAAAAGATGTAATATTACAAATTTATTGTTATGTATGTTTGAGAACTAATATTTATCTTGAGGAATTTAGAAATGAGAACAAATCAGTTTTGTTCTAAAATTAGTCTTAGAACTAATTAAGAACAATAATTGTCATGTCTTCAAACAACCAATAACAATGTAAATCTTAGTAGATAAAACATTATTTTAATAATGTAATATTTTAATGGATGATGAAAGGATGGTCACAGGCTGTATCGAGGACTGAAGCCTCTATCTATGGGTCGCACACTTTTACCCCAGCACCACCACCTCGCCATGCATTAGTGATACTAAATGTTAATCTATCCCTCTTTTTCTTTACATCACTGGCGCTGGCATTAGAAATAGCTTCCCGATGTTGAATGAAAGTTCTCAATAGGCATGGCAGAGAGTGCGGGAAATATCCCCATGTCTTAGCAGAAGTAATTGAAGAGAAGACAAAAACACAAAGCTTTGTTAAGTAGTTTAAAATGAAAGCTGAACCATTCAATGATAGTAACAGTCTGGTATCTATAAGGCTGGTATAGCAGATGAATCCATAAACCATCCCCCAACCCACATTTTCACACCCCTACTGGGCTTCAGAATCTCAACACCTGTTTTATTGTGGAGCTAGAAACAGAGATATGTTACAGCTCCATGTTCAAACAAATACATGCACACGTACAGCATATGAAGCATTTCCGGGTCCTTCTGGGTTGCAGCTTGGATTTTTATTTGACAAGGAACAAGTGACAACAGTTTTGTTTAAAGGTATATTTTTATGTTACTTGGTTCTCTGAACAGAAACCTGAATTAGTTTCAATAATTTGAATCCTATGGAAGTAAAATAGTCTCATTAGAATCAGACATTTTTTAGACATTGAATTTATAACACTGAATTTTTATCCTGTGCAATTATGTATGTGAATTTTGTTTGTACTTAAAATTTGCCAGCAAAAATTCACCTGCAAGAATTCGCATGAAACAATTCACCTGCAGAAATTTACCTGCAGAAATTCACCAGCAAAAATTGTGAGTGATGAGATTTTTCTGCCAAAAATATATAATTACAAAATGCTAGGTAATTAACACCCATTTGAATCTCATCAATGATCTTCATTAAGCCACTATCCAGCAAACTGTTGAGACTCGCCTCTGCCCAAGGCATTGGTGTGTCACGTGATCAAAGAAGCGTAATCTGATTGGCTAAAAGATGCTCGACTCGATCTAGTGCTGATTGCTTTGGCTTGAGTCACCAGAAGGTCAACACATTTGCAGGTGAATTTTTGCTGGCAAATTTTAAGTACAAAAAAAAATTCACATACATAATTGCAGAGCATAAAAATTCAGTGTTATAAATTCAATGTCTAAAAAATGTCTGATTCTAATGAAACTATTTTACTTTTACCTTGTTAGACCATTCAGTTAGCTGCAGTTAATCTTAATAGAAATTGGTGCCACTGTGTATGACCCACCGAGAATCAAGAGTAGCTTAGTTACAGTAAAAAATATATATTATGTTTAGATCTTTTTGATGTTCATTATTAAGGAAGGTATTACAAATTGACACCAGACCTTATGTCAGGTTGCCGATCTGTAATGTCTCTGGTACCAAACAAAAACAGAACACACTAGTGAATGTTTTTTACATTTCCTTTATTTAAGTTATTCCAGTTATTCATTCTTTCACATGAACCTCTGGAATATGTTTAGAACATTTTCATTCATCTAATACATTGTTAGCAGTTGTAGAGCAGGTTGATCCTTGTGATGTCCCAGCGGGACAATCCCTGCCATTGGCCAATCTGGACATTGGGATTGGGGATGGGGGTGATGGTGTCCTTTCCATAAGCGATGGCGAAGGCATCTCTTCCATAGTGCATGATGGAGGAGTAGTCGTAGGGAGTGTTCAGGTTGTTGGTGTCGTGCTTGTAGAAGTTGTTGGCGCTCTGTGGGATGATGTTCTCCCAGTTGATCCTGACATAGGAGTCGCGGTCGCTCCTGGTCTGCTCGTGCTGGAAGCCCAGAGCGTGGTTGAGCTCGTGCTGGGCGATTCCACTGTAGACGCAGCCCTGCTTGTCGAGTGAGAGCTCCTGCATGCCTCCTGTTCTGCCAAGTTCAGAATAGCATCCCTGTTTGCTCACAATGCTAATGAAGTCGTTCTGATTGGTACGGGGTGTGAAGTGGATGCAGGTTTGGCCGGCGAAGGCCCTCATACCACCTTCGATGGTCTGCCTCTCATAACTGCTGAACTCCTGGCCAATTACATAAGGAACCACCACTTTACCACCGGAGTCTTTTTTCCACAGGCAGCTGTTGTACCAGCACTTCATGGCATTTCTGGATTTGGGAGCCACTATGTCTCCTTCCAGCAGAATTTCTTCTGAGCCGTTGTTGGCGATCAGAATCCTGGTGGTCATGTCAACAGTGTCTGCTTCTTTTTGTTTTGTCTCTTCCTGTTGTCCTTCCTCCTGGAGAGGAAGAGCCTGAGAGACGCCAAGCAGGAGCAGCAGCAGGAGGCTGGTGGAGGGAATCATCTTCAGGGTCGATGTGGAGACTTAGGAGTTTCTGGAGAGAACTGCTGTGGAGAGACTCCTCGAAGCGTGATGTCTGACTCTGTTCAGTCCAAGATATTTATACTCTCCTTTACAGGTGTGTCTGCAGGAGGATTATGGGTTGGGGTTTGCACTGTTTGGTCTAAAATAAACCTTTAAAGGGAGGAGTCTGCAGACAAACCTAGTCTTTAAACATGGTTTGTGATCACTGGTTATTGAATGGATAAAACAGCATTAAAGGCTGGGTCTGGTTGTACTAAACACTATTTGCTCTTTAACAAAGAACATGTCAGCTGTCAGAATAACATTAAAACAAGAAACATACCAGTGTTTACCCTTTTTAAATTTATTTTAATTACTTTTTCAATTACATTATTAATTTGTGTATTACACCTTCCTGAACAAAATCTTAACAACTATTCACATTTAATGTTGGTGGACTGTGACCAGGTTTCACTTATATGTTGATATTGATTTGGGCTTAACACAATTCTTAATACAAAACTTAAAGCAGAGATAATTTGCCATTCATCTTGTCTCCAATCTGCTTTTTCCCCTAGCATACCCCAACTGACTAACCAGGAAGATGGGGGAATAGATTTGACTCGTGTGCCTCTTGAGTATCATGACCTTAAGGGAGTATTCAGCAAAAAGAAAGCCCTATCCCTACAGCCTCACAGACCCTATGATCGCGCAATCAACCTTCTTCCCGGTGCACCGCTACCCTCTAGTAGATTCCATAACATCTCACATCCAGAGCAAAAATCTATGGAGCATTACATAAATTAATCCTTATCTGCAGGTATCATTTGGCCTTCCTCCTCACCACTTGGGGCGGGTTTTTTCTTTGTTGGGAAGAAGGATGGTTCACTACGTCCCTGCATTGATTACAGGGGCTTAAATCAGAATACAGTTAAGAATAAGTACCCACTTCCCCTCATCACTTCCGCTTTTGACCCCGTTTATGGTGCCACCGTTTTCTCCTAGTTAGATCTTCGTAATGCTTATCATTTGGTCAGGATTCGCTAGGGGGATGAGTGGAAGACGGCTTTCAAGACCCCGCTGTGCCATTTTGGATATCTGGTTATGCCCTTTGGACTTTGTAATGAACCTGCCGTTTTCCAAGCCTTAGTTAACGACGTTCTCAGAGATTGTTTGAACATTTTCGTTTTTGTATACTTGAATGACATTCTGATTTATTCAAGGAACATTCAGGATCAAACCTATGGTCTCCAGTGACTCGTCAGATCTATTGCTAACATAATTCCATTATCATGGCCAAAGAGAAACATTTGTAGGGAAGATGCAATGTCCTTCAACCTGATTTTGACTTTATTTAACCCTATCATGGCACAGATTATGTATGGAAAGAAATAAAAGGTATAATTGGCAGCACTGACAACTGATTATTTCAAGGGTAACCCCTTTAAATGTACCATCTCAATTTTTAAAGGGTCCTTGCAGAACATGAAGATTAACAACAGTAATACGAATCAAACAAATATGAAAATTCACACAGAAATACCCACAACATTCTCAAGGACCCATAAACACACACTCTCACATCCACCAGCATGGCAACTGCATGGCACATACACTTAACATCAAGACACAAAATAAGACAACACATACAGATGCAGAGTTCATGTGCATATCTCTGTGAGGATTAAGTCCAGAATAAATGAACCGTTATTCTTACTGAAAGCAAGAGAAAGATGTTTTACAATAAAGTAAATATGAATAGCAGTGATACAGCTAAGTAACTCAGGTAAAGTATTCAAGCTGATGAAGCTTTAAACTGAAATGCAAAACGTCACATTTTTCCTAATTCTTGGTGTAAAACACAAAAAAGATAACTGATCAGTATTTCTCAGGCCATATTGTGAATTAAATTGGATTAAGTATTTCTAAATACGGAGTACTTGAAAGTTTGAGGGGATAAAGATTAGTTTCTGTGGCATGGCCATTAATAACATCAGCGTGTTCTAGGATCGGCAGCACCAGTTGTGGAAAACTCTTTTACGAGCTGGAAGGGAAAAACATTCAACAGAACGATAATGTGACAATTTTAAGGCAACAGGCTTTCGAACACTATGAAATTTAAGATTTTAGCTCGACCAGTTAGACTCAGATTTTATCCGACTCCAAAAGATAATTTTTTTTGAAAACTTTACAACAAATAATTGCAGTGATTAAACTTGGAAAAACTTTCACTCATTTAGGACTTACAGTAGGAGGTAAAATGATTAAGTTTGTACAGAATACGCTAATTACTTTTATCTAGAATTGGGGGTAGAGGTTATGGGGAAGGACTCTAAAGGTTTTATTTAGGTAGATATAATCAAATTATCAATGTGCTTGAAAGTAGATTGTCCAAAATACTGGACACCTTCATGCTAAATGATGCGAATACTTTGTTCTGGGGATGATTTCAAAAATTATTATGGAAAATAACGGTTTGAACATATCTAACAATGGCTACTAGTTAACAGACAATAAATTAGCAACTAACTGGGTTACAATATAAATATGATTTTTGGTGAAAGGTGAGAAGAACTGTTATATTATCTACATATAAGATTCTCATGAAAACAGGTATTGGAGCATTTCCTGTTCCCCGACAAGCCCTAAAGGAAATTGTTATTGATTTTATGGGTTCTGACAACAGAGTGAAAGGATGTAGAGATGTGCTTGACACTTTCACCAGGT
Organism: Girardinichthys multiradiatus; assembly: GCF_021462225.1. Lineage (NCBI taxonomy): Eukaryota > Metazoa > Chordata > Actinopteri > Cyprinodontiformes > Goodeidae > Girardinichthys > Girardinichthys multiradiatus. The sequence goes on along the minus strand of NC_061797.1, from coordinate 10,802,163 downwards.
CAGCTGAGAGAGCTGATCACACAATCAAAAAACGATTGGGTAAAGTAATACAAAAATGAAGTGCGCTGAAGATGCGCTGCCCTTGGTGATGTTTTACATAAGATCATCACCCACTGAGCTCATGGGTTTAACTCCCCATCAGCTGCTGACAGGAAGAACCATACCCTGACCTTTCACCTCCTCTCTTCAGTCAGGTGTGCACCCAGTCTGGATTCACAGAGAGAGCAAATGATATGCTCAACGATTCTAATCTGCTGTAAAGTTTTTGTCTCATAACACACAGGAGGCTCTAACCAAGAACCAACAGGAGAAACAAACTCTGGATGAGAGCAAAACTGAGGTAAGCAGATCATATAGCAGGAAGGTAGAGCCATCCTCCGAAGGAAACCTCAGAGAAATCAGAAAGCACCTGAGGAAGGACATACGAATAGGTTCTAATGGATATCTTTTGACTTAACATTTAATTTTCAGCTAACACATCAAAAATGTGCTTGTGGAATTAAATTAATTTATTCCAGTAACCATAATATCATAAGGTAAGATTAACTCATCTTTTTGCTTTCAACTAACAAAATACTATTATGTGGAACCTGTTTCATACATTTTTGAGTGGGCTGGGTTACTTCAACCGAGGGAACGTGATAAAGAAATAAACAATAAAACTTCTATTTGTTGAGTTAAAGCTTGAAGGAGTATGTCCCGGTAAATTTGAAAGGAGGTCACAAAATCACAAATCACAGAGGGCAGAAGGATTTCGAAAGTAAAACTGTGAATAATCAACAAACAAATGTTTACTTCTGTGAATGTGGGAAATAGTGGAATAAATTGCATAAAGGGTTAAAGGAGTGTTCAACTATTTAATCAATTCGAATAACTTCATGAATACAAATGATAACTTCCCATGTGCCTCTGAGTTAATTATTTATAGATGATGATATTTGTAACTTAGATTGTAAATTAACTTGATACAAGGCCTTGAACTTTTACTTGCTGTTGAACAGAACTGATTTAGGGGGAATAATTGCTTTAATAAGCAATAATAATTGCTATTGACTGGACAGGAAAGATGTGCCCTGGTTTCCCTCTCCATCCAGGACGCCCTGACACCGATTGGCCTACTTCGTCAGGGGGGAACCTTTCAGAAAATGTGTTTTTGAATTTGATATGTCTGCTAGAATACAAACTGCTTCCTGTTAGAACCGATTCTAATCTTTTAAATGACACCAAGGCAAAACAGGAGAGACAGCTGAAGGCTGCTTAAACAGGATGTTGAAATTATTTCTTGTCAAAATAGAATAGCTTTGGATATGATCCTAGCAAAAGAAAAAACAAACAAAACAAAAAAAGACAGAAAAATGGTTATGTGGGGTTTTTGGAGAGGCTTGTTATTCTTTTATTCCCAAACATTACAGCACCTGATGGATCTCTAACGAAGGCCCTAAATGAATTGCAATCACTATCCATTAAATTAAAATCGCACTTAGGAATCGATGAACAATTCACGAATATGTTTGAGACGTGGTTTAGAAAATGGGGAAACCTACTGGTGAGTATATTCACTTCATTGACTGTTGTTGTGGTGATCGCAGTTTGTGTTTGCTGTTGTGCGACGTGTATTCAAGCTCTCATACTTAGGGGCATAACTACAACCATGGATTCAGGGGGTCCAGGAGTGCCAACCGCCTGTCAGATGCAAATAGTTAAGGGGTCATGCCCCTCAAATCAAGGATGTAAGAAAGAGGGGGCCATGATCAGGCTCACTGGATTGACAGAAGATAACCCATAAGTGAAAAAGGGGGCCACCGTCTGATATCGGGTCTGACCCGTCTGACCCGATATCCTTTACAGGGATTTCTGTGACTTAATGAATAATGTTGATATTAAAAGAATCAGAATATTTTATTTAATGGTATGAATGATGTATCAGATAAGTTAATGACAGATTGATTAAGTGAAATTAGTTAAGCACATGTCATGAATGAAAGTATTAATAGGACCTCGCAGGTTATTTTTGATTAGGTGTTCACCTCTCCATAGGTTGATTTTATGCCTGACAGCTGGAAGGAAATTCCCTGGTCATATATAGGTTTAATGCATTCATACAGGGTTGAATGATTGTTTCTGGGGGTGGGTACCCAGTTGCGGGTGGTCCAAAATCTACCCAGTGCCTAGGGGGTTAACTGATCTAAATTAGTTTCGGTGCCTTTAAATGACACCTCATCAGGGGGGTTGTTAGGAATAACCTTTATTAATATCATTCATAGCTGGTTTTCCCATTTATGCCATAGTAATATAAAACATAAGTTCTAATGTCTCTCTTTTGTTACAATAGGATAAGAATGTTCATAAATATACAGTACAAGAATAAATGGCCCAAAGTTTGTCATAAATGACCTGAAGCTGGGGTACTGGGGTAGATAGTGGAGCAGCCGGTATAACTGGTTTGATTAGAAAGCTACAGCACACTTAGATTAAGTATGGACACCCTCTACTGCACAACCTAACAGATAGACACCACAATGGTGACACATAGTCTACTGATAATCACTGAGGGAGTGAACATCCATTGCATTGGAGTGCCAGATGTAAAACTACATGTGACCTTCGTTTGGGGCTCTTCATCATCCTTTTACAGACTGCGACGGTACAAGACCGGAGCCTCAGCGCTGATCTCTGTAATCATTCCTCTGCCTAATTTAGATTAAAGGAGCTGAAAGTTAGAAACTGTTTGAGAGTCATTCATTTGATAGTCAGTGTTAAATAGAGTGTGTGATTGCTTCTGGGGACCAAGTACCGGAGGAACTCTGAGACGTCTGACCGCCAACAGGGTACGGTAGCTCGGACAATATTGTGACATTACAACCACACACATAAATATATTTTATTGGAACTTTATGTGAAAGACCAACACAAAGTGGTATACAATTGTGAAGTGGAAAGAAAATTAATTGTGTGATTTTTAAGTAATTAATTTGCATTTTATGGCATGATATAAGTATCTGATACATCAGAAAAACAAAACTTAATACACAGACACAGTCAGTAGAAGGAAACAAGCGCACCCCAACTAATTCTGTGACCTAGCAGTTGCACACTGTCATTCTATTGGCTGATATGGTTGCTAGGAGATGATAAGACTTTAATCTGAGAGACAGCAAAAGGAACTTGCGAGCAGGGAAGAAACTTGAGAGCGCAGTTTTGTTACGAGCAGAGAGCAAGTTTGCGCGCATGGCGGATGAAGCAAGCAGGAGAAGAAATTATCTATGCAAGAAGCATTAGATCAGAGCACAGAAACAAAGATTTGAGAGAGAACAGAGTATATTTGAAAGAAAGCAGAAGTTTTGAGTGCAAGCAGAATGAAATCCTGCTCTCAAATTGAAAATATATGCTCTTGATTTTTGGCAGTAAATTTCCCCCATTGTTTCTCCGCTATTTCCCATTGTTACAACTTTGCACTTTAAGGTGACACATTAACACACACAGCTACTCTACAAACAGACACTAATATACAAGTTCACATTTACGCAACCCAAAGGTTGAAGGTCATACAAACCCAAGTTCATATTTAATTAATGCATCCTGCCTACTTTTTACGTTTTAAGCAAGGCTTCAAAATGCAAGAAGAAAAAACTGGAGCAACAGACAATGTAAAAAAGCAGGTAATAAATTAAAGCAGGCTACTCATCAGCTGATCAAAAGTTTAAAAACATCCCCCTAAACAGTTAAAATCTGTTCATATATCTGGGTTTTATGCTGTGAGATCTGGGATTGGGTTGGCAGTGGCAGACATGGAGTCATATCAGAGAAATATAACCTCATATATATTCAAAATACATTATTAGAAAATATAAAGAAATGTGGATGTTTGTGTTTTGTTAGTCACCTTTGTTTTATATTTATATAATTTTGAGTTGTAATTATTTGTTGGTTTCAGTCAATTCCAGCATTCCACACATTTTCATTGATTCTGGTGTGTTCTTTGATTTCTGTATTTGTTTAGATTAGAGTATTTGTGTCCTGCTAAATTTCCTTTTCTGTGTTCAGCTGGGGACACACTACCCACACACCTTTATTCTCTTTAATTATTTGTGTTTGTCAGTTATTGAATTACCTTTATGACACTGTAATGTACTTTTCCTATCATGTCCTTTCTCTTTTTTCATGTACTCTTTTTTTCATGTACAGCACTATGAATTGTCTTGCTACTGAAATGTGCTATATAAATAAACTTGCCTCACCTTGCCTTACCCAACCTTCACAGATTTTGAAAAGACTTGGAGTCAACTCTAACAGGCTGGTCTCAAGCAGATCTTTGTTTCATGACTGAAAAACTGGGAATCACACACTTAACAACTGCACCTGCTGAGGGATCACCAACTACATGACAGGTCAAACCAACTAAAGCCAAATAAGTGTTTAAACTCCTGAGGGTGACAAACATACCAGTCAGGGACAATAATAGAAGATATTCTTAGAATTGTTAGAAACACTCAAAGGTTGTCCCACAAAAAAAATCGGATTCAATTGATGTTGAGTTTGTTCTAAATGAGGTTGGATTGACTTTTAGTGTTGGCCCTATTCAAATGAAAATGCTACTACTTCTACCTCAACAGACAAAACTGTAATGTTTGGACTAGATTTGCTACAGAATTTTTTAATTTAGTTATAATGAATACCTTGATTCTAATTGCAAAATATTTTACTCAGAATTGATGATGAAATGATTTAAGATAGGGCCCCACCAAAACCACTTTATTTTGTAAATTACTGACACCTGTTAATTTAGGAGCATTTTACCTTTATGTCCAGTATTTGTAATGTGTGGGTTATCTTCATGAGACCCTTGATTATTTAGTTTACTCTAGTCTTAAATATCTATGTATCTCTCTGTTTAATTTTATTTGATGTTTTAAGGCTTTTTTTCTATCACTATCTGATTGTAAGTAGTTAGTTGATAAGTCCGTCTTATGTACACTGTTCTTTAGCTTTTACGTTTATATTGTGTAGACTTAAGTTGCTGATGTTGCATCACAGCCTCTGTTTTTATACTTGGCGGTTGGCAACACATTTTCGGAGCGGCGTCTGGACTTGCACGCTCCAATCTTCACCTTGTGTCACACTAACAGGTTTTTGTGCCAATTAGCCCTGTGATTGTCTGCAGCAATTGAGGACTCAACTAAAAATCAGGCTCGTAATCAGGCAAGAAACTGTATGGTGTGTCCCCAGTTTTAGTCATGTTAACTCAGCCCCCCTGTTCAGATCCTCATCCAGCTGGACTATTGCAATAGTTTGTTCAACCTGGTACTCATGACACTCAATCACCTCCTAACAATAACAGTATACACATGGCAGGCAGAACTGTCACTGCTAACACATAAACTTTGTAAGGTTAATATAATAATGCGTTATAGTGCTCAATGGGCATTTGTCGATTACCAGTATCAAGGGGTACCAAAACGTAAAAACATTACAGTTTTAAACATCCTAAAAATGTCCATTATATCTTTAAGAATGGTTCTACAGGTCTGCCAGTAATAAGGCCTTGATGTGGATACTGAATTGAACACAATTTTACAATTTAAAGTTATTCAAAAGTGTTGAACAGTTAAAATATATCTTATATTACTTGGATCTTTTTGATGTTCATTATTAAGGAAGGTATTACAAATTGACACCAGACCTTATGTCAGGTTGCCGATCTGTAATGTCTCTGGTACCAAACAAAAACAGAACACACTAGTGAATGTTTTTTACATTTCCTTTATTTAAGTTATTCCAGTTATTCATTCTTTCACATGAACCTCTGGAATATGTTTAGAACATTTTCATTCATCTAATACATTGTTAGCAGTTGTAGAGCAGGTTGATCCTTGTGATGTCCCAGCGGGACAATCCCTGCCATTGGCCAATCTGGACATTGGGATTGGGGATGGGGGTGATGGTGTCCTTTCCATAAGCGATGGCGAAGGCATCTCTTCCATAGTGCATGATGGAGGAGTAGTCGTAGGGAGTGTTCAGGTTGTTGGTGTCGTGCTTGTAGAAGTTGTTGGCGCTCTGTGGGATGATGTTCTCCCAGTTGATCCTGACATAGGAGTCGCGGTCGCTCCTGGTCTGCTCGTGCTGGAAGCCCAGAGCGTGGTTGAGCTCGTGCTGGGCGATTCCACTGTAGACGCAGCCCTGCTTGTCGAGTGAGAGCTCCTGCATGCCTCCTGTTCTGCCAAGTTCAGAATAGCATCCCTGTTTGCTCACAATGCTAATGAAGTCGTTCTGATTGGTACGGGGTGTGAAGTGGATACAGGTTTGGCCGGCGAAGGCCCTCATACCACCCTTGATGGTCTGCCTCTCATTCCTGCTGAACTCCCGGCCAATTACATAAGGAACCACCACTTTACCACCGGAGTCTTTTTTCCACAGGCAGCTGTTGTACCAGCACTTCATGGCATTTCTGGATTTGGGAGCCACTATGTCTCCTTCCAGCAGAATTTCTTCTGAGCCGTTGTTGGCGATCAGAATCCTGGTGGTCATGTCAACAGTGTCTGCTTCTTTTTGTTTTGTCTCTTCCTGTTGTCCTTCCTCCTGGAGAGGAAGAGCCTGAGAGACGCCAAGCAGGAGCAGCAGCAGGAGGCTGGTGGAGGGAATCATCTTCAGGGTCGATGTGGAGACTTAGGAGTTTCTGGAGAGAACTGCTGTGGAGAGACTCCTCGAAGCGTGATGTCTGACTCTGTTCAGTCCAAGATATTTATACTCTCCTTTACAGGTGTGTCTGCAGGAGGATTATGGGTTGGGGTTTGCACTGTTTGGTCTAAAATAAACCTTTAAAGGGAGGAGTCTGCAGACAAACCTAGTCTTTAAACATGGTTTGTGATCACTGGTTATTGAATGGATAAAACAGCATTAAAGGCTGGGTCTGGTTGTACTAAACACTATTTGCTCTTTAACAAAGAACATGTCAGCTGTCAGAATAACATTAAAACAAGAAACATACCAGTGTTCACCCTTTTTCTATAATAATATACATTTTTGTATTGCACCTTCCTGAACAACGTCTTAACAACTATTTACATTTAATGTTGGCGGACTGTGACCAAGATTTACATAGAGCTTTAAAATGCAAAAAAGATCAAACTTGAGCAAGAGACAAATGATACAGAGACTTTTTCCCTCTCTCAGAAGAACGACAAATTTGGCGGTTTGAAAATATTTTAAATCGTAATGTGGAGATTGAAGGAGGACCACCCATCACTCCTTTTGTAGTGTGAGTTTGGGTTTTTTTAAGTGAGGTTTAATAAATCACGAGATTGCTGGGAAAATTTTTCAAAACGTTTAAGAAAGACCTGGAAAGCACAACTCAGTGTGATGCAGTCTCTAAAAGTTTACTGTTAACTGAGTTAGAGCTCTGATCTTAAAGGTATTGTTCGATAACTACGGTCAAAATGGAATATATGTAACTGACTTTAAATTTGTCTGTAAGATTTGACTGAATGGGTTATATATTTCTGTATATAAATTGGATCATCTTAGGATATTTGAGATGCCGTTTGTTGTGAACTGGCTCTATATAAACAAATTGAATTGAATTGAATTGAATTGAAGTGATAAGTCTCAGTGGATCTGATGGACTGATATCACCACTGCACTTAAGCAAGGTAACACTACATAGTACAAAGAACGTTGTTGTGATGAACAGTACAGCACCAACCTTAACAACACTATGCCAGTTCACTCTGAATTGACATCTGTCTGCTACAGTTAAAGGGAACTATTACCAGTAATAACTTTACAGAACCTCATTTTGAAAATTTGTGAACTAAACTTTTAATTTGACACCTTTTATTTGGCAAGCTGTTACTTAATAAATAGTGAAACAACATAAATTTGTTCTCTTTGTGTCACTGCTCTGTTCTTTCTCTCAAACCTCCAGTCGGTCGTGGCAGATGGCTGCTCACACTGAGCCTGGTTCTGCTGGAGGTTTCTTCCTGTTAAAAGGGAGTTTTTCCTCTCCACTGTCACTACATGCATGCTCAGTATGAGGGATTGCTGCAAAGTCAACGCCAGTGACTGTCCACTGTCTCTACATGCTCATCCAGAAGGAGTGAATGCTGCAACTCACTGACTGGATGCAATCTGCTGGGTTTCCTTAGACAGAAAAACGTTTTATCCAATGTGAATAAATAACTGAATCTGACTGCACTGTTCAATGATTAGGATTAATTGGAATGTATGTACCTTACTGTTGTGAAGTGCCTTGAGACAACATGTGTTGTGAATTGGCGCTATATAAATAAACTGAATTGAATTGAATTATAAGAAGGTGCAATAAATGCTTCAAAAGTTAAATTTAGTGGAACTTTATACTATATATTTAATCAAATCTATCAATCAAGCTAAAATTCTACTGAATAAACATTGTTAACTGTATTAGAACTGCAATAATCAATGGCATGTTAACAACAGCAGGAATAACAGTTGGTATTGTGGTTTGAAGAAAAGTGATTATATCATGTTGTAGATGACCATTATAATGATACTGTGGAATATCATACTTGTACCAAAAGATTTTCTTCTTTTTTTTAAATCACTTTTGAAGAAAATAATTCTAAAGTAATTCAAAAATGTGTTTCCTTGGTGGCTATTCTTTGTTAACATTTTGACAACTACAGCAACAATATTATTTTGTCTTTTAAAATCTTTTACTGCTACACAGGTATTAAACATTCTATAGTTCATTTTACACAGCTCTTATCATAGAAAAGCAAAAATCTAGCATTAGGGCTTTGGGAATTACGTTGCTTATCTTCTTCATCTGTGTTTGATTATTTATTGGTTTGCTTGAGCACAAATGGATTATGACCCTCTTCTCTCGGTGGACCTTGTGATTAAGAGGCATCCTAAAATAATGTCCTCAGTGGGCTTGTTCTGCATCGGCAGACACCGTGCTGGATCTTAAATCACAGCTGCTACTCTGAGGGACGCAGTGAGAAATGGACGCCCAGTCTGCTGAGTCCACACTTCACCTGATGGATTGTCCTTCCCTCAGATGCTATCGAATCAGTCCTGATCGGGCATTTTAATTGTTCGAATATTGTGAAAAAGAAAATTGCATGGTGGTGATGGTATTTGATCTCAGCACTCAGTATGCATTTATTCCTATATTAGAACCTGACGCTTTGGGTTTTTTGGATGTTACTTATTTATTCATCCATTTAAAGTGGATTCCTAACAATTTGAGGTATTAAAATTGGCCAATAAATGTACTGCACCCAACTATCTTCTTATTAAGCCCATCTAAGGCTCAGAATCAACACCCTGAGTGGCAATGTAGCCTAAAGCTCACATCTTGAATAAGGTGTTCCAAAAACATTTCAGAAAAGGGACAGAAATGATTTGGTTCTTGGATTAGTTGCATTTGTTGCATATTTCGTGTCATGTTTTTATTTGCCTTGCTTAGTAGATGCTAATTTTGAAGGTAAAAATATTGTTCTGAGTGAAACAAATAACAAACATCTGGTTTCTCTTTAACCAAGAAGTATGTTAAACATTTCTGATGTAGAACCTCACAACATTTTTTCACACACTGTATGCACCAGTATGTTGAAAATAGTTAATTCATGAAAAAGTCTCATAAAGCATAAAGCCTGCTGCAGAATAAAAATACTTTAAAGTTTAGAGACCGAAAACCCCTCATGCATTCTGGCCAAGACTTTGCAAAAGGTCTACGTTATGATCTTATGGGGAGCTAAAATAAATGTCTATCTTGCAGATAATTGTAAAACATAACACCTTTATGAGCCTGAGCTATTAGGATTATTTATTATTTTGTTGAATGCCAGATACATATCATAGTAACATTTAAAGTTAATGCTCATATTCTGCTAGTTCAGTAAGCTTTTGAAATGATCTACAACAAACTCACATGTAGTTATAACCTTAAATAGCGATTCAGTGTACAAGGCCATGGGAAGTAGTGGTGCGGGAGCATCTGCATGGATAACATTGTTATGGTGTGTGGAGGTGAAGCAGGACCGAAGTGCATACAGGAGGAGGGGGCATGGTGAGTAGATGAATGATTTAATAATAAAAAATGGATAAACTTACAGGATGGAACTTAGGCAGGAATACAGACTGGAACACAGATACATGGAATGGGAAAATCAGCAGTACGATCCAGTGACCAGAACAGAAAACCAAAGAGTCTAAATACTGAAGGAGGGAGGAGAATCAAAGGGAATCAGTACCAGAACCAAAACACAAAACTACCCGACCAGGGCGAGTGGAGGGGGAAGATCTGTATGGAGGAGTGGTCCAAAATCCCTGCTGCAGTGTGTGCAAACCTGGTCAAGAACCACAGGAAACATCTGATATCTGTAATTGCAAACAAAGGTTTCTGTACCAATTATTAAGCTTTGTTTTTCTGATGTATCAAATACTTATGTCATGTAATAAAATTCTAATTATTTACCTAAAAATCACACAATGTGATTTTCTTGATTTTTGTATTAGATTCCATCACTCACAGTTGAAGAGAACCTATGATAAAAATGTAAGACTTCTACATGCTTTGCAAGTGGGAAAACCTGCAAAATCGGCAGTGTATCAAATACTTGTTCTCCCCGCTGTATGTGTATATGTATATAAAATTGTTTTGTTTTTCTACACATGAAGTTTCCATACCACTGCATTATAAGGTATCGTTGCATGAATGCATCATCTGAACTAGGAACTAGGTAATTTTTTATGTTGAACTGAACAACGCATCAAGTAGCCTGTCTGCTGAAGCTGCATGTTTTGGTTAATATTACCAGCACTGTTTCTGTTCTGGACATAGGTACTAAGGAAATACTAAAAACATCTGTCCACATGTGGAGGCTCCATTTTTTTCAAGTCCATTTTTAATGTGCCAATAAAATGGTAAAACCTGTTAAGTTTTCTAAACTTACATAGAGACAACAATCTAATTTTCACCTTTCACAATTACTACATTTAACAATCTTACACGCTCCTTATGGTTAAAGGATATATTAAAGCTTGAATAGCTTTTGGGGTTGGGGTAGATGTTGCAAAACCATAATTTCACCTAGGGCACCAAAATGACTAGAGCTGGCCCTGGCTGCTTCCCAGTATATTGCTTTATTCAGTAAATAAGTAAAGAACCCTAATGTATAAATGAAGACCTAAATACACAGATGTGTAGTAATAATGTATTACTACAAAGCTCAATGTTTTACAACTGCATGGCTTGAGTTTATTAAATTTAATTTTCATTCTAATATTTAAGTTTGTGTCATTTTTATTTTGTGTTATTTTGTGTATTAATTAAATTAGCATAAATAAATTTATAATAATGACTACAATTATGGCATTTAAAACCAATCCAGCTTACAGGCATTTTAAAAGCAGAGATAGAAGCAGGCAAGAATTGAATCCCGAATTTACGTTTGTGGGAAAATCAAAAGAAAAATATACTTTTGGTGTTAGAGTGTCATGCTTTGGTTAGGAAGGACTCACAGAGCAGAAGTGAAATCAGGCAAAGGGCTTTAATAATAAAATCATAAAGTAACTTACAAAAATGGCTTTGGACAAGGGACACATGAAGCACTGTAAATACTGGGCATGGAAACAAGCAAAACAACAGGGAAATAAAGAATATGCCAGAGAGTGGCGACAACAGAAGAGTCCAGCAGAGAACAATGAGAACCAGTGATCTTATACAGGTCCTTCTCAAAATATTAGCATATTGTGATAAAGTTCATTATTTTCCATGATGTCATGATGAAAATTTAACATTCATATATTTTAGATTCATTGCACACTAACTGAAATATTTCAGGTCTTTTATTGTCTTAATACGGATGATTTTGGCATACAGCTCATGAAAACCCAAAATTCCTATCTCACAAAATTAGCATATAATTAAAAGGGTCTCTAAACGAGTTATGAACCTAATCATCTGAATCAACGAGTTAACTCTAAACACCTGCAAAAGATTCCTGAGGCCTTTAAAACTCCCAGCCTGGTTCATCACTCAAAACCCCAATCATGGGTAAGACTGCCGACCTGACTGCTGTCCAGAAGGCCACTATTGACACCCTCAAGCAAGAGGGTAAGACACAGAAAGAAATTTCTGAACGAATAGGCTGTTCCCAGAGTGCTGTATCAAGGCACCTCAGTGGGAAGTCTGTGGGAAGGAAAAAGTGTGGCAGAAAACGCTGCACAACGAGAAGAGGTGACTGGACCCTGAGGAAGATTGTGGAGAAGGGCCGATTCCAGACCTTGGGGGACCTGCGGAAGCAGTGGACTGAGTCTGGAGTAGAAACATCCAGAGCCACCGTGCACAGGCGTGTGCAGGAAATGGGCTACAGGTGCCGCATTCCCCAGGTCAAGCCACTTTTGAACCAGAAACAGCGACAGAAGCGCCTGACCTGGGCTACAGAGAAGCAGCACTGGACTGTTGCTCAGTGGTCCAAAGTACTTTTTTCGGATGAAAGCAAATTCTGCATGTCATTCGAAAATCAAGGTGCCAGAGTCTGGAGGAAGACTGGGGACAAGGAAATGCCAAAATGCCAGAAGTCCAGTGTCAAGTACCCACAGTCAGTGATGGTCTGGGGTGCCGTGTCAGCTGCTGATGTTGGTCCACTGTGTTTTATCAAGGGCAGGGTCAATGCAGCTAGCTATCATGAGATTTTGGAGCACTTCATGCTTCCATCTGCTGAAAAGCTTTATGGAGATGAAGATTTCATTTTTCAGCACGACCTGGCACCTGCTCAGAGTGCCAAAACCACTGGTAAATGGTTTACTGACCATGGTATCACTGTGCTCAATTGGCCTGCCAACTCTCCTGACCTGAACCCCATAGAGAATCTGTGGGATATTGTGAAGAGAACGTTGAGAGACTCAAGACCCAACACTCTGGATGAGCTAAAGGCCGCTATCGAAGCATCCTGGGCCTCCATAAGACCTCAGCAGTGCCACAGGCTGATTGCCTCCATGCCACGCCGCATTGAAGCAGTCATTTCTGCCAAAGGATTCCCGACCAAGTATTGAGTGCATAACTGTACATGATTATTTGAAGGTTGACGTTTTTTGTATTAAAAACACTTTTCTTTTATTGGTCGGATGAAATATGCTAATTTTGTGAGATAGGAATTTTGGGTTTTCATGAGCTGTATGCCAAAATCATCCGTATTAAGACAATAAAAGACCTGAAATATTTCAGTTAGTGTGCAATGAATCTAAAATATATGAATGTTAAATTTTCATCATTACATTATAGAAAATAATGAACTTTATCACAATATGCTAATTTTTTGAGAAGGACCTGTATACTGAGGCAGGGTTGTGAAATGACAAGCAAATCAGATTAGCTACTCAGAAGAAATGAGTTGCAGCTGAGGCAGAGAAAGGCAGAGCACCTAAAGGCAGGAGACCATTTAACACAGATGAACTGAAAAGAGATACAAGGACTATAAATCAAGCGGAGGCAGAGATAAACAGAGATCTAAGAGGAATACAACTAAATGTAAAAAGACCACTAGAGTAAAACACAAAAGAATGAACTTCTAAGGAAAACACCTAACAATAATGAGTACAGAGAAATAATTGTAAGAAAGCAAAATCTTAAGAACAAATTAAACAGCAAAGAAATGGTCAAAATACAAAAAGAACAGAAAATCAAAACACCTCAGGATTGTGACATAGTGTCTATTTTGCAAAGGATTTTCTGAGAAACAAGTTTGTGACTGGGATAACTGGTGTTCCTGCTTTTGATGTTTAGGTATTTTTATTGATAAACAGTTATTTTAATTTTAATGAATTAATAAATAAGGGGAATAAATCACAGGAATCACCTCCAAGCAATCCACCAGGGAGCCGTTCGCCTTCGACCAGGAGGTGTTCCTCCACAACAGCAGCCATCTTCAGCTGGTATCAGCAGACTTCTTTAGTGAGATCCAACCTCCAGATGCTCTGTCTGTTCCCGCAGGTTGTTCTCTCAAAGTTACAAGAAAGACTGACGACTTCTAGGGCCCTTAAAAGTCTCCCTGCATGTCATCTCTCATTCTTTCCAGTGACCTTTGTTTTGTGTGACGCACACATAACAACAGTTTGGTACATGAAAGGGCCTGTAATACGTAAACTTGCACATTGCACCAACTAATATAGTGATTCTCTAGTAACAGATGCATCCTCAAAGGTAGGAAGATGGATGGAGCCAAATACAGGGCAATCTTGGAAGAAAACCTGTTGGAGTCTCCAAAAGACTTGAGACTGGGGCAGAGGTTCAGGACAATGACCCTAAACATAAAGCCAGGGCTACAATAGAATGGTTTAAAACAAAAAATTGAACGTGTTAGAATGGCCCAGTCAAAGACCAGACCTAAACCTAATCAAGAATCTGTGGCAAGATCTGAAAACTGCTGCTCACAAACGCTCTCCATCTAATCTGACTGAGCTTAAGATGTTTTGCAAAGAAGAATGGGCAAACATTTCAATCACTATATCATGTATATATATATATATATACATATACATATATATATATATGTATATATGTATATATATATATATATGCAGGGGTTGGACAATGAAACTGAAACACCTGTCATTTTAGTGTGGGAGGTTTCATGGCTAAATTGGACCAGCCTGGTAGCCAGTCTTCATTGATTGCACATTGCACCAGTAAGAGCAGAGTGTGAAGGTTCAATTAGCAGGGTAAGAGCACAGTTTTGCTCAAAATATTGAAATGCACACAACATTATGGGTGACATACCAGAGTTCAAAAGAGGACAAATTGTTGGTGCACGTCTTGCTGGCGCATCTGTGACCAAGACAGCAAGTCTTTGTGATGTATCAAGAGCCACGGTATCCAGGGTAATGTCAGCATACCACCAAGAAGGATGAACCACATCCAACAGGATTAACTGTGGACGCAAGAGGAAGCTGTCTGAAAGGGATGTTCGGATGGTAACCCGGATTGTATCCAAAAAACATAAAACCACGGCTGCCCAAATCACAGCAGAATTAAATGTGCACCTCAACTCTCCTGTTTCCACCTGAACTGTCCGTCGGGAGCTCCACAAGGTCAATATACACGGCCGGATTGCTATAGCCAAACCTTTGGGCACTCATGCTAATGCCAAACATCGGTTTCAATGTTGCAAGGAGCGCAAATCTTGGGCTGTGGACAATGTGAAACATGTATTGTTCTCTGATGAGTCCACCTTTACTGTTTTCCCCACATCCGAGAGAGTTACGGTGTGGAGAAGCCCCAAAGAAGCGTACCACCCAGACTGTTGCATGCCCAGAGTGAAGCATGGGGGTGGATCAGTGATGGTTTGGGCTGCCATATCATGGCATTCCCTTGGTCCAATACATGTGCTAGATGGGCACGTCACTGCCAAGGACTACCGAACCATTCTTGAGGACCATGTGCATCCAATGGTTCAAACATTGTATCCTGAAGGCGGTGCCGTGTATCAGGATGACAATGCACCAATACACACAGCAAGACTGGTGAAAGATTGGTTTGATGAACATGAAAGTGAAGTTGAACATCTCCCATGGCCTTCACAGTCACCAGATCTAAATATTATTGAGCCACTTTGGGTGTTTTGGAGGAGCGAGTCAGGAAACGTTTTCCTCCACCAGTATCACGTTGTGACCTGGCCACTATCCTGCAAGAAGAATGGCTTAAAATCCCTCTGACCACTGTGCAGGACTTGTATATGTCATTCCCAAGACGAATTGACGCTGTATTGGCCGCAAAAGGAGGCCCTACACCATACTAATAAATTATTGTGGTCTAAAACCAGGTGTTTCAGTTTCATTGTCCAACCCCTGTATATATATATATAAATCATCAGAACACATCTTCTAATTTATTGAATATGACTTTATAGAGCACGTTAGCCTTTCTGGGTGGTAATGCAGCATCCCGGATGTAGGGACGCAGCATCCAATCACTGTACGTGTTAGAAGCCGTCATCCATACACGCGCAGCTACGTAAGCTGACATCCACTGAGAGGACTGCTGAGGAGGAGGAGGAGATGTCTCTGACGGTCTCTGTGTTTGTGTACTCCTGAGCGGACCGTGCTCTTCTCTACATCCCTGCCGACACGTTCTGTCCGGAAAGGAAGGTTCGGTGTGGTTCTTCTCGCAGTAGGACTGTCTCATTATCATCCTAACCAGATGCTCTCCGCCAGACCGGACCCGCTTAGTTTCACACCGACCGACCCCAGCGGAGCCTGAGCTGAAGGATGCAGGTTAAAAGCCAGATTTGCACAGAGAGGAGCAGTACGGACGACCCGGAGCAAGATGACAATCAGAAGAAGACGTCCTGTTTTTCCAACATAAAGATTTTCCTGGTGGCGGAATGTGCGCTCATGCTTGCACAAGGCACCGTGGGCGCCTATCTGGTGAGTTAAATGTTCGTCTTATGGAGGGTCACACCAACGATGCGGCGCTTCATCTGATGCCATATTATTCCCATCCCATTACCATAATGGCATCCTTCAGTAAACACGGCTATTGATTGATGGCTTGCTGCTTCATCCATCAGGGCCTGTGTGCGGTCTGGGTGACACAAACCGCGTCACAGCGCCAGTGTGCTCCACGTTGTTTGAAAAATATCTCTATTCATCTATGGACAGTGCGAAGCAGACTATGAAACTGGGGTTTATCCATCTACTGGTTCTGCTCCCCTCTGCACAGAAATGCCTCAATAAATAATGCAGGGGGCCTTTCACACTGGTGTACACAGGCCCAAGAGATGACGTGATCTCCACAACACAAGACACAAGAGATTTATTTCCTCATTAACACCACATTTCCTCTGACAGTGCCTTCCCCACTGCTCTAATATTAATATATCAGTAGCAGCATTAAGTGTCAACTCTGTTCTATACGAAGAAAACTGTAAAATGAGTTTATGACCTCTGGAAGAATTCAAATTTAATACCTCTGATGACATTTTGATGCAATGATAAAAGGTTGTGACTGAAGCTTCATCCTCAGTAGAATGCTTTCTACAGGACCACTTGTTCCTGCACAATCACTTTCTGAAATTCCCTATACAATTTATTTTCCTTATCAAAGCTAAGCCCACTGATAGCTTTCAATACAGACTGATTATTGTAAACTCCTGCATGTTCAATACAAGATTTAATTGAGCACACAAAAGCTTTTTTTACTTGTCTTTGAATGCGTCCCAAAGTATGAATAGAAAATATTTAAACTGAGTCACTATCAGTATAGTTGTGAAAATCATTGAAAGCATGAACGTCTTTTTAGATTAGAGTTTTAAGTCAGTTAATTTGGCGTTTAACTTGGGAAACTTGGGAATAGGCTGCATTTTTGACAATTTGGGGTGCTCAATTTTTTTTCCCAGAATGCAAAAGCAGACCTACAAGTGACATCCTATCTTTCACGTTTTTTTTGTTGTAATGTAATCTGGAGAAATCTATGAAAGAAGTCTGCCCCTAAACAAACTTTAGACTTTGACTGGCCACTGAAAAACCTTGATTCCCTTTGAACCATTTAGAGCTGGACTGATCATTGTCCTGCTACATAACTCAAGTCCAATTGAACTTAAGGTCATACACTGATGGAAGGACATTCATTTTTAGGATTTTCTGATAGAGAGCAGAATTTGTGGTTTTATTAGTTAAGGTAAGGTATCTAGACCCTGAAGCAGCAAAGCACTCTATCTGTTTTGTTTTTTGTCAATGCTGTGTTGGTTTTATGTGGGATGTAACAAGTCACACCTACCAAAAGGTTCCACTTTTATCTCATCAGTCCACAGTGTATTTTTTCTAAATGTTTTGGTGGATCATAATATGTTTTTTGACAATTGTGAGGCAGGCCTTTGTGTTGTTTTTGGTCAACAGTGAGTTTGGCATTGGAACTCTCCCATGGATGTCATTTGTAACCAGTCCCTCCTTGTTATCTGAGGAACCTTAACCGAGGCAAGTGAGGTTGAATTGAGGTTTCCGAATCCTTTTGTGACCTCCTAGATGACTTATTGATGCGTTTAGCAGCCATTCTGGTAGACCTGCATTACCTTGGAAATTTCACCACTGTTCCATGTTTTCTCCATTTGTAAATAGTGGCTCTCACTGTGGTTCACTGCTGTCCTAAAGCCTTAGAAAGTGCTTTGTAACCCTTTCCTGACTGATAGATGTCAATCACTTTGTTTCTTTTCTGTTGTTGAGTTTTTTTTTAGATCAGGGCATAATGTTTTAATAACTTTTAGCCTACTTTAAGTTCTCAGACAGATTCTATTTAATGGGTTTCTTGATTTTGCAGGTTGATACATGTGTTGATTTGAAAAAAATAAAATCAGAATATTCAGTATTTGACCTGCCAATCAAAAGATCAGAGGTGATCAGAGGAAGACGGGTAGACTGATTGGTCGACTTATTTTAGACTTAGGTCTAATTTTATTCTTCACCTTGAACTAACTCATGACCTGTCATAAAACCCTAGTGTTATCACAGTGCACACTACACAGCTGGTTGGCTAAATATGTGTGTGTGTTGTTTAATTAGAACAGCAGTAGGAGGCTTTTATGCTTAAAACCACGCACATTAATATCATTTCTCAGGCTGACACCAGTCTGTCTTCAAGTGTACTGTATGAGTTTGACTGAATAGGACGGTGAAGGAGATGATAAAGCAACCCAGTCTATTTAGCTTTTAGTTTACTGTTTACTATCAGTTGTTCCCTATTGTTGATGAGCTCAGAGGAAACAGAAGTTAACATAATTTTACAGTACGTTACAAAATATCTTCTTATTGAGACAAACATTCAAACAGACTTGAAAATACACCCCCAAGAATAACTGCTAGAATAGCACAGAAAGTGTCTGAAATAATGGGGCCATCTGGTCACAATAATGGTACTGGCTACTACCTGTAACACTCGTTCTTTATCTGTTTCCCTGCTAGGTAAGTGTTCTAACAACTCTGGAGAGACGGTTTAATCTCCAGAGTGCCGATGTGGGCGTCATTGCCAGCAGCTTTGAAATTGGCAACCTGGCCCTAATCCTGTTCGTCAGCTACTTCGGCGCCAAGGCCCACCGGCCCCGGCTGATTGGCTGTGGGGGGATTGTCATGGCGTTGGGGGCACTGCTGTCAGCTCTGCCAGAGTTTTTGACTCATCAGTATGAGTATGAGGCTGGGGACTCGTGGCACGCTGAGGATGGCAGGGACATCTGCTCCAACAAATCCAGGTCAGAAAATCAAGACTCTGGGTTTAACTGCGGCAACCGAGCCAACACCAACATGATGTACCTTCTGCTGATTGGAGCACAGGTTCTGCTCGGCATTGGGGCCACCCCTGTCCAGCCTCTGGGAGTGTCTTACATCGATGACCACGTCCACAAAAAGGACTCTTCATTGTATATAGGTGAGTCACACAGAGTTACTTTAAGGTTACAAAATGATAGTAAAATGTTTCAGTACACTATTAGATTGTAAGGTACATAAAACAATGTCAGCTGGATGAAACATTTTTAATGGTTGGGCTTGTACCTTTGACATCCATCCATCCATCCATCCATCCATCCATCCATCTATCCATCCATCGATCCTCTGCTTATCTGAGACCTGCTATAATATCTATCTATGTCCACGAACAATCTCAAACCCATTCTGAGGGATTTCAAGTTGTTCCCTTGGGATATATATATATATATATATTAGTGTCACCACCCGCACCTCTCTAGCGATGGAGCTCATCACCCTCTCTATAAAGCTGTGCCCCAGAACCCTGTGGAGGAAGCTCAGTTCTACTAATTCTATTCTGGATCTCGTTCTTTTGGTCTTAATCAATATGTCATGAGTCAGGTGAGGGTCAGAATGCAGATGGACGACTGGTAAAATGAAAGCTTTGGTCTTAGGCTAAGTTGTTTATTTACCACAACAAGGGAAAGCAGCACCTGCTTTACTGCCGACCAGGTCCTAATCCATTTAACCATCTCCTGGTCCGTCCTATCATTACTGATGAAAGAGACTGCAAGGTACTTGAACTCTTCCAATTGAGGTAAAGACTAACCCCTGGCCCAGAGGAAGCTGTCAACCTTTTACAGGTTGAGAACTTTAGCTTCATTTATGTATTTAAAATGGGACAATGCATATTAATTAACATGAACACAAGTTCACATAAAAATGTGCCAGATTTAGCCATTAAGGCTAATCTGGCAAATTCAGAGGAGCTTGCTCTCATCCTGTCCACATACACTGATTGTGGTAAAAAATCAAGTCCATGTTGCTTCACGGTAATATGGAAACTAAAGAAAAAAGAAATTCCTAATGAAATTCCGAGGCTGTTTTACTCTTAAACGCACCTTGATAGTCCAAGTGCTAAAAGTACCAGTGCCACATGGTTCTATTTAGTAGCTTTTGCGGTTTGACACAGAGGCTGTCAGATGCTGCCAGTATAGGATGCTGATTGCACACCTGCTGCTTTTTGATTTGTAAGGTAGTGTGATAAGCTGCATCATCATTAGCATGCTGGACTTAGCTATTTTAAAATCCGTGCACATTATCACAAACTACTGAGGTAGAGTTTGGCCTTCACAACAATATTACTTCCTTTTTAAGAGAATGAATTGTGTAAAGAAAATCTGCATCGCCACACCAGCTGCAGCAGCCTGGACTGATGTCTCAGGGCATGTTGGTTTTTTAACATTGGTGCCAGATTCTAAGTTTACCATCTGCTGTGTCTGCAAAACGAGGAAAATTATTTTCCAGCCTTTAGACTGCATTTCTTTTTTGGCAACCACAGCAAAAGCTAAACATGTTTTACTCAGTGTGGAGCTGCCTCAAAGTTGGATGTTTCACATGATTAGATGGCATTTTGCTTACCAGTTGCAAAAAGAGGTTACGTGGGGTCTTAGAGCCGGTCACCTCTAAGTCTCAGTAAAGAGACAATGTCATCTGAAACACCACCGCTCGTGTTTTGTTTTGTTTTCTTTTGCCGATTTTTATTCAGATTCCTTTACTCTGAAACCACAAAATGAAATCCTTTGTAAAAAAAAAAAAACTGCTTTCAGAAGTCACCTAATCAGTAATTAAAGTCCACCTGTGTTTAAATTAATCTTGGAATAACTTCAGCTGTTCTCTGAAGGCCCTCAGAGGTTTGTAAGAGAACATTAGTGAACAAACAGCAAGCGAGAAAGTAGACCTCAAAACTTTATCTGTGCAGTTAGTTCTTCAAGAATGAGCCTACATTGAAATGTTTTTTCGGAGTTTTGGGAGCAGCGGAGCTCCCCTTATAGGTTGGCCTGGTGTCTAAGCTAAGCTAAGCTAACAGGGTGCCTGGACTGGGACTTCCCCACTAACCGCTGCCTGATATCGAAATCTTTAGTACCAAAAAGTAAAACTGAAATATTGTAGGCATTAATTATAATGCTGCCACTTTCTTTTTTAATACAGTGTTAATGATCAGAGCACATGTACATACAAATACACAATTCTCTAAGATTATCTTTTCATGTTAACCTAACTTAGTGGAGTGTGAACTCTTTAGTATTTTTCATAGTTTTATGCAGACGGTTCTGCAGGAGAAGAGACAACAGTTCCAGGTTTGGATGCAGTCTCCCAGAAGATCTGTGCATCCTCTTCGCCCTTATGTCCTGCAATCCTCTAATCCATGGTCTATGCATTTTCTACTTTAAATTAATATTTGGTTATGATTATGGATTCAAGGTATCAATTCCCTTTAGCTCATGACTGATTATCAGTTTTTTACTCTAATAAGTAAAATCTTTACTAAAACATGTTCTGTAGTTAAATGATATGACTTTAACAAATGATAATAAAAGAAAAATAAGAGTGCTTATTAGTGTTTAGTAGTTATTGTACATGAATCATGCAGTTGTAAAGCAACAACTCTGGTCAGATGCAGGTTGGTAAAAAATGTAATGTAAAATAATAATTTAGACTTTTCCTGCTTATGGATCCAGTTCAAGAAATAATGGAAGGAATAAATCAACTGTATAACTAAACCAACTCATCATCATCTATTATGTATCAGTTGAAACAAAAACAGTATTGCAGGTGTAGTGCAGTTTTCTTCACAACTTCCTCATATGTCATTAGGCTGATTTAAATAAAAGGTCTGTGGAAAAAGCAAGCACAGAATTCCATTCTATTACTTGGGTAAAGCAAATCCTGGGGCTTTAAATCCTGGGGCTTTTGATGGAAAAAGGCTAAAGGAAGCTGCTCAGATTTGATGGGAAGATTCATGGTTCTAAATGCAAGACATACCTCTCTGAAATCTTGTCAGTGGGTGCAAAAGACTTGACACAGGAAAGCATTTTCACATTCCGGCAGGACAAGGTTACTAATCATGCAGCCAGAGCCATGGTTTAGATGAAAAATAAGGTTTGTGTTAGAATGGCCCAGTCAGACCAAAATCCAAAGAGGAACCTATGGCAAGACATAACATGACAACTAATGTTCCCAGATGTTCTATATACAGTGCCTTGCGAAAGTACTCGGACCCCTTGAACTGGTCAACCTCTTGCCACATTTCAGGCTTCAAACATAAAGATATAAAATTCTAATTTTTTGTGAAGAATCAACAACAAGGGGGACACAATCGTGATGTGGAATGAAATTTATTGGATGTGTCAAACGTTTTTAACAAATAAAAAACTGAAAAGTGGGGCGTGCAATATTATTCGGCCCCCTTACTTTCAGTGCAGCAAACTCACTCCAGACGTTCAGTGAGGATCTCTGAATGATCCAATGTTGTCCCAAAGGACTGATGATGATAGATAGAATCCACCTGTGTGTAATCAAGTCTCCGTATAAATGCACCTGCTCTGTGATAGTCTCAGGGTTCTGTCCAAAGCGCAGAGAGCATCATGAAGACCAAGGAACACACCAGGCAGGTCCGAGATACTGTTGCGGAGAAGTTTAAAGCTGGATTTGTATACAAAAAGATTTCCCAAGCTTTAAACATCCCAAGGAGCACTGTGCAAGCAATCATATTGAAATGGAAGGAGTATCAGACCACTGCAAATCTACCAAGACCCGGCCGTCCCTCTAAACTTTCATCTCGAACAAAGAGAAGACTGATCAGAGATGCAGCCAAGAGGCCCATGATCACTCTGGATGAACTGCAGAGATCTACAGCTGAGGTGGGAGAGTCAGTCCATAGGACAACAATCAGTCGTACACTGCACAAATCTGGCCTTTATGGAAGAGTGGCAAGAAGAAAGCCATTTCTCAAAGATATCCATAAAAAGCCTCGTTTAAAGTTTGCCACAAGCCACCTGGGAGACACACCAAACATGTGGAAGAAGGTGCTCTGGTCAGATGAAACCAAAATCGAACTGTTTGGCCACAATGCAAAACGATATGTTTGGTGTAAAAGCAACACAGCTCATCACCCTTAACACACCATCCCCACTGTCAAACATGGTGGTGGCAGCATCATGGTTTGGGCCTGCTTTTTGTCAGCAGGGACAGGGAAGATGGTCAGAATTGATGGGAAGATGGATGGGGCCAAATACAGGACCATTCTGGAAGACAACCTGTTGGAGTCTGCAAGAGACCTGAGACTGGGATGGAGATTTATCTTCCAACAAGACAATGATCCAAAACATAAAGCCAAATGTACAATGGAATGGTTCACAAATAAACGTATCCAGGTGTTGGAATGGCCAAGTCAAAGTCCAGACCTGAATCCAATCAAGAATATGTGGAAAGAGCTGAAGACTGCTGTTCACGAATGCTCTCCATCCAACCTCACTGAGCTCGAGCTGTTTTGCAAGGAAGAATGGGCAAGAATTTAAGTCTCTCGATGTGCAAAACTGATAGAGACAAACCTCAAGCGACTTGCAGCTGTAATTGCAGCAAAGGGTGGCACTACAAAGTATTAACGCAAGGGGGCCAAATAATTTTGCACACCACACTTTTCAGTTTTTTATTTGACACATCCATTAAATTTCATTCCACTTCATGATTGTGTCCCACTTGTTGTTGATTCTTCACAAAAAATTAGAATTTTATATCTTCATGTTTGAAGCCTCACATGTGGCAAGAGGTTGAAAAGTTCAAGGGGGCCGAATACTTTCGCAAGGCACTGTGTGTGTGTATATATACAGGTCCTTCTCAAAATATTAGCATATTGTGATAAAGTTCAATATTTTCCATAATGTAATGATGAAAATTTAACATTCATATATTTTAGATTCATTGCACACTA
Organism: Girardinichthys multiradiatus; assembly: GCF_021462225.1. Lineage (NCBI taxonomy): Eukaryota > Metazoa > Chordata > Actinopteri > Cyprinodontiformes > Goodeidae > Girardinichthys > Girardinichthys multiradiatus. Next base: position 10,777,952 of record NC_061797.1, on the reverse strand, counting down.
ACTGAAATATTTCAGGTCTTTTATTGTCTTAATACGGATGATTTTGGCATACAGCTCATGAAAACCCAAAATTCCTATCTCACAAAATTAGCATATTTTTTCCGACCAATAAAAGAAAAGTGTTTTTAATACAAAAAACGTCAACCTTCAAATAATCATGTACAGTTATGCACTCAATACTTGGTCGGGAATCCTTTGGCAGAAATGACTGCTTCAATGCGGCGTGGCATGGAGGCAATCAGCCTGTGGCACTGCTGAGGTCTTATGGAGGCCCAGGATGCTTCGATAGCGGCCTTTAGCTCATCCAGAGTGTTGGGTCTTGAGTCTCTCAACGTTCTCTTCACAATATCCCACAGATTCTCTATGGGGTTCAGGTCAGGAGAGTTGGCAGGCCAATTGAGCACAGTGATACCATGGTCAGTAAACCATTTAGCAGTGGTTTTGGCACTGTGAGCAGGTGCCAGGTCGTGCTGAAAAATGAAATCTTCATCTCCATAAAGCTTTTCAGCAGATGGAAGCATGAAGTGCTCCAAAATCTCCTGATAGCTAGCTGCATTGACCCTGCCCTTGATAAAACACAGTGGACCAATACCAGCAGCTAACACGGCACCCCAGACCATCACTGACTGTGGGTACTTGACACTGAACTTCTGGCATTTTGGCATTTCCTTCTCCCCAGTCTTCCTCCAGACTCTGGCACCTTGATTTCCGAATGACATGCAGAATTTGCTTTCATCCGAAAAAAGTACTTTGGACCACTGAGCAACAGTCCAGTGCTGCTTCTCTGTAGCCCAGGTCAGGCGCTTCTGCCGCTGTTTCTGGTTCAAAAGTGGCTTGACCTGGGGAATGCGGCACCTGTAGCCCATTTCCTGCACATGCCTGTGCACGGTGGCTCTGGATGTTTCTACTCCAGACTCAGTCCACTGCTTCCGCAGGTCCCCCAAGGTCTGGAATCGGCCCTTCTCCACAATCTTCCTCAGGGTCCGGTCACCTCTTCTCGTTGTGCAGCGTTTTCTGCCACACTTTTTCCTTCCCACAGACTTCCCACTGAGGTGCCTTGATACAACACTCTGGGAACAGCCTATTCGTTCAGAAATGTCTTTCTGTGTCTTACCCTCTTGCTTGAGGGTGTCAATAGTGGCCTTCTGGACAGCAGTCAGGTCGGCAGTCTTACCCATGATTGGGGTTTTGAGTGATGAACCAGGCTGGGAGTTTTAAAGGCCTCAGGAATCTTTTGCAGGTGTTTAGAGTTAACTCGTTGATTCAGATGATTAGGTTCATAGCTCGTTTAGAGACCCTTTTAATGATATGCTAATTTTGTGAGATAGGAATTTTGGGTTTTCATGAGCTGTATGCCAAAATAATCCGTATTAAGACAATAAAAGACCTGAAATACTTCAGTTAGTGTGCAATGAATCTAAAATATATGAATGTTACATTTTCATCATTACTTTATGGAAAATAATGAACTTTATCACAATATGCTAATATTTTGAGAAGGACCTGTATATAGGGGTTGGACAATGAAACTGAAACACCTGGTTTTAGATCACAATAATTTATTAGTATGGTGTACGGCCTCCTTTTGCGGCCAATACAGCGTCAATTCGTCTTGGGAATGACATATACAAGTCCTGCACAGTGGTCAGAGGGATTTTAAGCCATTCTTCTTGCAGGATAGTGGCCAGGTCACTACGTGATACTGGTGGAGGAAAACGTTTCCTGACTCGCTCCTCCAAAACACCCCAAAGTGGCTCAATAATATTTAGATCTGGTGACTGTGCAGGCCATGGGAGATGTTCAACTTCACTTTCATGTTCATCAAACCAATCTTTCACCAGTCTTGCTGTGTGTATTGGTGCATTGTCATCCTGATACACGGCACCGCATTCAGGATACAATGTTTGAACCATTGGATGCACATGGTCCTAAAGAATGGTTCGATAGTCCTTGGCAGTGACGTGCCCATCTAGTACATGTATTGGGCCAAGGGAAGGTCATGATATGGCAGCCCAAACCATCACCGATCCACCCCCATGCTTCATTCTGGGCATGCAACAGTCTGGGTGGTACGCTTCTTTGGGGGTTCTCCACACCGTAACTCTCCCGGATGTGGGGAAAACAGTAAAGGTGGACTCATCAGAGAACAATACATGTTTCACATTGTCCACAGCCCAAGATTTGCGCTCCTTGCACCATTGAAACCGACGTTTGGCATTGGCATGAGTGACCAAAGGTTTGGCTATAGCAGCCCGGCCGTGTATATTGACCCTGTGGAGCTCCCGACGGACAGTTCTGGTGGAAACAGGAGAGTTGAGGTGCACATTTAATTCTGCCGTGATTTGGGCAGCCGTGGTTTTATGTTTTTTGGATACAATCCGGGTTAGCACCCGAACATCCCTATCAGACAGCTTCCTCATGCGTCCACAGTTAATCCTGTTGGATGAGGTTCGTCCTTCTTGGTGGTATGCTGACATTACCCTGGATACCGTGGCTCTTGATACATCACAAAGACTTGCTGTCTTGGTCACAGATGCGCCAGCAAGACATGCACCAACAATTTATGCTCTTTTGAACTCTGGTATGTCACCCATAATGTTGTGTGCATTTCAATATTTTGAGCAAAACTGTGCTCTTACCCTGCTAATTGAACCTTCACACACTGCTCTTACTGGTGCAATGTGCAATCAACGAAGACTGGCTACCAGGCTGGTCCAATTTAGCCCTGAAACGTCCCACACTAAAATGACAGGTGTTTCAGTTTAATTGTCCAACCCCTGTGTGATATATATATATATATATATATATATATATATATATATATACACAGTAATTTTAATAAGTGGGATTTCAAGCCTTATAAATGGGGTTGGGAGTCTTGGGACCATCAGTTGTGTTGTGCAGGAGGTGGATACAATACACAGCTGATAGTCCTACTGAATAGACTGTTAGCTGCTTTTTTCTTGCCATAATACAAATTCTAAGTAAAGAAAAACGAGTGGCCATCATTACTTTAAGAAATGAAGGTCAGTCAGTCCGAACAATTGGGAAAACTTTGAAAGTGTCCCCAAGTGCAGTCGCAAAAACCATCAAGCGCTACAAAGAAACTGGCTCACATGAGGACCGCCCCAGGAAAGGAAGACCAAGAGTCACCTCTGCTGCGGAGTTCATCCGAGTCACCAGCCTCAGAAATCGCAGGTTAACAGCAGCTCAGATTAGAGAACAGGTCAATGCCACACAGAGTTCTAGCAACAGACACATCTCTAGAACAACTGTTAAGAGTAGACTGTGTGAATCAGGCCTTCATGGTAAAATAGCTGCTAGGAAACCACTGCTGACGACAGGCAACAAGCAGAAGAGACTTGTTTGGGCTAAAGAACACAAGGAATGGACATTAGACCAGTGGAAATCTGTGCTTTGGTCTGATGAGTCCAAGTCTGAGATCTTTGATTCCAACCACCGTGTCTTTGTGCGACGCAGAAGAGGTGAACGGATGGACTCTACATGCCTGGTTCCCAGTGTGAAGCATGGAGGAGGGGGTGTGATGGTGTGGTGGTGCTTTGCTGGTGACGCTGTTGGGGATTTATTTAAAATTGAAGGCATACTGAACCAGCATGGCTACCACAGCATCTTGCAACGGCATGCTTTTCCATCCGGTTTGCGTTTAGTTGGACCATCATTTATTTTTCAACAGGACAATGACACCAAACACACCTCCAGGCTGTGTAAGTGCTATTTGACCAAGAAGGAGAGTGATGGGGTGCTGCGCCAGATGACCTGGCCTCCACAGTCACCAGACCTGAACCCAATCGAGATGGTTTGGGGTTAGCTGGACCGCAGAGTGAAGGCAAAAGGGCCAACAAGTGCTAAGCATCTCTGGAAACTCCTTCAAGACTGTTGAAAAACCATTTCAGGTGACTACCTCTTGAAGCTCATCAACAGAATGCCAAGAGTGTGAGGAGCAGTAATCAAAGCAAAAGGTGGCTACTTTGAAGAACTTAGAATATAAGACATATTTTCAGTTGTTTCACACTTTTTTGTTCAGTATATAATTCTACATGTGTTAATTCATAGTTTTGATGCCTTCAGTGTGAAGCTACAATATTCATAGTCATGAAAATAAAGACAACTCTGAGGTGTGTCCAAACTTTTGCTCTTTACTGTATGTGTATATATATATATATATATATATATATATATATACACACACACTGTATAATATATACTGTATATATTCTTTTCTTTGCACTTCACAAATATGTGCTCCTTCGTGTTGGTTGGAAACATGGTTCCACTAAGTACTGAGTCAGGATGGCTTAAAACACGAACTGTAAAAACATTTGGGAACCATTTGATGTTTTTCTTTCACTAAAAAATTATGGAAGAATCTGTAAGTTGGCAAAAAACAATCTTATTCTTTTAAGGCAAGTTAGGAAGAAAATTGTGTCTTGTACTTTGCTTGCAGTCATATAGTTTGGGATCCCAGGAGAAAATCAGGTTCTGCAAACATCAGCAAACTTTCCCAGGCCGGCAGAAGAGCAGTGACTTACAGTAACAACCAGGAGGTTGACATAACTTTCATAATAGGCTATGTGTCAATGCTGCCAAGGTAACAGTGGAGAGAGAGGCTATGTGCCATTGCCGTTCTTCACACACCTCAGCAACTTGCCATTAGCTGATTGCCATCTGAGTAAATAGGGAGAAGGAAAAAGGACAGGGCAAAAATCCTTAGTTGTTTCAAAATGAGAACTTTGAATCAAACTGTATTGTTGAAGCCATAATTGCAGTGCCATGGACAGACACCTTCCAGCATGACAAACCTTTGAGTATCAGGCACTGGATAACCGTCACTGCACTCTAACCGCTCTCTCAGCATCTTGAACACAATATTTTTAGGTTGCTTCCATCAGGTCAACCATCAGACGACACTAGAAGATATAAGCCTATTTATTCCTGGAGCTGTTTCCATTGTAAAAAAATGCAAAACAAAAGGCAACACAGAACTAGCGGATTTTGCCCAGTATGAAAAGGCACAGTAAACAAAATATTGGCTCTACATCACTCAGCAGGCCCGACACCGAACACTGCTTGGGGATTTTTAAACACCTGGTGGTGTTTATAGTCTATAATTCAAAACTTGCTCAGAGTTTATCTACCTAGCTGTGCCTTTTAAGGTTGTACTTTTTTTTCACATAGAAAGTACTCCTGGATCACTGCTTCTGTGTTCTTTTTGTGTCTCTGCTCTGTTCTCTCAAACCCCCAGTCAGTCGTGGCAGATGGCCGCTCACACTGAGCCTGGTTCTGCTGGAGGTTTCTTCCTGTTAAAAGGGAGTTTTTCCTCTCCGCTGTCGCTACATGCATGCTCAGTATGAGGGATTGCTGCAAAGTCAATGCAAGCGTCCACTGTGGCTACATGCTCATCCAGGACGAGTGACTGCTGCACGTCACTGACTAAATGCAAACTGCTGGGTTTCCTTAGATAATAAACTATACAACTAATTTGAATATTAGATAATTAGGTTTAATTACAATCTATGTACTTGACTTAGAATCTGTATGATTCGACTGAACTGACTTTGTAATATGCTTTGAGACAACATGTGTTGTTAATTGGTGTTACATAAATAAACTGAATTGAATTAATTTGAATTTATTTAGTGACACTTATTTAATTCCTGCTAGCATCTGATATGCACAGTTAAATACAGAAACATTTAGCCCCGAAATTATTCATACCACTATCAGATATATAAGGGTTGGACACCAGGTCACTACGTGATACTGGTGGAGGAAAACGTTTCCTGACTCGCTCTTCCAAAACACCCCAAAGTGGCTCAATAATATTTAGATCTGGTGACTGTGCAGGCCATGGGAGATGTTCAACTTCACTTTCATGTTCATCGAACCAATCTTTCACCAGTCTTGCTGTATGTATTGGTGCATTGTCATCCTGATACACGGCACCGCCTTCAGGATACAATGTTTGAACCATTGGATGCACATGGTCCTCAAGAATGGTTCGGTAGTCCTTGGCAGTGACGTGCCCATCTAACACAAGTATTGGGCCAAGGGAATGCCATGATATGGCAGCCCAAACCATCACTGATCCACCCCCATGCTTCACTCTGGGCATGCAACAGTCTGGGTGGTACGCTTCTTTGGGGCTTCTCCACACCGTAACTCTCTCGAAACCGACGTTTGGCATTGGCATGAGTGACCAAAGGTTTGGCTATAGCAGCCCGGCCGTGTATATTGACCCTGTGGATCTCCCGACGGACAGTTCAGGTGGAAACAGGAGAGTTGAGGTGCACATTTAATTCTGCCGTGATTTGGGCAGCCGTGGTTTTATGTTTTTTGGATACAATCCGGGTTAGCACCCGAACATCCCTTTCAGACAGCTTCCTCTTGCATCCACAGTTAATCCTGTTCGATGTGGTTCGTCCTTCTTGGTGGTATGCTGACATTACCCTGGATACCGTGGCTCTTGATACATCACAAAGACTTGTGTCTTGGTCACAGATGCACCAGCAAAACGTGCACCAACAATTTGTCCTCTTTTGAACTCTGATATGTCACCCATAATGTTGTGTGCATTTCAATATTTTGAGCAAAACTGTGCTCTTACCCTGCTAATTGAACCTTCACACTCTGCTCTTACTGGTGCAATGTGCAATCAATGAAGACTGGCTACCAGGCTGGTCCAATTTAGCCATGAAACCTCCTACACTAAAATGACAGGTGTTTCAGTTTCATTGTCCAACCCCTGTAGCTTTACAATTATTTTCATTTGACCAACCATTGTTTTGTGATAGATAATGAGACAGGCATCTCATAAAAGATACTAAACCAATCTAAAAGTGCCAATTAAAATACTTGTACCCTTGTAACCAGTGGAAGAACCTTTATTAGTAATACGGCAATCAAATCTCTCTTATACTGTAATTATTGACAAGCTTTTTGCATGCTTGTTGCAGTGCTATTTTTAGGATTTATCTTTGCTGAGCTCCAAGTCTTTGGGGTTGGAAGGCTTCCTTGCCATCACTAATCACCTAATCGTTAGCTCCGTATTCAAACTATGACTGTGGCTGCTTCACTTTATGACATTAATATTACTTCCAGTCAGGAGGAAAATGTTGGAAAAGTTAAAAGATCCCTTTAAACCTAAAATTTCTTGGAATGTGAATAATGTTGCACTAATTGATAATATATAACTGACTTTACATATATCCATCGTAAGTTACCCCAAAACTTTGTAAATGGATAATGATATCTTTATAGGTTTATAGTCAGTAATGCACAAATATGCACTGTTTTGTGTTAGTCCATCACATAACATCCCAGGAGAACATGTTGAAGTTTGGTATTGTAACTTGTCAAATTTGGAAAGGTTTCACAAGGCAGTGCAAAAGTATACCATGCAAGCTGTTAAAGCCATGTTTTGGTGCACCATGAACGCATCTTCTGCAATAGAAATCAATAATATAGTAACAAGTATTGCAAACTAAACTGTGGCAAAATTAGACGGAAAAGAAACATTTCCTGGGTATGGTAAGCAAGGCAACAACCTTAGAAGTTAAGTCTCTGAGCTCTTAACTTAAATAACCAAAAAGAAGAGTAAAAAGGATTTGTTTGTTTCATTTTTCTCAATCCTGTGGTGTCTTTCTTTTACAACATCGGCCAAGCCTCTCCCTTCAACACTTAAATGTAATATATATCAATCCTTTCTCACCACCACCCCCGCTGCGTTCCATGTTTCTGTGTGCTATCTGATCAACCAGACATGTTGATCGCTATGGCTACATCCTATGGCGGTGCTGCTGTTGAGGTGCCATAATTGCATGCTTTTTTAAAAGGTACTCGCATGCTTTGTGCTGCTCTGTTATTTTTGCTGCCACTATTTAAAGACAATGATGTTGTTTGACAAGCTTGATGTGTGAAAACGAAGTTGCCTTAAATCAAGTGACGTGACAGAAACAGTTCAGTTCAGTTTAGCAAATACCTACACAGATGATTAAATATTAAAGCAGCAGCTCTGGTGTAATGAGTGAGATGATCAAAGAAGAGGCTGCTCTTTAGAGATCACACCTTCACCCACATGGATTAATGCAGCCTGAATGAGTAATCAAATAAACACCCCTTGCCCTAAGTGAAAAAGTAATTGCCCCCTAAACATAATAACTGGTAGTGGTGCGAAGAGCTAACATCAAGCTCCTGTGATAACTAACAGTATGTCTTTTACACCACTTTGGAGGAATTATGACCCACTCTGCTTTGCAGAATTGTTTTAAATCAGCAACATTGGAGGGTGTTATATCAGGACAGCCTGTTTTATATCTTGTAACATCTCAATTTGTATTTATGTTAACTAACTAGGACACTTCGAAACCTTCTTTTTGGTTCTTTAGAGCCATTCAGAGTAGCTGGACTAGCTGCTGTGCTGTAAACCATTTTTTTGCTGCATAACCCAAGTGCTTGAGCCTAAGGGCACAAACTGATGGTCAAACATTTTCCTGAAGGATTTTCTTTAGAGAGTAGAATTCATGGTTCCATCAATTACAGTAAGTCGTCCTAGTCTTGAAGCAGCAATATATTCCCAGACCATCACACTACCATTACCATGTTTGACAATGATGTTCTTTGTCTGAAATAATATTACTGAGTACTAAGTGTAAACATGAGATGTAACAAGACACCCACTTTTCAGAAAATTGGAACTTGTCATTTATGCCATTTTTACCCAGTCTTTTTCTTATTGCTAAACCATGAACATGGATCTCAAGTGAGGCAAGTGATCTCTGCAGTGCTTAACATTTTTTGGGGTTTATTTTGTGACCACCTGGAGGAGTTGTTGATGCACTCTTAGAGTAGTTTTAGTAGGCCTGCCACTCCTATGACGGTTCACCATTGTTCCATATTTTCTCCATTTGTGGATAGATCTCACTGTGGTGCACTGAAGTCCCAAAGCCTTAAAAATGGCTTTGTAACAATTTCCAAACTGATGGATGTCAATAACTTAATATGTTTTACATATTAGTTATTAGTAATAGTAATAATAGTAATTTTTTAGATCCTTTAGCCTACTTCATGTTGACTGACATGTTCTGTTTGAGGGAGTTCCTGACTCAACAGGTCTACATTAATCAGATTTGGTTGTTGCTAGTCAAATTGAGATCAGCTTTCCCATAACTGTTTTGTTAATTACAGTTAATTTATGATTAAACAAGGGGGGTATTTACTTTTGCACATAAGGCTAGGTTGGGTTCGCTAGCTTTTTTTCTGTATTAAATTAAACCACCATTTGAAAACTGCACTTAATTTTTGTTTGATACTAAAATTTGTTTTAAGATCTGAAACATGTGATCTTAAGTGGGACAAAAAGCATCTATAAGGGACCAAATTCTGTTTCACAGCCCTGTAATTGGACTGCATCTGCCAAAACAGTTTTCTAAGTCTTGTGCACGTCCTTTGTGTGTTTTTCTGAGTGCTTCTATCTTTCCTAATGTTTTTCATTCAGTGGCCAATGCATCAGATCATTGTACCTGCTGGCAGATTAAAGTGAAGCAAAAATAGATTTAAAGCTTCAAAGTATGCCACATTGTTATGGGTAGAAAATGGCTGCTCGTAGAAAGCCTAACCTGCTCTTTAGCTGTGTAGACCCTAATGTCGGAGCCAAATTGTAATTGGATTATTGATTGCTGTCCCCCACTTGACTGATAGGCTGAAGTAAGTATGCTTTAACAGGAAACAAGCGTCCCATCAGTCATTCACCACACTAAGGTTCTGAACACAGAAGCATCCATTACTGATATATTTTATGGCATTTTTTTGTGACAGCAATGCAGACCCCAAATAGTTTTACATGCAAATTGAGTTCAGTGTGTGTATTAAAGAAGATGCTAATCACGTCCAGCAAACACTTTAGCCTTTTGTCAGATTAACAACAATGTGCACGTGTTTATTAAATGCAAAAGGCTGAAGTAAAATAGGTCCCACGGATAACCATGGAATTTTGATGAAGTCCCTTATGTAGCTTTAAATGTTTTAATACAGCTACAACTGAACATCTGTATCTAAAAGAGCATGATGCCAATCATCTGTTTGTGTTCAGTTGTTTAGGACTGGAAACTGCCACATTGCAATCTGTGGTTTAAAGATGCAAAGGTGCCGTCGTTGTGTGTTTTTGTGTGTAGAGCAGAGGGAGGTGGTTTAATAACTGTAGCCCCTTGATATGCTGCAGACTGTTGTGCCACAGTGCTGTGCCAAAGAACCCAAACACTCAACAATGTTGTTCTGGGGTTGGACTCACAGTCCCTAAACACCATGTATTCATACACAATGAACCTTAACTTATTTTATCACATTAAAAACAAACTTCAACATATTTTAGTAGGATTTTATATGACAGACCCAAAAAAGTAGTGCATTAGTTATGAAGTGAAAAATATTACCTCATTATTGAATGTTTTAAAGATAAAAATCGTTAAAGTGTGGCATTCGACAGCCCAGATTTAACAGTGCAGAACCACTGTTACAGCTGCAGGACTTTTGGGGTAGGTTTCTATCAGATTTCCACATCTGGAGACTAAACGTTTTGGCCATTCTTCTTTGCAAAATAGCTCAAGCTCAGTCAGATTGGATGGAGCACATCCATAAAATAATTGTTTTTTATTCAATTCATAAATATTGCTATGGATTCCCAATTGGATTTGGGTCTGGACTTTGACAGGGCCATTCTAGCACATGACTATCCTTCGGTTTAAGCCATTCCATTGTAGCTCAGGCTGAAGGTTAAGGGTCGTTGTCCTGCAGGAAGGTGAATTTCTGCCTCTCTAATCTTTTGCCCTGAATTATTTTCGTTCATCTTCCCATTAACTTTGACTAGCTTCCCTGTCCCTGCTGAAGAAAAGCATCTCCACAGCATGATGGGACCATCACCACAACTCACCATGGCGATGGTGGGTTCAGGGTGATATTCAGTTTTAGTTTGGTACCGTACATCGAGTTTCACATGAGGCCAAACTGTCTGACTAGAGTCCCTTCTTCAGCATTTTTGCTTGGTCTTCTGCATATGGCAGAATGCACGTGGGAATTTTTTTGGATTTCTTCTTACTATTTTTGATAAGATTTGAAGTGAATACAAATAATATTTATGTGTCAACAGATTCTCCCCTCAGAGCTATGGATCTCTGTAGTTACCATGGTTCTCTTGGATACTTCTCTGATTAGTTTTCTCCTTCTGTGTGTCAGTTTAAGTATATAGCCACGCCTATCATTTTCAGATGATAGACTGAATGAGATGTTCAAAGCTTGGGATGTTGTTTTATAGTCTAACCCATCTTTAAACTCCTCCAAAACAATGTATTATATGAAACACTAATAAACCTCGTGAGTAAGTTTTGTTTTACGAAATCTATGCAAAACTCCGCATTCTGCTAGTGGGTAGTGACGATATGTGTGTTTGTTACAGTTTATAGTCCCTGCAGTTTGAATGCTTTCTTTTGGTGGTGTCTAAAAGCATCATGGCACCACAAAAAGATGAGAAATAAGTGACTTAATAAAGGAAGTTCCTCTAAAACGTAAATTACTGGTAACTTCTACAGGCTCTGACGGCATGCGTAAAGTCAGCAACTTTGGTACAAGTCTATATATTCTTTTATTTTTTCTATTTAGCTTAAAAAGTTCCTTGCTGTTATTTTCTACTAAAAGGATCTTCAAATTCAGTCTGTATCAATGTTTCGGTATGAAATGAATAATCTCAGGCTGTGAACTTTAACATCAGTTTATCTAGAGTACCAATCACCGAGCAAGGGTGAAATGTGAAAACGTCACATCTAACTAGCAGATTCATACAACGGAAAAAAACAGACTATTGTTAGATACCATAGATGTGTCATAGTAGCTTGATCTTTTCTGAAAGTGCCATGTTGAACAAACGTTTAACAGACGTTTGCTTATCAGGAATTTCTGCAGAAAGTTGGAGTGAAATAAAAACATGGCAGCAGCACGGTGCAAGACTGCAAGAATACAGCCAAATATAATATCATGTAACCCACAATATGTTGAAGTACAGCGAGAGTAGTCTGCCAAAAGTCCAGCTCTGAGTCTCAACAATTCAGCTGCTTTTTCCCCTGCATCATATCTCGGCCTCCGTTCATCTCTGTAATACGTCAAATGAAGCGGTGTGAGGCAGCGAGTTGAGAGTCCACTGCAGCAAAATGTTTTTACTCCGCCGGGGTTATTACTCTTCCACTGTAGGACAGCGGGGGAAGGAATGGACACTGACTCAGCACACTCGGCCCGTTCAGGCCAACCCAGGTTGTTTTATGTGAGCACCTTTGCCAAGAAACGAAGGGCCAGCGATTGAACTGCACTCTAATGTGAGTCTGAGTGTGAAATTATTCATGTGCAGGGAGCGTGACCAGGTAGAGCAGCCTTGTCCCACACAGTGTGACCTCTCTGCTGCTCTATTTATGACTGCTGAGCACAGAGGACATATTATGGCTCTGGAATTACTATCATCTCCAGAATAATTCCCGCTATTCACTTGTGGAGACACCATATTTTATTTGGTCTTTTTGTAAAGAAAGTGTCTGATAAATAAACATCTCCCCTTGAAATGTGAAAACGTCACATTTCAGGCATTCTGCATATTAAATGGTAAAAACAGTAATACCCCTACAACTTTTTCACAATCTGTCAAACTCCAATGCATTTTATTGGGCTGATATGTAGTAGACCAACACAAGGTAGTGCATAATGATAAACTGGAATTATTTGTTATTTTACAAATACAGATTTGGCATGCATTTGCAATCAGCCCCTTGATTTAATACTTTAAGGAACCGCCTTTTGCAACAATTTCAGTTGCAAATCATTTCATGTATGCCACGACCAGCACTGCACATTTACAGACTTAAAGTTTTGCCTGTACTTGCCTTGTGCACAGGTATGTTTACCCAATGTGCAGAATATTCTCAAAAGGAATATCCTAGACTCTTTGGTTAATTGAGGTCACACTCCTATAGTTCCTCGGTCGGCAGAAAAGCATTAAAGCCACGACAAGTAAAACTGTACTGAAGCTTAGCTAAAGACATGAAGAGCAGTCTGGAGCCTTAGGTACCCTGCATCTGAACTGCAGCAAGTTCTCAATAATGTACTTACTGCATCTAATGAGAAATGTTAGGATCTAATAAAACAAAGTGTGCACATACCATTTTAAGATTGCCTTGTAATCTGAAAATAAGTCTAGTACTGTAAGTGCTGATGTTTCCACAATTAAGGAACAGTCTGTGTTCAGTTGTCAGTTTATTTACTATCATGGGAACAAAAAACGTTTTAGTGACTGTCAGTAAAGTCATTGATTATTACATCCTTGTTGTTTTCTTCTGGTTTAAGAAGAAACGAATATTGTAAATAGCAACCCGGCGCTGCTAATCCAATACACTTGACTGATCATCAGCAAGTCTGACCATATGTATGAAGGTGGCACGTTGCTGTTCTGAAGCATACTGTGTTAACACATGCCAAGAAGGGAAGACATCAGCAATGGCCTTAGAGAAGCTATTGTTGCTTATCTTTGTTCTTTCTCTTATGACAATGTCAAAGCTGTTGGCATTATTGCCTTGCAGCAAGAATCCTCTGGGTTTGAATCCCAACCTGGGATCTTCAGGCATGGAGTTTGCATGCTCTCCCCATGTGTGGGTTCTCTCCCAGTACTCTAGCTTCTACCCACAGGCTGAAAGTTGGTGTCTCTAAACTGCCTTCAGGAGTGGGGGCTTTTGTCCATGGTTGTTTGTCCTGTGTGTTTTTGTGTTGCCTTGTGATGGACTGTCCACCTGTCCATGGTGTACCTCTCGCCCAGTGACTGTTGGATGTAAAAAGAATATTTTTGAACAAATGAGTGTAAAATTAAATTTTTTGACACCAGAACCTCTATTCCAGAAAAATAACCACATAACAACTGTGAACCATACAGGTTGGAGATGCTTTGCTTCAACTGGATCCGGCAGCTCACCATCACAGAACCCACCATGAATTTTACTCTGTATTAGAGGGTGCTTGAGGAAAATGTGAGATCATCTGCAAAAACAATAAAGCTGAATAAGAACTGGACCCTGCAATATGACAATGACTCAAGACACATACCAGTAAATCGTCCAAGGACTGGCTGAGAATTAAGAAATGGAAAGTGAGCAGAGTCAATTCCAGATCTTGATCTTATTGGGATGCTGTGGGGTGACAGGCTGTGCATGCAGGAAACATCTCACAGCTGAAAGTGAGGATCAGGTCTAACATTCCTCAGAGAAATGTCAGAGGCTGATAGGTGGCTACATTAACAAAGAAAATATATGTTGCTAAATTGTTTCAGTGAGTACAACAATATTAATGTTTGGTGTTTAACTGTAATTACACTTAAATCACAGTTTTTGAAATCTAAAAAATATGCTGCGACATTGATATGTGAAAATACAGTATCTTTTGAAGGAACTAAATGTTTAACGGGTTTTATCTTTTAGGCTGTCCTAACTTTCACAACTGTAAGTTTTAGGATTTAGGTTGACTGAGTTACTTAGTCTTTCCAGCAGAAGACAAACATTTAAAACTGAAATAGTGGCTCACTTCTTCAAAGCCTCGGTAACTTATCAGGTACCACCCTTTCTTGGCCACTGACCTCAGTGATATTTCCAACCAGAGCAGCAGTTCACAGCAGATAACCATTCATTCCAGATGCATTTCCTAATTGGTTCAAGTGTTTTTTTTTTTTTATTCATTGCCACTGCATAACAAAGCTTACTGCACATCTGTGTCAACATTATTGCTGCTGTTATCATCAGCTGTTTCACTTTGGAAGTTGCTCCAGGCACTTAGCTTTGTATCACTTTGTATTGCGGTTGGTTAGGATCCATTAAGGGTAGGAGCATTGGTGTGCTGTTGATCAGATCATCTGGGTGCCTACTGCTGGGTTTGTATTTACCCACCATCCCACTTCACATACTGTACATCATTGATTAAACATCATGTGTTGCCTGTTTGGCCCCCGGTGGAGGCAGAGGGAGATATATAAGTGTGTTCATTGGTCCGCTGTATAGTTGTCCCAGCATGAGCTAGCCTGCTGAACTGAAATCAGCTGACAGAAAAAGACAGGCCGACTGAGGCTGCTAATGGTCGGGGTCACGTTTAATTGCAGATTGAATCAACTGTAATATAGGTTAATGACATATAGATGGACCTCCCGGTTGGATCTGTGACAATTCCAAAAAAACATGATTGAACCTTTTAAATAATTTCTGAAAGAATAACTTTTGATATGTTCTAAATAAGGTAAAACAAGCTATTAGAGGGCTTGTACCTCATTTAGCAGATAGAGGTTTGTTGCATTGTTGTAATCTTCAAAATGTTAGTGCACAGAACAAACAGGGAGTGATTAAATTAGAGAAGTGCGCTAGTGTGTTTTTCCTCTTTATTGCTAATAAGTGTTACATAAATGTGCATGAAGTAAAGTCCACAGAAGATAATTAAGAGCATCAAAGCAGTGCTTTAAAATAGAAAAAAATTACAGAAACACATTCACATTCATCAAGATCTCGGTAGCCTCAAAACCTAAATTTGCAGTTCTGTGTGCTTTTTAGATTCATTCCAGTAAATGTACAGCATAGTGCAATTACTAGTGTCAGACATTTACAAAAACTCATTGTAGGGATGAATGCCACAGAAATCGGGGGCTTTTTTTGATGCATTTGAATTGTTCTGTTTTTAGGGTGCATTTGTATTACGGCATACAACTTTAATCAACTTAAAAACAAGAACGGGGTGCATTAGACTGAATTTATCATGGATTTTCTCTATTCCATGTGATGTTCAGGGTTTACCCCGCCTATAGCCCAATGACCACTGGAGCTCTTCTGCAACCCTGACAGGGTATAGAAAATAAAATAGTTGGATGGATGGATGGATGGATGAAAGGATTGTATTTAGCTCCCTTAAGTCTATACCTTGTAGAAGCCCCTGTTGCTGCAATGGCAGCTGCAGGTCTTTTGAGGTATGAATCTACAACCTTTGCACATTTAGACCCTGAAATCTTTTCCCGTTCTTCTTATAAAACAGCTCATGTTCAGTCAAACTGGATGAGGAACATCTGTGAACATCAATTTTCAAGCTTTGACACAGACTCTCATTTGGATTTAGGTGTTGAACTTTAACTGGTACATCTAAACAAAATCATAAAGGACCTAAACCATTCTATTGTTGCTCTCTCTGTATGTTTAGAAACGTTGTCCTGCTGGAAAGTGATCCTCATCCCCAGTATCAGTTTTTTTTACAGCTCATGCTTCCATGTCCTGTATTTACCTCCGTTCATTTTCTCATTAACTGATCGGCTTCCCTGTCTCTCTTTCCATTTTTACATGTTGGATTGACTTGACCCTGCTTTAATCTTCTTCACCACTTTTCCCTGACCTGTCTGCTGGTCGTCTCTCTAACAAACCTCTGAGGCGTTCACAGAACAGCTGTGTTTATGCAAAGATTAAATTATACACAGTTAATGTGTGGTAACAGAGTAAAAGAGGCCAAATACAAATTTTCACCTTTTTTTTTTAGAAAAAACAACCAAACTTTGCACATGGAACTGAAACGGGTGCATAGGAAAAATAGGGCCAACACACTTATGAGATTGTGTTAATTGATTCATTTCTATATATTTCTTGTACACTTTTTATGATTGGATGTGATTGGTCAGACACAACCATATCCAATTTAGGTGAGTATTCAATTATTGGAATGTGTTTGCCTGATGAAAGTCCATGACCAAAATGCTGCATATTGAAGTTTTGAAGGTTTCAAAGTGTAAAGGAGTTTTCCTTTAAAAAAAACAAAACAATATATATTTCAACGAGTTTTCTTTATATTCATGACTATGAATATTGTAGCTTCACACTGAAGGCATCAAAACTATGAATTAACACATGTGGAATTATATACTGAACAAAAAAGTGTGAAACAACTGAAAATATGTCTTATATTCTAGGTTCTTCAAAGTAGCCACCTTTTGCTTTGATTACTGCTCCGCACACTCTTGGCATTCTGTTGATGAGCTTCAAGAGGTAGTCACCTGAAATGGTTTTCACTTCACAGGTGTGCCCTGTCAGGTGTAATAAGTGGGATTTCAAGCCTAATAAATGGGGTTGGGACCATCAGTTGTGTTGTGCAGGAGGTGGATAAAATAAAGGCCACTAGAGTCAAAAAAATATATCTAAAAAGAATTTGTATTATGGCAAGAAAAAAGCAGCTAAGTAAAGAAAAACGAGTGACCATCATTACTTTAAGAAATTAAGGTCAGTCAGTCCGAACAATTGGGAAAACTTTGAAAGTGTCCCCAAGTGCAGTCGCACAAACCATCAACGCTACAAAGAAACTGGCTCACATGAGGACCGCCCCAGGAAAGGAAGACCAAGAGTCACCTCTGCTGCGGACGATAAGTTCATCCGAGTCACCAGCCTCAGAAATGGCAGGTTAACAGCAGCTCAGATTAGAGAACAGGTCAATGCCACACAGAGTTCTAGCAGCAGACACATCTCTAGAACAACTGTTAAGAGGAGAATAGCTGGTAGGAAACCACTGCTGAGGACAGGCAACAAGCAGAAGAGACTTGTCTGGGCTAAAGAACACAAGGAATGGACATTAGACCAGTGGAAATCTGTGCTTTGGTCTGATGAGTCCAAGTTTGAGATCTTTGGTTCCGACCACCGTGTCTTTGTGCGGCGCAGAAGAGGTGAACGGATGGACTCTACATGCCTGGTTCCCACCTTGAAGCATGGAGGAGGAGGTGTGATGGTGTGGGGGTTAGGAACGTATGGAACAATCAGATCTCTGATGTATGATGGAGCTAGATCATTAAGGGCTTTATATGTGAGGAGGAGAATTTTAAATTCTTTTCGGGATTTAACAGGGAGCCAATGAAGGGAAGCTAAAGTAGGAGAAATATGATCTGTCTTTTTAATTTTCATCAGAACTCTTGCTGCAGCATTTTGAATCAGCTGAAGGCTTTTAACTGCATTTTGTGGACATCCTGATAGTAAAGAATTACAATAGTCCAGCCTTGAAGTAACAAATACATGGACTAGTTTTTCAGCGTCACTCCTGGATAGGATATTTCTAATTTTGGCAATGTTCCGGAGGTGAAAGAAGGAAATCCTAGAAACCTGTTTTAATATGGGACTTAAATGACATGTCCTGGTCAAAAATAACGCCAAGGTTTTTTACTTTATTTCTGGAGGTCAATTTAATGCCATCCAGGTTAAGTGATTGACTAAGCAGTTTCTTTTTTAAAGACTCCGGTCCAAAGACGACCACTTCTGTCTTGTCTGAATTTAGAAGCAAAAAATTTAAAGTCATCCAAGTTTTTATATCTTCAAGACATGCTTGTAGTCTATCTAACTGGTTGGGTTCATCAGGATTTATGGATAAGTAAAGCTGAGTATCATCAGCGTAACAGTGAAAATGTATCCTATGCTGCCTGATAATTTGACCTATTGGAAGCATATACAGGTCCTTCTCAAAATATTAGCATATTGTGATAAAGTTAATTATTTTCCATAATGTCATGATGAAAATTTAACATTCATATATTTTAGATTCATTGCACACTAACTGAAATATTTCAGGTCTTTTATTGTCTTAATACGGATGATTTTGGCATACAGCTCATGAAAACCCCAAATTCCTATCTCACAAAATTAGCATATCATTAAAAGGGTCTCTAAACAAGCTATGAACCTAATCATCTGAATCAACGAGTTAACTCTAAACACCTGCAAAAGATTCCTGAGGCTTTTAAAACTCCCAGCCTGGTTCATCACTCAAAACCCCAATCATGGGTAAGACTGCCGACCTGACTGCTGTCCAGAAGGCCACTATTGACACCCTCAAGCAAGAGGGTAAGACACAGAAAGAAATTTCTGAATGAATAGGCTGTTCCCAGAGTGCTGTATCAAGGCACCTCAGTGGGAAGTCTGTGGGAAGGAAAAAGTGTGGCAGAAAACGCTGCACAACGAGAAGAGGTGACCGGACCCTGAGGAAGATTGTGGAGAAGGGCTGATTCCAGACCTTGGGGGACCTGCGGAAGCAGTGGACTGAGTCTGGAGTAGAAACATCCAGAGCCACCGTGCACAGGCGTGTGCAGGAAATGGGCTACAGGTGCCGCATTCCCCAGGTCAAGCCACTTTTGAACCAGAAACAGGGGCAGAAGCGCCTGACCTGGGCTACAGAGAAGCAGCATTGGACTGTTGTGGTCCAAAGTACTTTTTTCGGATGAAAGCAAATTCTGCATGTCATTCGGAAATCAAGGTGCCAGAGTCAGGAGGAAGACTGGGGAGAAGGAAATGCCAAAATGCCAGAAGTCCACTGTCAAGTACCCACAGTCAGTCTGGGGTGCTGTGTCAGCTGCTGGTGTTGGTCCACTGTGTTTTATCAAGGGCAGGGTCAATGCAGCTAGCTATCAGGAGATTTTGGAGCACTTTATGCTTCCAGCTGCTGAAAAGCTTTATGGAGATGAAGATTTAATTTTTCAGCACAACCTGGCACCTGCTCACAGTGCCAAAACCACTGGTAAATGGTTTACTGACCATGGTATCACTGTGCTCAATTGGCCTGCCAACTCTCCTGACCTGAACCCCATAGAGAATCTGTGGGATATTGTGAAGAGAACGTTGAGAGACTCATGACCCAACACTCTGGATGAGCTAAAGGCCGCTATCAAAGCATCCTGGGCCTCCATAAGACCTCAGCAGTGCCACAGGCTGATTGCCTCCATGCCACGCCGCATTGAAGCAGTCATTTCTGCAAAAGGATTCCCGACCAAGTATTGAGTGCATAACT
Source organism: Girardinichthys multiradiatus (assembly GCF_021462225.1). Lineage (NCBI taxonomy): Eukaryota > Metazoa > Chordata > Actinopteri > Cyprinodontiformes > Goodeidae > Girardinichthys > Girardinichthys multiradiatus. Next base: position 10,758,080 of record NC_061797.1, on the reverse strand, counting down.
GTACATGATTATTTGAAGGTTGACGTTTTTTGTATTAAAAACACTTTTCTTTTATTGGACGGATGAAATATGCTAATTTTGTGAGATAGGAATTTTGGGTTTTCATGAGCTGTATGCCACAATCATCCGTATTAAGACAATAACAGACCTGAAATATTTCAGTTAGTGTGCAATGAATCTAAAATATATGAATGTTAAATTTTCATCATAACATTATGGAAAATAATGAACTTTATCACAATATGCTAATATTTTGAGAAGGACCTGTATATAGTAAAGAGAATTGGCCCAAGTACTGAACCCTGTGGTACTCCACAATTAACCCTGGAGTTTAAAGATGATTTATCATTTACATGAACAAACTGGAATCTGTCAGACAGATAAGATTTAAACCAGCCTAGCGCTGTTCCCCTGATCCCTACAGCATATTCCAGCCTTTCTAAGAGAATATTATGGTCGACTGTATCAAATGCAGCACTGAGATCTAACAGAACCAGTACAGACACAAGTCCATTATCTGAGGCCATAAGAATATCATTAGTGACTTTCAGCAGAGCTGTTTCAGTGCTATGATGAGCTCTGAAACCCGACTGAAACTCTTCAAACAGATCATTGCTGTGTAAATGCTCACACATTTGATTAGCAACTATTTTCTCAAGAATTTTAGATAAGAATGGAAGATTGGATATAGGTCTGTAATTTTTCAAGTCATCTCAATCAAGCGAAGGTTTCTTAAGTAAAGGTTTAATTACAGCTACCTTAAAAGCTTGTGGTACATACATACTAAAGAGATTAATCATATCTAAAATGGGGCTGGTAATCAGAGGGAACACTTCCTTAAATAATTTGGTTGGGATTGGGTCTAACATACAAGTTGAAGGTTTAGATGAAGCTAATATTTCTGATAACTCAGGAAGCTTCACAGGATCAAAACAGTCCAAACACAGATCAGGTTCTACAGTTACTTCCAATGTTGTCTCACTTGCTGAGGATGAAGTAATCATCTTCGGGAGTTGTCAAAGATTTTATTTTTAATAGAATCAATTTTATTTAAGAAAAATCCCATAAAGTCATGACTGCTGAGAGCTAAGGGAATGGATGGCTCAACAGAGCTATGACTCTGTGTAAGTTTAGCACTGTACTAAAGAGAAACCTAGGATTATTCTTGTTCTCTTCTATTAACGATGAGAAATAAGCTGTTCTAGCTTGGCGAAGTGTCTTTTTATACAACAGTAGGCTATTTTTCCAGATTAAGTAGGAATCCTCTAGGTGTGTAGAGCACCATTTTCTCTCCAATTTTCTAACATTGTGCTTTAATGTATGCAGCTCTGAATTAAACCAAGGAGTTAGCCTCCTATTAATGATTACCTTGTTTTTCAAGGGAGCTGCATTGTCTAATGCACCACGCAATGATGGAGTAACAATATGAACAAGAGAATCAATTTGTAAAGGGGAAGAAACAAAATTATTGCCCTCCACTGTGCTTTTCAGTGAAAATGAGGAAATTAAAAGTGGAACAGATTCTTTAAAGGTTGTTACAGCATCGCCTGATAATGATCTACTATAATGAAATTTTCTTTCAGGTGTGGAGTACTCAGTTAAATTAAACTCAAAGGTTATTAAACAATGGTCAGACAGGACAGGGTTATGAGAAAATATTGTTATGTCTTTACACTCAATGCCATATGTCAGCACAAGGTCCAGAGAATGAAGACAAAGGTGGGTAGGTTTGTTAATATTTTGATCAAAGCCAATTGAGTCTAAGATAGCATTAAACGCTATATTTAGGGTATCACTTTTAGTGTCAACATGAATGTTAAAATCCCCCACTATAATAACTTTATCTGTATTTAACACTAAATCAGATAAAAGGTCTGAAAACTGATCTAACAATTGAGAGTAAGGGCCTGGTGGACAGTACAAAACAACAAACAGAAGAGGTTTTAGTGCTTTGCAATTTGGATGAGGAAAACTAAGGATTAAATATTCAAAAGAGTTGTAGCTATTGATATGTCTGGGACTAATCAATAAATCGGACTGAAAGATGGTTGCTACTCCTCCTCCTCGCCCAGTATGTCGAGGAATGTGAAAATTTAAATAATTAGTAGGAATTGACTCATTTATAGTAACATAATCCTCTGGCTGCAGCCAGGTTTCTGTGAGGCAAAATAAATCAATCTGATTGTCACAAATCAGGTCAATAACTAGCAAAGTCTTTGAAGAAAGAGATCTTGTGTTCAGTAAGCCAAATTTAATTGTTTTATTTTTATTTTTAGTCGGAGTTGTGTTTATTTTTATAAGATTTTCATGATTTCCTCCTTTTAGATTATTTTTTAATCTATTAAATTTTGACTGTGGCCAAGACACTGTCTTAATAGGGTAATGGGTGGGTAGCAGTACAGAAGCTGCAGAGAGGAGTGTTAAACTACGACCCTGCTTCCTGGTCTGAACCCTGGGTTGTCAGAGTTTTGGAGAACTAATAAATTCGGCCAGATTCCTAGAAAGAAGAGCTGCTCCATCCAAAGTAGGATGGATGCCGTCTCTCCGGATGAAACCAGGTTTTTCCCAAAATGTTCGCCAATTATCAATGTAGCCCACATCGTTTTCAGGACACCACCTAGACAGCCAGCAGTTTAATGACAGCATGCGGCTAAACATGTCGTCACTGGTCAGATCAGGAAGGGGACCAGAGAAAATTACGGAGTCCGACATTGTTTTGACAAATTTACACACCGAAGCAACACTAACTTTGGTGACCTCCGATTGACGTAACCGGGTGTCCTTATCGCCAGCGTGAATAACAATCTTACTGTATTTACGCTTATCATGTGATCATGAAATAATTTCCAGAAGGGTTGGATGTTTGGTCTACCAGGAGCGAGCAGCACCTCCTCTGCTCTGGGCTCATTATTAGCAGACATTGCTTCCTCTTGTTGCACTTATCATCCCCATTCTCTATAACATATTATTTGCTCCAAACAACACACACACACTCGCGCGCTTCTACCCAGTCTGATAGCTAATGGAAAGCTCTTAGTCACGGCGCCAAAGAGAGGCTACTTTTTGCATTTAAGGTTCAACTGCAGCCACTGTATGAGTGATTCTCCATCCCCCTGATACTCATTCACTAAGAAGCCATTTCCTGCTTGATCAGTCCTGATGCTGCTGCATTATCTAGTCTTAGATCAATAAGTCTGTGCATGGTGTTGACTGCGCATCAATGTATCCATGGGAGACATAAATTTTGGAACTGGACAAAGAGGAAATGGTCTGCATCAGGCTCTTTGTAGAAGCAGTCATTGTTGATACAATGCTGCTCTCTGCTGGAAGATGAGGTAAAACACTGGTTCCCTTCCCAGCTTTTCTTCGATTTAATTTCACATGGTGGGAGGGGTAAAATAGAGAGGTGTTGCTTTCTTCTGCCTTATCTGATATTTAATATTCATTTGTGATTTTCTTGTTCTTTCAGGTATCTTATTTTCAACATTAGTTTTCGGCCCAGCTTGTGGCTTCATTCTAGGTTCCATCTGTACCAAAGTCTACGTTGATGCGGTTTTCATCGACACCAGTAAGTAGAAATGAAATTAACAGAACACAACTTTAGAATAAATGGAAAAAAATATATATTTTTACCACAGACAGTCATTACATGCTCAGAGTAAGTTCTAAATTGCCTAAAATGTGTATTTTTTTCTTTCACTCACATTTTTTCTATGTGGTTGTATTCCCAGGAACAAACCAGTAGAAATGTAGACGTCTGGTGTTGATCTTAAAATAATACCAACTTTTTGTTTACAGGATAACCATTGAAAACATTCAGTCACTTCCTCAGTCTTTTTAGGATTGCTTAGGCCCAATTTTAAAAACTGAGCCATTTCTTTCCCATTTTTAAACTATCAACAACCGTAGCCAAGTGAAACACTATACAATTATACTCTATTTTATAAAAAAATGTATATGCCATATTTTCTAAAAATGTCCCCAAAAGGTACAAGGTGGATTTTAAAAAGAAGAGGATCTAAGAGATCTGAGATATACCACTCAAAACTGGTAAAGCTTGCCATGTAAAATGTTTTAGCTCTGAATACTGATTGCGGACTGAGATGTACGATTTAAATCAGGCATGTGAAGAGTCAACCACACCAGATGTTATAAATCTTGGGAAATTGTGTCAAAGGTAGAGCTCATAGCAAACCACATTATTGCACCCCAGAGTTAGCTGCTTTTAGTAGATTATTTGTAATTTTAAACAGGGCTGTCTCTGTACTGTCTAGCAGCTGAAAAACAGACAAGAACTACTCAAAAAGATGACTACTAATAAACTAAGAGTAGACCTGTGAAGTAGCAGTTTTTTTATCTGTGTCCAAGTGATAACAGGTTCTCAATGGGGTTAAGATTGGTTAGTTTTACTTATCACCAAAGCGTTTATTAAAGATTGTTGAAAAATTCCCAAACTTCTTTTCCAGGTAAGCTGGACATCACCCCAGATGACCCTCGCTGGATCGGGGCGTGGTGGGGTGGCTTCCTCCTTTGCGGTGCCTTACTCTTCCTGTCGTCCCTCTTCATGTTTGGCTTCCCCCAGGCTCTGGATGAGCAGGACATGGTTGCTCAAGGGGAGAGTGAGCAGGCCATGCTGCCTACTTCTTTAAGCCTGGAGAGCCAGGACTCTAAACCCAACGGAGACTTTCGTGGCTTCGACATAAACAGTGGACTCTCAGTCTGGGAGCATCTGAAAGGTGAGGGGGTGATGAGTTGGTTGGAGAAGTTGGAGGAAAGAAAAAGAAAGACACAATACTTTTATTCTTATACCTTACTTTTTTTCTCCCTGCACACAGTGATCCCACGGGTAACCAGGCACCTTCTCTCCAACCCTGTGTTCAGCTGCATCACACTGGCCGCCTGTATGGAGATAGCTGTGGTTGCTGGCTTTGCTGCTTTCCTGGGTAAATACCTGGAGCAGCAGTTCAACCTCACCACCTCCTCAGCCAATCAGCTGTTAGGTAAGATGGCCATTTTCTTGACCTAATTTTGGAAAAAAAACATTTACAGGTATATAATGTAATATCATATATTAAAATTTGTTTTATCTTTTTAATTTAGTAAATTATTTTCCATGATTTATTTCCCTAATCAGTTTGGCCTTTTTATTAATTTAATTAATCGGAAAAAGTGAAATGGAGTAGCCAAAATTTAGATCCAGAAACCTTACAAGCTGCTGTGAAAACTCCGCTTTGCCTGCAACCTCAGTTAAACAGCAGTTTGCAGCTTAGCAACTGTGACTGAGCATGTACTGTTGTACCAGGTATATGCACTACCGTAACATTTAGGGGGTTTTCAGTGTGTGACTTTAGGAAAAGCAAGTCTTCAATGTAACATAAGGGAGAGCAGCAAACCAACGCCACTGGAGATAATATGCTAACTCAGCTAAGAGCTGTGCTTACTTGTAGTGCATAACAAAAGTATATTCATACCTACTTTTCCACGTTTTATCACATTGTAATCACCAAGTTCACATAAAAAGAAAATAGTTTTCTTTTCTTTTTTGATTAAAATCTGAAAAGTGTAAATAAAAAGCAGTGCTACCAGTTGTCTTCAGAACTAACCTAATTAGTATCTGAAGTCAAGCTATGATTAGATGAATCCCAGTATAAATCAAGCAGGCATGTGGAGGTTTCACGTGTTTGTTAGAGAGCATTAGCATGATAAACAGCATCATAAAGACCAGGGAACACATCTGACAGATCAGAGATACTATGTTGAGAAGTTCACCGCAGGGCTAGGAGAACTGTTTAATTCATTATGTAAAAATGGAAAGAGGATGGCACAGCTGCAACCCTACCAAGACATGGACATCCACCTAAACTGACAGGCCAGGCAAGGATAGCATTAACCAGAGAAGCAGCCAAGAGGCTGAAAGAATAATGAAACGAAGCACTAATAATGATCATTTAAATTTTGCTACAAGTCAGTAGGGGACACAGCAAATATGTGGAAGAAGGTTCTCCAATCAGTTCAGACCATAATTGAAGGAACTGACTTATGTGTAGCAGAAAATGCTGCAAATCACCCTGGACACAGAATACCCACTGTGAATGTGAAACATTTGGGTGGAAGTATCCTTTTTGGAGGTTTTCTTCTTCCACAGGGGAAGAAAAGCTCATCAGAATTCATAGCAAAACGGCCGTAGCTAGATTCAGGACAATCTTGGAAGAAAGCGTCTTTGAAGCCTGTAAGACTTGAGTGTGGAGCAAATGTTCTCCTTTTAGACAACTATCAACATACAAGCCGAACCTACAATGTAGTGGTTTCGATCAAATAAAATTCATGTGATAAAATGACTCAGTCAAATACAGACCTAAATCCAATTGAGAATCTGTGAAAAAACTTGGAAATTGCTGTTGACAGATGCTCTCCATCCAATCTATGAGGATTTCAGACACGAGATGTGCAAAGCTAGACATACCCAAACAGACTTGCATTGAAAGGTGGCTCTACGAAGTATGACTGGGGATGGGTACATTCCACATTTCAGATTTTTATTTGTAAACAATTTTGTAAATGTATGATTTTCTAATTTATTTGACAGTTATGCACTGCTTTGTGTTGGTGTTTTACATAAAACTGTGCTAAAATAAACTGAAGTTTGTGGTTGTGGCAAAGTGTGTAAAATGCATGGGGTATGAATACTTTTGCTTTGGCACTGTATATGATGCTGATGAAATGTGTTTCAGGAGTTTATCCTGATACATTTTTCAAAAAGCTTGGAAATGTATTGTGTGCCTTCATTTACTTCTACGTCTTAATTTTCCTAATTCCGTCATAAATTTAATTTTAATAATCAATGTTATTAAAAATTGTATAAATTAACACCAGTATATTTGGAGAACCCTCTGTTTGTAAAGAAATGATCCAGTTGACATCTTTGACTTCTCCAGGTATGACAGCTATCCCCTGTGCCTGTCTGGGTATCTTCCTTGGAGGGCTCCTGGTTAAGAAACTGAACCTTTCAGCTCTGGGGGCTGTCCGCATGGCCATGCTGGTCAATCTGGTGTCCACAGCCTGTTACGTCTCTTTTCTCTTCTTGGGTTGTGACACGGGTCCTGTCGCTGGGGTTACAGTGGCCTACAACAATGAGTAAGACCTTTAACTGACTAAAATGTGAGGAAATAAATCCTGATAGAAAAAGCTGTTTATTTCTCTACATGACCTTCACATATTATGTAGACTGTATGTTCAGCATACTCACTGATATAATCTTCCAACACTTCTGTAGGACGCTGCAGTCAAAGAAACAACCTGAGTCAGCCTGCAATAGTAACTGTAACTGTTACACAGCCTCAGTGAGTCCTGTCTGTGGGTCCAACAGAGTCACCTACCTCTCAGCCTGTTTCGCTGGCTGCACCAAACCAGTGAGTGGAGACAGAAAACACCCAAAAGAAAGAAAGGAGCTGTTCATGACTTTTCACTGGACAGTGAGGAATAAACAGTGCTTATAACCCACTTCTTTTCTTTGTGTCAGAACCTGAGCAGCTGTGGGTGTATATCCAGCATCAGTGACGAGAACGTGGCTTTACCAGGGAAGTGCCCCAGCCCTGGCTGTCAGCATGCATTCCTCACCTTCCTGTGTGTTATTTGTGTTTGTAGCATGATCGGAGCCATGGCTCAGACACCCTCTGTCATCATCCTCATCAGGTATGATGCCAATTTGAACACAAGAGGGAGCCACTGACATGTGGAGCTGGAAGAATGTGTCGCTAAGATTATAGTAGTGATTCTTCGGAATAGGTGTCATGGAGAGATATACAGACAGACAGGGGAATGTTATATCACATATACATAAAAACGATTACAGTTCCAAAGATGACATATACCAGTTGTCTAGATAGGTGTCCATTTGGGGGCTGTTTGTATCTGAGCACATGGTGTCCATGATGTCTAGGTTTGCTTTCCGCTTACATCTGCCTCTTTATGCTGTTTACATACATTACGGGTCAAACATTTTAGACACGCTTTGTCATTTAATGGTTTTCTTTATGTTTCTGACTATTTACATTATACATAGATTCTCACTGAAGGCATAAAAACAGTGAATGAACACATAGAATTATGTAGCAAACAAAAAATTGATGACTGGAATATTAACCCTTGGGCGTCTCTCAATGAACTTCTGGAAAGTTCTTCCAAGACTCTTTGGAAAATCATTTCAGGTGACCAGCTCATGGAGAGAATGCTGAGGGGGCAAAGTAGTAATCAAAGCAAAGGGTGGCTAATTTTAAGACTCTAAAATATAAAAATGTTTAGAGTTATTTCACACTTAGTTTACTCCATGATTCCATGTGTTTTCATTCATAGCTTTGTTGCCTTTGGTGAGAATCCACAATATAAATACTCATGAAAATTAGGAGACCCATTAAGTGAGAAAGTGTATCTAAAGATTTTCACTAGTGGTGTATTTGACAGAGCATTCCTAGAACCATGGTTTCAAAGTATTAAACCGGCTTCTTCCATACAGGGTCACGGGGGAGCTGGTGCCTATCTCCAGCAGTCTATGGGTGGGAGGCAGGGAACACCCTGGAGAGGTCGCCTGTCCATTGCAGGGCAGCACAGAGACACACAGGACAAACAACCATGCACACACTCATTCACACCTAAGGGCAATTTAGAGAGACCAATTAACGGTCATGTTTTTGGACTGTGGGAGGAAGCCGGAGTAACCGTAGAGAACCCACGCTTGCATGGGAAGAACATGCAAACTCCATACAGGAAAAGTTTGGAGTTTTATATTTTTTTGGTAAACATGATGAATGCGCAGAATATTGTTGCTTTGTGCTTCTATGCTCTTTAAAAAGTGACACTGGGAGTCTAAAAAGCTGATATTAGTTGGTGAATTAGCCAAGCTATTGGTTGAGTTGGCTCGCCTGGCCTGCACACTGCTGCTTAACCCATATGCCACTCTAGCCTCTGAGCATGCCTGCCTTACCTTCAAAAATGCATAATCTTAATAACAGTAATGGGCGGCTATCCTTCAGTTTCAAAGTCATTACTTTCCAAACTGCCCTAACCCTAACCCAAAATCTTTCTTGTAAACAAGAGAAACATTTATGTTGTGTGCTTAAACAGGCAAGAGAGGGAAGAGTGCACGGTGTCAGAAAGTTGACATGGTGGGGCAGGACGCACGCAGTAGCCTGTTTAATAACAACCTAAATCAGCTGATACAAAACCAGGTGTTCAGATGCACATACACTTTCCTCAAAACACACAAAACAATACCACTATGAAATAGACAGACAACACTGATGGCTTGAGGTGGGTCTTCAAGCCATATCTCCAGCCGTCAGTGATACAATGGAATAACAGCAGGTTCCGTACAGAGTAAAGTGAGGACGAGCGAAGTAGAGCCTTGCGGAACTTGAAAATAGGCATTTGTGTACTTTGGGACTTTCTCTTGCATGTTAATAAACCCATAGGAACAATAAACCTTTGAAGTTTTGAAAACCATAACTTCTGAAAGTCATGCTATACCTTGAGACTGGTAACCAGTGCATGCACATGTGTGTGCGCATTGGGGAAGAACTCCACTATATACGATATGGAAAACAGAGGAGAAATGTAATTGTTGTAAACATGTAGAGACAGAAAATACCTGCTAAAGTGTAGTTAATTTGTACAACAGGGGTCTCCATCTCCAGTCCTGCATGGCACACCTGAATCAATTTAAAGGTTTACTACCAGACCTCTCATCTTTATTACCACCAGAACTTGATTACATACTGAAGAGATAATAAAGACATTCATTCTGCTGGTTAGGAGCAAGGGCATGACACTGGCTTGGACTCGATAGACACCTCTGATATACAGTCCCATGATCCCAAGATTTTCTGATTGGATTTATTTCAGTAGTTCAATCCACTAAGTGAAACACAAATATATATATTAACAACACTGAAACTGATGTATTTAAGCCTATATTTATGTTAATTAGGCTGAAGTGACTGCAGCGCCATGTAGTCTTACAAATCATAGAATGCTATACTAACTGACCTAACACAAACAAATATTCATTTTTTTAAAAATCACAAAACTATTTTAGAAAAGTGTCACAAAACTCCAAATCCAAAACTTGCAGTCCCAGACAAATTGAAAAAAAAAGTTCAATACATTCTGGAGAGCAGGTGGAAAGAACAACACGCCTCTACATGAGTAATTTTTGGATGGTTTGGCGACATTTTCTTCTGCAGTACATTTGTATCAGTTTACAGTATCTCACAAAATGAGTGCACCACTCACACTTTTTAAATATTGTTGTGGGACTATAAAATGTTTTGCTTTGTCTTTTCATGGGACAACACTAAAGATATGACCCTTTGATACAAGTAGTGAGTGTACAGCTTCTATAGCAGTGTAAAGCAATGTAAATGTGCAGTCTCCTCAAAATAACTCCACTACTCGGTTATTAGGGTTCTCCATAGTAATGGTTACTTGGTAGCCTGACCTGCACTTTGCTACTTAACACATAATGCAACTCTAGTCTGGGTGACCCCCCAGCACCTTCAACCTCTGCAGCAATGCTGGCAGCACTCATTCATTTATTTTCAAAGACATCCTCTGAAGATGATGCTGAGAACGTGCACTCAACTTCTTTAGTAGACCATGACGATGCCTGTTCTGAGTGGAACATGTGCTGTTCAACCGCTGTGTGGACTTGGCCACTGTGCTGCAGCTTAGTTTTAGGGTATTGGCAATCTTCCTATAGCCTAGAACATCTTCATGTAGAGTAACAATTCTTTTTTCAGAGCCTCAGAGAGTTCTTTGCCATGAGGTACTTTCAGTGACCAGTATGAGAGTATAGGAGCGACAACACCGAATTTAACACACCTGCTCCCTACTCACACCTGAGAGCTTGTAACACTAAGGAGTCACATGACAAATGAGCCGAGTCGACCTGTGCTGAGTAGGTACAAGTAGAAAAGGGGCTTTGCGATGTTGTCAAAGAGGAGTAGAAGTTGTCAGAATCAACAATGATGTTCTTCAAATTGAAAATTAGCAGGTTGTAATAATCTGTGGCAATTGTAATTATTATTACAGCAATGATTCCTGTGGAAACATCACAGTGTGTGTAGGCATGGCTTCCTACACAACTGAATAGACCATAAGAAACCCTACTTTAGAAACAATGGATGATTGGAGTTATAAACCGCTGCTTTCTTGATGCCTGTATTATGTAGCAATGTTACAGTGTTAACTGATTTCGTTTCAGATGTGTTTTCATGTTTTTTTGTTGGTTTTTTTTGTTTTGGTCCTTGTCTATGACAGTGATACAGCTAACAAGATTTAAAAGTCATTTTCCTGATGCAACTTTGGATCAAACACTTCTAAATGGATATTAGTTTTGCACATTAATCAGTGTTTTTTTTGTTTGTTTTCTTTTCAGAACCGTAAGTCCAGAGCTTAAATCTTATGCTCTTGGCGTTCTCTTCCTCCTCTTGAGGCTGATAGGTAAGAAATTTCAATTACATTTTTACACTTCAACTGTCTTAACACGCCCACTGTCATTGTGTCACGTTCTGTCGTTTTGTCTGCTGTAAGTTCTCCCTGTTGTGTTTGCACTACGACTGTTCTGTAGTTTAACTGTGAGACTGAGATGTCAGAATTGTTTTTCACCTTCCTTAAGAATTTCATTAGTCTGTCAGCTCAGACACAGCTGGAACGTGAGCTCAAACCTGTGCTCATATTGGCCTTTTGACCTGCTGTCTGTGCACAATCCCCCTTCTGCTCCAGGCTTCATCCCTCCCCCTCTGATTTTTGGAATGGGCATCGACTCCACCTGTCTGTCCTGGAGCTCTGTCTGTGGTGAGAAGGGCGCCTGCATGCTGTACGATAATGTGGCCTACAGGCATCTGTATGTCAGCATTGCCATCGTGCTCAAGTCCTCTGCGTTTCTCCTATACGCCACCACATGGCAGTGCCTGAAAAACAACTACAGGAGATACATCAAGAACAACGAGGGTTACCTCACGCCTAATGAACTTTTCGCCTCCAATGTGACTCTGGATAATTTGGGTAAGGAGATTACCCATAACCCAAGTAACAGGACAAAGTTTATATATAACCTGGAGGACCAGGAGACAAGTGACAACATGGAGTCAGTTTTATAGTGGTGATTTACACAGGGCCAGCAGGAGCTGTTAATGTACATCTGATCTGATGTACAGACTCTTGTAGAGCATGTAGAGCATTGTTCATCTAAAACATTAGATCTGTTAAAAAAACGAAACTTCCAAAAAACCCAAAATCACAAACTGACTTAGTAACACATTTAGTCATATGTGGTATTTTTTCATCTTTCACTCTCAAAGCAATGAAGAAATGTAATTCAACAGGTGGACCTTGTTGTACTGGTTAAATGTTTGCCTTCACCCATCATTGCCATGAATGTTAATTTGAGGTTTATAATGATGAATTTGAGCATTTACTCATTTAATTGTCACGATTATAAAGAAAAACACCTCAATGATTTTCAAAAACAAGAACTGGATCCACAAGTTGGAATTTAGTATGGATTTTCTCTGATCCAAAGAGGTTCAAAATTATGCATCCAGGCTCAAAAATAAACATACACTCCCACTAATATTTGGTTAAATCTATTTTACCAAATTGCACAGGAACTACATTGTTTTTGTAACCTTCAAAAAGCTGCTGGCATAATTCTGCTAGGATTTTTGACCACCCATTCTATACGAATTGGTAGAGCAGATTAGCTTTTAGTCCATTTTCCATTGACTTAATGTTGGATTACCTTGTTCATTCCAGAACCAGATCTGACATGTATTTAGGATCATTGTTCTGTTGGAACACCTCACTGTGTCCAAGTTCAAACCAACTATCTGTTGATTGGTGGTGAAGATAAAAAGATCTGAGGTAGTCCTCCTCCTTCATTATTCCACCCAGTTTATGCTATGTACCCTCCCTGGCAGTACAGCAGACCCATAGCATGATGCTACCACCTCCATTCTTGCCAGTTGGTAAAATGTTCTTAGAGTTGAAAGCCAAACCTCCAAACATACTTAATATGGTCAAGTACCTCAGTCTTTGATTCCTCTCACCATAAACCTTTCCCTAGAAGGAATTTGGCTTGTATCGGATCCTGGGTCATCTCTCTTGGCCTGCACACTCTCAGTCCATGTTGACGTTAAACTGACTTCACTGTCGACAGTGACACTGGGGATCCAGCATCTTCTAGTTTAAAATGATCCCAAACACACGTGAAAACTGGTTTCGGAATGGATAATTAAGACTGACATTAAGCTTCTGGAACAGTTCTGACCTTAACCCTGGAACAAGAGGGATTTTAAAAAAGCCCAAAATGAAGATAACTTTCATGTCAATGATGAATGTATGTAAACGTCTGACCAGCATTGTTATGTTAGGGACACGCCTACTTTCAGATCTGAGTAATCACCAGTTGTTACCTATCTCTCAGGTGAGGTTAGACTAGAGATGAAAGAGATTACAGTTTTTAAGTTTAACTACTTAGGAACCAAACAGAAGTGTTTTAAACACCAACATTCGTTAATCTCTAAAACTCTGTTTTCTCAGTTTTACAAATTAAAAGCAGCCAAATATTTAAATATTTGGTTCAGATAATTCTAATATGCTTTAAGTTTTAAATGTAAAAAAATTATTTTAAAGAAATGAATACTTCAATGTTTTTAGAAAAACTTATTTATTTTACACCAACAGTTATTTAAAATCGCAAAGAGACACCACCTCAAGCGGTTTATTATTCACATTTTTTACAATCAAGAAAGATTTCTCAAATTTCTAGAAAAAAAGCTATTTAACCAATTATATTTATTGAATTTTCTGACATGCCTATAATACATGAATGTCAACCAAGAATGAATAATAATCACATCTTGTGATAATGCCTTGGTACATGCTGGATAAGACCAATTTTCCTGTTCATTAAACCAGAGAACAGTGAGCTCTTTTTTCCCACTTCAACAGAAAGGATCCAGATTTTAACAAGTAATTGAAAGAATAACTTCAAACATCCATCTATAAATAAGAATGTTTGTCAGTGCAAGTGATGTTGCATATTGTCACCTTCCTAAAATAATGGCCTAAGTCATTTTTTCAAGTTTTTCAGGAAACACAAAAAACGTCACAAAATATATATAAGTGATTGAAGTGTTTTTTGTTATTTAAATCTTGTTTTGCTTGTAATTACAACTAATCTAAAGGGATGTCTTGCATACATTATGTTTATTGGAACCCCTGGTAAGGATTTGTGAAAAGCCTTAAAACAAATTCAGCTTTTAATTTTGAACAAATATTGTACCACTGCTGCCCCCTACAAGATGTCTGTCTGATTATTTCTGGGGACTGTGGTGGCTATGGCGAAGGTTCAGTTTTGTGTCTGCTAAACCATTTCTGTGTTGATTTGGCCAGATGTTTTGGATCATTACCTTGCAGAAAGACCCAATGATGACCCAAGTTTCAGTTATTTGGCAGAACCCGCTAGACAGTCGTTCAAAATCAGTTGGAACTTCTAAGAGTTTATGATGCCCTACACTTTAATAAGGGTCATATTACCTTTGGAAGAGAAACAGGTCCACAGCATCATAGATCCACCATTATGCTTAACAGTCTAAAGGTAGGACAGAAAACCCATAAACTAGCAGTTGGCATGTAGATATCTAATGGTAAAATATTTATTAACAATTTCACCCAAAAGGTTAATAACAGCAGATAAGTGTTGACATTTTGACCATTTTATTAAGCTACATATCTTTCTCAGTTAGATCATATAATGTGGAAAATTTATAGAATAACAGTTGATGAAGTAATTTTTAAAAAGAAAGAAAAGAGTTGACAAAAACGATTACTTGTTAGAGCCACAGGTTCTGGAGCTCTTCCACTCTTTGCTAAATGCTAGCTTCATGAATGTAGCTCCTTTGTGGACAAAAATTCTGACTGAAAGACAGAATTAAAATACTAAATATCTATGCAATATTTAATACCTGGCCTAAATTGTGGCAATCCTTATCACTTACCAATAAGGAGAGAGCCCTGAATTATGGAAATAGCTTCAGTGGCTCAATAGATTTTGGTTTTTCCTGAAATGGTCGCCATTTTGAAAAGCATGTAGAACTGTCTAAGTCACATTTTTGACATAGGCCATTATACAACAGGCATGGACTTGCATGACCTCCTCAACTGAAGATTTAGACAGTTATACAGGAGGTGGCTAGCATCATGAGGAGATGATTTAGGCAAAAAAGGACTCGTGCCATAATTTTAGGAAGGTGATGATATTTATTTACTTTATGTAACAATCTTTGGAGTATAAGAAAGAAATATATGGTTTAGCTGAACCAACAGTGTAATTCTAACAGGACCGACAAAGACATGCAGTTTAACTGAGTGGTCTAATCCTACTTGTGGGGATGCCCCCTGCAGCAGTAATGCATGGATTAAAACAGCAACAGAAATAACATAACAAGCAAGAGACTTTGTGAATACCTTTCTTTAGGCTTCAGTAAGCAACAACAGGTGGAGGGGAGGGGGGAGGGTGTCCAACACCTGCAGCGCCAGGTGCAGAGCTCACACTATGAGAATACAGTCAAAGTTGAACACAAACAATGCATTGAGACTTCTTGATGTGCAGGAAAATGGCTATTAGCATATACAGTCTTCTGCCAGAGTTAGGTCAAAAGCATGCTGGTAATGCATGCATTTAAACACTGAAAACAAACATTTAGTATGACGTCACTAAGTTTCACAGTTTCAGTCAGCTCTTTAGCTGAACATACAGCATATTAAACACAAACGTTTCTCAAATTGTGTTTTGGACTGTGAAAGAGCTTTATAATGCATAATGCATTGCAATGCTGCCATTTTTTATTCTAACTCAGCTGACCCATAACCACTGACATTAAAGTGATTGAAGTGTTTTCTGTTATTTAAATCTTGTTTTGCTTGTAATTACAACTAATGCATACATTATGTTTATTGGAACCCCTGGTAAGGATTTGTGAAAAGCCTTAAAACAAATTCAGCTTTTAATTTTGAACAAATATTGTACCACTGCTGCCCCCTACAAGATGTCTGTCTGATTATTTCTGGGGACTGTGGTGGCTATGGCGAAGGTTCAGTTTTGTGTCTGCTAAACCATTTCTGTGTTGATTTGGCCAGATGTTTTGGATCATTACCTTGCAGAAAGACCCAATGATGACCCAAGTTTCAGTTATTTGGCAGAACCCGCTAGACAGTCGTTCAAAATCAGTTGGAACTTCTAAGAGATATGATGCCCTACACTTTAATAAGGGTCATATTACCTTTGGAAGAGAAACAGGTCCACAGCATCATAGATCCACCATTATGCTTAACAGTCTAAAGGTAGGACAGAAAACCCATAAACTAGCAGTTGGCATGTAGATATCTAATGGTAAAATATTTATTATTATTGTTATTGAGAACATGGGACTTTGTGCTGCCGCTCTCTGAAACGGAGCTGTGGAGATATTTTGGCCTTCTTTACCATCCTGCACACTGTGGTGGCAAGATAAATGTGGGTCCTCATCCAGCCTAGTGGCCAGTTGCTAAAAGCATTGACCTCTGTCAACATGCCAGGGAAAAGGGAAGGTAAGGGGTTACTGATAAGAAGATCCTAGAAACCCATATAATTTTATTTTAAGACTTTTTACACATATATTTCAGAGGTTCGAATAAATTTGTAAACACTGTACCATTACAGCCCAATCCAGTATAGTGCAGTTTTCTACCTGACTCCGTAAGTATTATGTATGTTTTGCATCAAAAATCCTTTATTTCCCTTCATTCCATTTGAAGATTTATACTATGTGATCTGGTAGGGAATTTATCTTCTAGCTTTGAGACTAAAGGATTGATAGTACATTGATTGCCCTATGCTAAGAAATAAAGCAATTACCAAGTTTAGCTAGAACATTTGGAATGACATAAAGTAACTAGCTTGGCTCTGTTTTACCTATTTAAAAAAACCACAACACCTACATGTAATTTCTAAACAGGCATTTAACAAAAATGTTTTATTTTCTTCATACTCTAAAGGCCTCAATATGCCACAACTTCTTTCTCTGCTCATCATCTGACCTGTTGTTTCTTTGTCTGTTGTGTGTTTGGCACCACCCTTTGAGAATTTGATGGTCCCTGTCGGCACTCCCAGCCAATGCTGCTCTAAAAATCTTAGCTGCATGGGACGTCCTTAGAAACCCCTGCCGGGCCCTAGTGCGAGGGTACATGTGATGAAATTTATACACAGGCTTTGTGGTCGAATGGACTGGGAAGTATGCAACAGGTCTAAGGGTACCAGTCAGCTGAATTTTTTTTCCTGAGTCATGCTAGGTGCTTTGACTTCTACTTGCGCTCTAAATTTGTTAATTGCTGGTTAGTTTTCTATTGAGAATGAAGGTAAATAAAACAGCATGTATGTACAATCCCAAAGATTCTAAACTGTCCTCTTTGAACTTGTAAAAAACCTGCTTTTGTTTTCTGAACATATCCAAGCCACATCTTGTGTTAACAACTATTTTTGCTGGTCACTTTGATAGCACACTAACCATAAAAGATTATTTGTACCTCCTTTAAATAAAATATTTAAATAGTAAAGGATTTAAATGCTATATTGGTGCTTCTGAAGCATCAAAAACAGATTATTTTATCAAGTGAAAGTGATGTGGTATAGCTTTAAGAAATGTAATATAACAATGTTAAAAACCAACTCTCAATAGACCTAAAAATAAGATTTTCCTTTGAAGTGCGGGTATAATATATTTAAAAACTCCAGATGTTAATCCTTAAAAATATCTGACTAGATAATTATAGATGGTAAGACAGACTCGGACGTTGAAGCCAGCTGGACATTCAGGACAGCTGTCTTTAATGCTGAACATCATAAAAGAGAGGTTTTAGGGTTTCTTACTGACAACAACCTCATATAGGGGGCTTTGTCTTCAAGTTCTGTATCATCCAGTCTGTCATTGTACTAACTCTTCTGTCCATGCAAGTGCCAAAAGTGACACCATAGAAGTGTTGTGTAACGTCCTGAGGAGAATATAGTCTTAACATGCTGCAGTACCGCAGTTCCTTCAGCATTTTGTAGCCTCTTTGTGATGACCTCAGTTTATTTTAACCATATCATACATAAGTGTTTCCAAAAGATTATAAACTGTTGTATATTGAGCTAGAGAACAGTAATATTTAAGATGTAGTCACTGTTAATATGTAGGACTTTTCTACTAGTAAAGGTCTTGTCTAATATAGATTAATGTCTTTCCATCTGTGGCAAAGTTGACAAATGTGTGTTGCTTTGTTCAAAGAAACAACACTTTGCTTGTACTAAGAGTCTCTAATGTTGAGCCACTGCTTGACATTGAACAATTAATACTATTGAGAGAAAACAGCAAAACGTCACAGAGTGCATCCCTGCAACTGTGCCCTCATGTTTCTGACAAGAGCCAGTTGTGCCATATCAACCTGTGCACTGTAACATTTGCAAAAGAGCAACGGAGAAAAAACAAGACAATGTATTTTAGGTATATCCAATGAGTTGGCAAGTGAGACATCACTTGCTTGACCTTGTTTTCACCTGTGGCAACAGGACTGTTTCTTTAGGGGACCTAAATGTGCTTGAAATGTTTTGCCTTGTGATGAGAAACGAACTTGAGAGCCTATATGTTTTTTAAATTCTATTTTCTCATTATTCCTTCTTTGATGGCCTTGCTTTGTGATTGACTTTAATAGAGGAACTTTAGTGAATGGATTATCTACATATGAAGAGTTTACTGCCAAAATATGACACGTTTGTGCAAAAGCATCATTCCTAAAGTATTTCACAAGATATTTTAGAAATAAATATATGTTCTGTAAATATGGTCATTATCTGGATCTATTTTGGTTATCAGAAAACTCTTCATATATTATCCTTTTGTTTGAGCCTTAGCATGTTGCCTTTAAGTGAAACCTTGTGCTAACGGGTGTTAGTAATGGTTTAGACTGGTATATAAGCTTATATTGTAGGTGGAATTCAGTGTGTGAATTTCAGGCTCTTTGAAGGAGACCTTTATGAAGAAAAAGGACACTAAAAAGAAATAATATAACTTCTATTTTCAAAGGCGCTCTTAAGAATTGAAATGTGCCCTTTTGCTTCTCAAAATTTATTTTCTTTTCTTTGAATTTTAGGAGTTTGTATTAAAAGGCTTTAAGTTTTGTGTAATTCTTGGAGATGAAACCATGATTGTATGTTTATTGTAAATATATTAAATATGCTATTTTTGTTTTCAATTCTGAGGGTTTTCTGCTCAATTATTCAAAACACAGTTGTGATCAATTGTTTTTTTTTATATCTAAGTTTGTATATTGACCCAGTCTCAGTAACCTTATTAGGTTGTCAAAAATGCTTCCTCGAAGAGATAATTTTTGCCCATAATCATCTAGCATCATGTCCCAGAGAATAGTTAACATGCATTTATCTGGAATCGACATTGTCTTGACAAAGTGTTCACATCCCCTTGAACTTTTTCAGATTTTGTCACTGTCAAAACACAAACTTTATAAAATGGGTTCTCAAACTTTATGTACGTTTAAAGGTCTGGATCTGATTTCTGGATAAGGTTGAAGGTCTGGAAGGAGGGATAAGCAAATCCTGTTGGTTAAATTTGCTTACAACTTAAAAGCAAACAAAGGGCGCTTCATGCTTACAACTGTTAGTTGCAACTCTAAGCCGCTGAAATCTCTGACAGTAAAAGGCAATGAGCACTCTAACTTTATAAGACACTTGAGTTTAAACTTGACCGACGTCATTGCTTTTCAAACAACAAACAAATAAGCTGAACTTAGCAAGACAGTAACTACTAACTGAGGTAATACTTGAGATGCTAAGAAATAAATGAGTGGGGAAAATTACACAGGCATGTCTGCCTTAAATAAGCTGCTTTAACCTAGCACCATATCAAATGTGTTTCATTCTTTTTTTCCAAATTTTAATTTGAATATTTTTTGAATTTGAGTTTCATGTTTTATAATTCCATGTATTACAAGGCAAACACATTCTTTACCCCTAACAAGTATCTAACCATATGGTTAATGTAATCAATTTCATCTTACCAATAGAACAATAACCCAAATGTCTCAAACATTTCATGATTTTGTGATGCTTCTGAAAAATTACTGACAGTTGTTAAAAAAAAAAGAGTTATATGTAAAAGCTCTTGAGATATTAACCTAGATTTTACACTTTCAGTATAACATGATCCACAGTACTTCTGTAAATGAGTTCTAACTTGCGCATCAATAAAGGTCATCAGGATGCTTCTTTTTGACAGCGATTAATGTTTGCAGCACTGCAGTCAGGTTTGCAGTCAGAGTGACAGCCACGCACAGCTGAGCTTCGGCTGAGATATACTCCTAAATCAAAATCTTAATACCAGTTAAAACATTGCCAGATTTAGCATTTTGCACTGTTGGATCTTAAGAAGGTTCTAAGTAGAGCTTCACAATGTTAAAAGAAGGAATGTGAGCAAGAGACAAACAAGTTTGAGCCGACAACTTATTGACAATGACATTTGAACTCAAACATGTTTAAGAAGTTTAAGACCACAGGCTTTAAAAGCCATAATCCTTGGAAATATTTTGATTCCATGTCATTTTCTGTCAAATATTCACAGTGTTAGGACCGCCTGATGGGAAAGGCAAAAAAGCTCACTCTCTTTGAACCTGGTAGGATTGTTTAGCTGCATTTAGACGGTCATTTTGAATTTCCTAAAAGATCCTGAGGTTTATGGAACAGAAAAGATTGGTGCTAGACCCAACATAAAGCACAGGCGCCAAGCAGGATGCGACTGACTCTGTCAAGACACGGGACGATCCTCATTGTCCCTAATTAGGGGAATCACTGGTGCTGACTGCAGCCCAGTAGCCATCAGATTGCATCTGCAAGGGAAAGGCTTCAAAAACAAAAAAATGTCTTCAAAGACCACATCTCCTTCAAGGCCACAAAATGGACCGTTTGGACTTTGCAAGGGAGCACCAAACATGGGACATTGAAAGGTGCCTGAACGTTTTATCCTTTGACAAAGAAAATGTAAGTCCTAATGGCTTCCAATGTTACTGGCATGACAAGGAGATGTTTTCTAAGTGGCAGGAACTTACAAAATGTTCGAAGCTCCTAGCTCCTGAAGCTCCAGTGGAACAATGAGCTTTAGGGTGTCAAACAGCAGCTGGCTATGTGGAGATGTTGCAGCAGGCATCCCTCATGACTGAGGACCCTCGTCTGTGTGGTAATGACTAGTTTTTTCAACACTACAGTGCTGCAGTTCACAATGCCCTCCTGATATAGTACTTCTTCCAGGAGAATAACATCACTATTTTGGACCATATGTTGTATTGCCACTGATCTAAATCCGATTCAGAACATTTGGAGATGAATGCCAAGGGAAGTTTACAAAAATAGACATCAGTTCCCGACAGTGGAATCCCTTTGAGAAGCCATAGAGCAAGGTTCCCACTAACGTCTAGGAAACGCTAACGTCAAGCAAGCCTAAATGTCTGTTTGATCAACAAGAGTGGTAGAACTACTCATTACTGAGTCCTTTTTTGACTCGTGACTAGAGAGTGTACGCTCTACACTCAAATGACCACTGATTTTCATGAAGATCAGTCAAAGCTATGGGCCCTCAGAGCTGCCAGCAAAACATCTTCAAAGGTTTTTAGCAAGCGAGAGGGCTTACCTGCTGTGGTGACGATGAAAATATTGGAACAGTTTTATCGTGAGCCTCAGTTTTGGGGCACCTAAACATCCATTCAGTGCTGGCATGTTGTTTACCTTATCAATGTATGATAGTATGATAAACAAATCCAACTCAGGTTCATCTGCTGCATCTGGCAATAGGATCATGTTCTAAATCTGCTTTATTTAAATTTAGCAGGAGCTCATCATCAGCGATCACAGAAAAACAGCTGCTAAAATGTGTGTGGGCAAATGTGGCTCTGGTGTAAAGTGCTCTGAGTGGTCAGCATGATTGGAAAAGTGCTACATATGTTCAGTCCACTTGCTATTAAAGGTGACCTATTATACTTCCTTTTAAACATTTGGGATTGGTCTATGGGCTATACAAAACATGTTAATTACATTTTTAGCACAAAATCATTTTCAGATAATGAGATTTCACCTCTCCAGTTCCCCCTTTTTTGAGCTCTTTTCAAAATTAGCTGTTTTAGGGCTCTCACTTTTAAGCAAATTAGCCGTATCCGGCACACCCCCAACCACCACTTCATACACGTGAAAATGAAACTGAAACTTATAAGATACAACAATAAGTACTTACATTTCTGTCATCTGAAGATTTACGACCAATATTAAGCAAATCTGAACTAATATGAGTTCTCAAAGCAGTCCGTGGTGAAGTGATTTGTGCAAACTAGTAGTCTTCGGCAATGTGACTGGAACAGTGCCCTCAAAAATAAAATGAAGCTACAAATCTCCGTTATGCGAAAGCAGGAGAACGTGCATGGACATGTGGGTCTTTGCAGCCAACAACAGAACATATGCCTTTGAGGGGAGCCATGGTAAGTCGTGTCTAAGGTAAAACCAGCCGGTGAGACGTGATCCTCTACTGAAAATCAAGTGGGTGGAGCTCCACTTCAGTTGCTAATCAGGGACGGGACTCAGGTAACACTGCTAGGTGCCAGTGTAATTGTGTCGTCACAATTACACAGCTTTTGAAACCGTGCGTTTTCTAGAAAAAATTAAACATTCATTTATAGCCAAAAAACAGCTGAATGTATTTTTTTTTGCGTTTGTAGAAGCATTAGAGACCCAAATGGAAGTATATAAATGATCTAAAAGTGAATTTTGCATAATAGGTCCCCTTCGACCTTTTATAGAGAAGGTATGCGTCACAATTGGTGGAATAGCAAGGGCAAGTTTTAGTGACAGTATAGCATCCCCACACTCACCAGTCCATTACACAGTCCAAACACTAACAACTTCCAATGTCTATACAAAATCTGTAGCCTCCATCTTTGTCACAGGAACAACAGGGGAAGACTATGGGCTGCAGCTCTCTATAATGATTTGTGCTGCACCTATCTCTCTATCTCTGCTCTGATAGTTGGGTAAAGTTCTCTGTGCTCTGCTTAATGGAAGGAGCATCGCCTGTCTGGATCTTATGTCTGACCATATCTGTTTGTCCATAGTCTTAGTCGTGAACAGTGAACATGTCACTGTAAGTTAGTAACAATCCCTCAAGTTGTCTCCATTGGTCATCCTTGAGTCCTAAGTGATGAAGATCAACGTCAGGTAAGCATGGTGTAGAAGGAGAATTGTTTGTTGTTTAAAACTGCTGCTATAGTAGTCTCCACTACATAATAGTCATGTATCACTATTATTCCCTAGGGGATAAAAATCACCTAGTCTGGTGTCAGAAGGCCCTTGGATGTCAACTGTAATTGGATTCATTACTCTGACATATGTCAACCCTGTCTGTACCTAAGCAAACATGTTTACTGCTAACAAACCATGATAACTTGGTGGACAGGGCTGTAAAACACCTGTGCAGTCAGTTTCAAGATCAAGTATTTCAATAGTGGGTTGAACCTTAGCTATAACGGTCAGCTGTGACCTAGCAGAGATTACTATATGAGACAGAAGGACAACAATAAAATCAAAATAAGCTACCTCACTGGTGGATAAAATAGGGTATGGTAAAGTGATTTCCTACTTTAAAAACACCTCGTCTCAGATCCAAAACTGCATGGTGTGACAGCAGAAAGTCCCAACCTAGAACAACTGGATATGTGACATCTCTAAAATCCTGAACCAAGTGAGTGAATAGATTTTTGCCCAATCATACACTAATAGGAAGTATTCCCAGGTTAGCTAAACAGTCACCAGTAAAACCTACAGGGTAAGAAAGAGCACACAGCGTGGGCTTTGTATGCAGACAGGGAATAGACGATCTGAAAGCCCTACTAACCAGAGAAATGGCTGAGCCTGTGTCCAAATGGACTTTTGCAGCAATGTTTTCAGCAAGCACATAACGTATGGGTGCATAGTGTGGGGTGTGGTCAGGTCTCATCGGTAGTATCAGACACTTTTCTCTCAGTCCTTGTTACTATACCTTTCCCTGACCATAGAAGTGTTCATTAAAGGGCATTACAGCTCTGTCTATGTTTGGGGTGTCTGTCCCTAGCAGCCTATGTCAGTTGAGAACCAGATGGCGATCTAAGAAATCTGTTTCTACCACACTCACTTCGGAGGTAATCTTCGTCATTACTGTGCTTAAAAGTTGGAGAATCAGACACATGGTGTTGACGTGACTGCCAACTCTTCAGCTCGATGAACAAGATATTCATAGAGGGCTGCTAACAACACCAGAAATGGTCCCAACAGTTCCCCAGGCAGAGCTAGTCTACTGCCTCAGTTCACACAGAAGATGAAGCTTGGAAATAAAACACCATTGCCACCAGTCATTGTTTCGTAGCTTCTCCTCTCTCTCAGGTTGTATGAAAATTTAGGCTACAAAATATTAATGGAGTGAATTAATCAAGGTTACATATGTATTATTTTGTTTCTCTCCTGCTGCAAAGTCAGAGAATCAATGCGACAGAAAACATTTTACCTCTTGAAATAATAAACTGAACTTCACTGGAATGTTTTAAAACTCAGTTAACTGGACTCACTTAACTATATGATTGTATTCAATTGTTTATGTTTTGTCTTTTAAAGTGCCTTGAGGCAACATTTGTTGGAATTGGCACTATAAAAATCAACTGAAGTAAACACTCTTTTGACAGGAGTTTGCCTTAAACTAGTTTAAAATACAGCAGTTTGGTTTTTAACAGAAACAGAGAACATCACTCAGGTGTTAGCCTCTTTCACTGGTAGCCTATTTATTTAAGGATCAATTTTAAGACATTTTAAAAGGGTCTTAATTACCCTATTAAGACAGTGTCTTCCCCAAAACTGAATAGATTAAAAATAATCTAAAAGGAGCAAACCATGAAAATCTTGTAAAAATAAACACAACTCATTATAAAAAGAAAAACAATTAAATGGGGCTTACTGAACATAAGATCTCTCTCTTTGAGACTTTGTTAGTTAATGACTTGATTTCTGACAATCAGATTGATTTATTTTGTCTCATAGAAACTTGCCTGCAGCAGGAGGATTATGTTAGTATAATGAGTCAGCTCATTCTAGTAATAAAATTTTTCATACACATCGAAATACTGGGCGAGGAGGGGGATTAGCAACTACCTTTCAGTCCAATTTATTGATTAGTCCCAGACCAAATAATAGCTACAACTCTTTTAATTTAATTTGATCCTTAGTTTTTCTCATCCAAATTGCAAAGGCCTAAAACCACTTCTGTTTGTTGTTTTGTACCGTCCACCAGGCCCTTACTCTCAATTTTTAGATCAGTTTTCAGACCTTTTATCTGATTTAGTGTTAAATATAGAGAAGGTCATTATAGTGAGAGATTTTAATATTCATGTTAACACTGAAAGTGATGGCCTAAATATAGCCTTTAATGCTATCTTAGACTCAACTGGCTTTGCTCAAAACATTAGCAAACCTACCCACTTTTGTCTTAATTCTCTGGACCTTGTGCTGACATATGGCATTGAGTGTAAAGAAACAACAGTATATCCTCATAACCCTGTCCTGTCTGACCATTTTTTGAATAACCTTTGAGTTTAAATTATCTGAGTACTCCAAACCTGAAAGAAAATTTCATTATAGATCATTATCATTGTTAACAACCTTTAAAGAATCTGTTCCATTTTTATTTTCCTCATTATCAGAGAATAACACAATGGATGGCACCAATTATGCTTCTTCCTTTTCATGAATTGATTCTCTTATTCATAGTGTTACTTCCTCATTGCGTGGCGCATTAGATAATGTAGGCTTATAGTTAAAGTGGCTTAGGTTATCCTGAGCAATCTCTAGTTATGCTGCTATAGGCTTAGGCTGCTAGAGGACATAATGACCACTTTTACTCTCTCTGCTACATTCTCATACTACTCTCCAATTTTGCATTTGTTAAGAAGCACTAAGTTCTTCTTTAACCTTTTTACATTAGTTCCAGAGTGTGGGATTGATTGCAAACATTGTGTATTCATATAATATTGAATTGTTTGTTTACCATGTGGGTGTGTCTTCTGTGGCAGCAATCCAGAGTTCAGCTAAAGTGGAGGCCTGCCTCAAACCCAGCTCTTATATAGGAAGTGAGTTGATAAGAGCAGGAGTTTGATTGGTTGAAATTGTGTAGAAAGTCAAAGTAATTTAAAAAAATGAATTGAATTGTAAAATATGTATCTGTACACATACCATGTTTGCTAAATGTTTTATTATTAATAAGGACTTGTTAATGTCTTCAATATCTATGTGAAAATTAACTTCTTTGTTTCTTTTCCCGCTCTGGAAGACGGAGATGATTGGCTGTTTTGAATTAGGGTGGGGTCTGGAGTGTATATAAGAGGACTGATGGATGTAGTAGGGTGACTGACTGAAGGACTGGCATTTTGAGAAACGTCGTGATAGCCTGAAAATAAAAATAAAAAATCAGCTTTGTTTGCTGTACAGCAAAGCCAGAGTAATGTTTTCTTTTCTACACTAACTACTTGCAGTGTAACAGCATTATTTGCTGTTATTTCAGCTTTTAACCTTATGTTCTGTCTGTGTTTTTCTCTGTCTAGATGCCACATCTGGCCTGTCTCTTTGTTTTACATTCCAACCCAAAATCATTCCATGCAAATAGAGATCAGAGCTACACTCTGCTGATGTTATTGTTGGGCTCGCAGCACGTAATACCTACAATTAGTCAGTTATCATTAATAATTGGTCATTAATAACCAAAACCATGCTAAATGTCCCTGTGTTATCAACGGTTTTACCGAATGGTAAGGAACACTAACCTTATTTTGACAGATAAACACTTACACGAAATAAACACAAATGCCGTCTCTTTATTTATGTGAAAATTTATTAAACCGATAGTCCACGATTACAATCCACTCTCCTCGTCCAGCAACCTTCACCTCATCAGGCATGCATTGTTCTACAAAAGTGGTAAATTAGCAATTAAAAATAAGAATGCGTACTTATTCTTACTGAGTACTGAGTGGGAATGAGACAACAATTTGGATTGACTTGGAAAAAATTTGCTTAATTAATAACGGTGACGTCTTCTTTTTGGTCCTTGGATGCGTCTTGATGGCAATGTAAAGCACCTACCAGCTGTCCCCTAAGCCACTAACCACTGATAGCTGGCTAATAAAACTCTGAGACAAGAACCCAGTATAAAAACACAAAGGCCATAATCAGTGGAAGAATGGAGATGAACACGAGGCTAAGTTTGCAGCCTCAGTCTACTTTAAAGTCCACATTCAACTCCAACTGTGTCAGCACTCAGTTGATCAAAACATGGTGAATG
Organism: Girardinichthys multiradiatus; assembly: GCF_021462225.1. NCBI lineage: Eukaryota > Metazoa > Chordata > Actinopteri > Cyprinodontiformes > Goodeidae > Girardinichthys > Girardinichthys multiradiatus. Next base: position 10,730,598 of record NC_061797.1, on the reverse strand, counting down.
CACCGAGATTCAAACTTTGCTACGCAGCTCCGTTTCAGACTCCAACAGTATTCAAATAGCAATCAAAACAGTTCAGCATAAACTTCAATCAATATTGCATGCAACAAGTTAATACATTAACTAATAGTGATTCTCGGCCACCTCTATCTATATACCTCACCGTGCCCATACTAAAGTCCAAAAATGTCAGAAGTAGGAAACAAAACAAGTTTACTTGGTGGCGAATCCTCTGGGAGAAGGGGTGCAGGTAAGTGGGCTCCCTTAAAGGAAGGATGAAGTTGTGAGTGGAAGGTGTTGCGCTTCCGCAAACACTCTAAACGGTCACCTTCTCCTCCATGGCAGTCAACTGGAACAAACAAGGAGGAAACTTTTTTCCATGGATCCCTGCTGATCCCTGCTTCTGCTTTTGTCTGTATTTTTCTCCGAGCCTCACTTTGAATATCCTCCAAACTTGTAAATTATGGATTTGGTCAGCTGGTCTCTCAACGTAATTGATCAATTTTTTCGACGTGAAGACTTGTCCAGATGGGACGTTCTTCTCTGGATACACAATGGATTCTTGACAGCAGTGGAAGATTGTGTGCCTGACAACGATGTCGGTCGAGGACGTAGAAGATGTGTACATATTTGGACTTTTGATGACAGGATTTCTGCTTTTTGGAGTTGGTGGTTACCTGGCTTATCGAGTGATTCGCAAAACGTGGGCGGCTGTTCAAAGCATTCCAAAGCTGCCTGCGATGTTGGATGGAGTCTGTAGAGCGATCAACACTCAGACTGAAATGTTAAGAGAACAGAATCGCAAGCTGGACACGATTCTTGAACAGAATCGCAGCCTGGCAGCGGTTGGACTCAGAGGTTAAAGGACATAATCTTGGAGAAGTTGTAATTCAGTTTTTTTTTTTTTTTTCAGTTCAATTCAGTTTTATTTATATAGTGCCAATTCTCAACACATGTCGTCTCAAGGCACTTCACAAAGGGTTTATAATGGTATAGGGTGGTCGGGGAGGTTAGATTAAACTACTGAGTGTTAGAGTTGGGCAATTTTAGAATGGGCTATGTGTAGGGGTACTAAATAAAATAATACACTGATAAAGTGTGTCCTTGTAGAGCCCACTGGTGGCCATTGTTATACTAAAAACCACAAGGATTGGGTGTACCTCTCTGTCAGACTGATTATAACCATTGGAAAAGAGAAGGGGTCATACAGGTAGCAAAAATGGAGGGTGTGTTTGCACCTCAACCATAACTGAGCCGGTTTAGGCTAAACCTGACTCCCCCTTACTCCATCCAACAGGGAGGGAGGAAGGCAGAAGTAAAAAATAATTGGAGAGTGTTGTTTCCTGTTGCATTGTGTGAAAGTTGGGTAACTTTAAAAGCTCAATCAGTTGCTATGTCTAGGAGAAAGAAAGGGTTAAACACTGAAAGACAGGGCCATGTGGATCAATGGTAGAGGGTGAGCATTAAGTTGTTGCCAGCAGAAGCTCAGACAATGCCACTCTCCAGAAAGTTGTCACAGAGAAGGATAATGAACAGAGAAGCAGAACACAGTAGCACTGATCCAGGAGTACTTTCTATGGGAAGGAAAAGTAAATGTTAATGGTTGTTAGTTGTTTAATCTAGGAAGAAAGAATAGATAAACTCTGAGCCAGTTTTCAAGGTTAGAGTATGAAAGAGAGCACTTACAGATAGTCACAGTAAAAGCTCAGTCAGTAGGAGAGAGACAGGGTTAAACACTGAAAGACAGGGCCAAGTGTATCATCAGTAGAAGGTGAGCATTAAGTTGTTGCCAGTGGAAGCTTGGATGATGCCCCCCTCCATGAAGGTGTCACAAGTAGACACAGAGTCAGGCCAGGTGTAGCTTCTAGGAAGAGAAAAGAGAGACAACATAAAGTTAAAAACTGAAATAACAGCAAATAATGCAAAATTGGAGAGTAGTATGAGAATGTAGCGAAGAGAGTGAAAGTGGTCATTATGTTCTCCAGCAGCCTAAGCCTATAGCAGCATAACTACAGAGGTAGCTCAGGATAACCTAAGCCACTCTAACTATAAGCTTTATCAAAAAGGAAAGTTTTAAGCCTAGCCTTAAAAATAGACAGGGTGTCTGCCTCACGGACTAAAACTGATAACTGGTTCCACAGGAGATGAGCCTGATAAATAAAGGATCTGCCAACCATTCTACTTCTAGAGACTCTAGGAACCACCAGTAAACCTGCAGTCTGAGAACAAGTGCTCTGTTAGGAACGTATGGAACAATCAGATCTCCGATGTATGATGGAGCTAGATCATTAAGGGCTTTATATGTGAGAAGGAGAATTTTAAATTCTATTCTGGATTTAACAGGGAGCCAATGAAGGGAAGCTAAAATAGGAGAAATATGATCTCTCTTTCTAATTTTCATCATAACTCTTGCTGCAGCATTTTGAATCAGCTGAATGCTTTTAACTGCATTTTGTGGACATCCTGATAGTAAAGAATTACAATAGTCCAGTCTTGAAGTAACAAATGCATGGACTAGTTTTTCAGCGTCACTCCTGGATAGGGTATTTCTAATTTTGGCAATGTTCCGGAGGTGAAAGAAGGAAATCCTAGAAACTTGTTTAATATGGGATTGAAATGACATGTCCTGGTCAAAAATAAAACCAAGGTTTTTTACTTTATTACCGGAGGTCAATTTAATGCCATCCAGGTTAAGTGATTGACTAAGCAGTTTCTTTTTTAAAGACTCTGGTCCAAAGATGACAACTTCTGTCTTCTCTGAATTTAGAAGCAGAAAATTTAAAGTCATCCAAGTTTTTATGTCCTCAAGACATGCTTGTAGTCTATCTAACTGGTTGGGCTCATCAGGATTTATGGATAAGTAAAGCTGAGTATCATCAGCGTAACAGTGAAAATTTATCCTATGCTGCCTGATAATTTTACCTATTGGAAGCATATAGTACAGACCAAACGTTTGGACACACCTTCTCATTCAAAGAGTTTTCTTTATTTTCATGACTATGAATATTGTAGCTTCACACTGAAGGCATCACAACTATGAATTAACACATGTGGAATTATATACTGAACAAAAAAGTGTGAAACAACTGAAAATATGTCTTATATTCTAGGTTCTTCAAAGTAGACACCTTTTGCTTTGATTACTGCTTTACACACTCTTGGCATTTTGTTGATGAGCTTCAAGAGGTAGTCACCTGAAATGGTTTTCATTTCACAGGTGTGCCCTGTCAGGTTTAATAAGTGGGATTTCAAGCCATATAAATGGGGTTGGGACCATCAGTTGTGTTGTGCAGGAGGTGGATACAGTACACAACTGATAGTCCTACTGAATAGACTGTTGGAATTTGTATTATGGCAAGAAAAAAGCAGCTAAGTAAAGAAAAATGAATGGCAAAAACCATCAAGCGCTACAAAGAAACTGGCTCACATGAGGACCGCCCCAGGAAAGGAAGACCAAGAGTCACCTCTGCTGCGGACGATAAGTTCATCCGAGTCACCAGCCTCAGAAATCGCAGGTTAACAGCAGCTCAGATTAGAGAACAAGTCAATGCCACACAGAGTTCTAGCAGCAGACACATCTCTAGAACAACTGCTAAGAGGAGACTGTGTGAATCAGGACTTCATGGTAAAATAGCTGCTAGCAAACCACTGCTGAGGACAGGCAACAAGCATAAGAGACTTGTTTGGGCTAAAGAACAAAAGGAATGGACATTAGACCAGTGGAAATCTGTGCTTTGGTCTGATGAGTCCAAGTTTGAGATCTTTGGTTCCAACCACCGTGTCTTTGTGCGGCGCAGAAGAGGTGAACGGATGGACTCTACATGCCTGGTTCCCACCGTGAAGCATGGAGGAGGGGGTGTGGGGGTGCTTTGCTGGTGACACTGTTGGGGATTTATTCAAAATTGAAGGCATACTGAACCTGCATGGCTACCACAGCATCTCGCAGCGGCATGCTATTCCATCCGGTTTGCGTTTAGTTGGACCATCATTTATTTTTCAACAGGACAATAACCCCAAACACACCTCCAGGCTGTGTAAGGGCTATTTGACAAAGAAGGAGAGTGATGGGGTGATGCGCCAGATGACCTGGCTTCCACAGTCACCGGACCTGAACCCAATCGAGATGGTTTGGGGTGAGCTTGACCGCAGAGTGAAGGCAAAAGGGCCAACAAGTGCTAAGCATCTCTGGGAACTCCTTCAAGACTGTTGGTAAACCATTTCAGGTGACTACCTCTTGAAGCTCATCAACAGAATGCCAAGAGTGTGCGTAGCAGTAATCAAAGCAAAAGGTGGCTACTTTGAAGAACCTAGAATATAAGACATATTTTCAGTTGTTTCACACTTTTTTGTTCAGTATATAATTCCACATGTGTTAATTCATAGTTTTGATGCCTTCAGTGTGAAGCTACAATATTCATAGTCATGAAAATAAAGAAAACTCTTCGAATGAGTAGATGTGTCCAAACTTTTGGTCTGTACTGTATATATAGTAAAGAGAATTGGCCCAAGTACTGAACCCTGTGGTACTCCACAATTAACCCTGGAGTTTAAAGATGATTTATCATTTACATGAACAAACTGGAATCTGTCAGACAGATAAGATTTAAACCAGCCTAGCGCTGTTCCCCTGATCCCTACAGTGTATTCCAGCCTTTCTAAGAGAATATTGTGATCGACTGTATCAAGTGCAGCACTGAGATCTAACAGGACAAGTACAGACAAAAGTCCATTATCTGAGACCATAAGAATATCATTAGTGACTTTCACCAGAGCTGTTTCAGTGCTATGATGAGCTCTGAAACCTGACTGAAACTCTTCAAACAGGTCATTGCTGTGTAAATGCTCACACATTTGATTAGCAACTATTTTCTCAAGAATGTTAGATAAGAATGGAAGATTGTATATAGGTCTGTAATTTTTCAAGTCATCTCGATCAAGCGAAGGTTTCTTAAGTAAAGATTTAATTACAGCTATCTTAACAGCTTGTGGTACATATCCATTTACTAAGGATCAGCATTGTCTGATAATGGTCTACAATAATGAAATTTTCTTTCAGGTGTGGAGTACTCGGTTAATTTAAACTCAAAGGTTATTAACAAATGGTCAGACAGGACAGGGTTATGAGAAAATATTGTTATGTCTTTACTCTCAATGCCATATGTCCGCACAAGGTCCAGAGAAAGGTGGGTAGGTTTGTTAATATTTTGAGCAAAGCCAATTGAGTCTAAGATAGCATTAAAGGCAGTGGCGGATGTCGGTCTTTCAAGGAGGGGAAGGTCAATTTCAAGATCGCTGATTCGCTCATTTTGCTGTCAATCAAAAAGGGATTCAGCCTCAGACAGATCATCCAATCATCATGCAGAACCTGAGAGTCCGGGACAGCCGAGGCCAGCCCACTGCCCCATGGACCCCCAGAGACGCCGAGTGTCCGATGGGCGGGACAAAGCCCAGCATTTATCCAATGACTCGTCTTGTTTCGCTGCAGCTGAGGGTGCCCAATAGACCCCAGAGATGCTGAGCGTCCGATGGGCGGGACAAAGACCAGCATTTTTTGCTTCGCTATTGAACTCACTGTTTAAAGCACTGTGAAGCTGCGGGAATGAGTGAGAGGAAAGTCACCTCATTACCAGTGATAAAAAGCTGATTCTGAACAAAGGTTGAGCGTGTTGTAGCGCATATTTAGTCAATGACATGTACACACAACAGTATGTATTTGATCACTTATTTTTTGATATTTTAGCGAAAGCTGAGCTTCCCTTGCAGTCTGAGAGCAATCACCACTGATTAAGGGCTATGTTTAGGCTATCACTTTCAGTGTCAACATGAATGTTAAAATCCCCCACTATAATAACCTTATCTGTATTTAACACTAAATCAGATAAAAGGTCTGAAAACTGATATAAAAATTGAGAATAAGGGCCTGGTGGATGGTACAAAAAAACAAACAGAAGTGGCTTAAGTGCTTTGCAATTTGGATGAGGAAAACTAAGGATTAAATATTCAAAAGAGTTGTAGCTATTGATTGGTTTGGGACTAATCAACAAATCGGACTGAAAGATGGTTGCTACTCCTCCTCCTCGCCCAGTATATCGAGGAATGTGGAAGTTTAAATTATTAGTAGGAGTTGACTCATTTATAGTAACATAATCCTCTTGCTGCAGCCAGATTTCTGTGAGGCAAAATAAATCAATCTGATTGTCACAAATTAGGTCACTAACTAGCAAAGTCTTTGAAGAAAGAGATCTTGTGTTCAGTAAGCCACATTTAATTGTTTTATTTTTCTTTTTAGTCTGAGTTGTGTTTATTTTTATGAGATTTTCATGATTTCCTCCTTTTAGATTATTTTTTAATCTATTGAATTTTGGCCGTGGGCGAGACACTGTCTTAATAGGGTAATGGGTGGGTAGCAGTACAGGAGCTGCAGAGAAGAGTGTTAAACTACGACCCTGCTTCCTGGTCTGAACCCTGGGTTGTCAGAGTTTTGGAGAACTAATAAATTCAGCCAGATTCCTAGAAAGAAGAGCAGCTCCATCCAAAGTGGGATGGATGTCACTCCGGATCAGACCAGGTTTTCCCCAAAATGTTCGCCAATTATCAATACGCTCAAGATCTACAGAAAGTACCAGCAATTTGGCTATTTGGATTCGCAATTGAGACATACCAGTAAAACTCTTAAGGTAGTTGGAAATTCACAACTCCCTGAACCAGAACATTTATTGTTTTTCTAAATCTGGCGTCCCAATATGGTCTTGGCAACTTCTGCTAACTGGCTATCGACAAAATATCTCCTGGATGTTGTATAAACACGATGCTCTTCCCCTACCAGCTGTGTGCTGATAGGGGTGAACTTCCACCTCTCTTCTCAAGGACAATGGCGCTTCTATCAGTGTTGACAGTCTAATTCTTGAAAACACATTCAGACTTATATATTCGCACCCTCAAGATTCCACCATATCCTTGCTAAATCTTTACTTATGTGTGTGTTGCTTACCCCTGCTGAGGTTTTTTTGTACTACTCCAGACTGTATTCTGCTCAGAATAGAGTCTGAAATATGATTTTGTTTCCTCCTATCTTACTTTACCTAAATGTGTGATTTCATTACTTTTCATAGATTTTCAGAATTCTCAGAAGGATTACCAGCAAAAGCCAAATATTATTAGTATATGAAAATTTGACTAAACTGTTTTTACACCAATGACCAGAGATTTTTAGATTTCTTAGAACGATTGTATTACAACAATTTCATACCAGTGAAAGCCAAACATTATAAGTATTTAAAAAGTTTGGAATAAAAATGTTTTTACCAGTGACCCAGCTTCTCTACTTAAACTTCAGTGAGTGCCCATGACTGTTATTATTTGAATGACGGGACGACAACTGCCTCATACCAGCAACCTGAAGGATTAATATTATAATTTTTCTTCTAGCACAGGATGAATTCCTTATCACAGAGGACTTAATGAACTAATTACCTCTATTAGAAAGATTGGATTAGAACCAGCTCTTACCAGTAAACTCCCAAGGATTATTAGTGTAATTTGATTTGTTTTTCTGTGTTTGATTTTCTGTATCATTGTAATGTTTTTCCTCATGTACAGTGCTTTGAGTGCCTTGTTGCTGAAAAGCGCTATATAAATAAACTTGACTTGACTTGACTTTACACCTGCGCCTGGATAGCGGCTGACGGTCTTTGATTGGGATATGAATCTTCTGATCTTCTTATATCAGATACTGTAGATTTCCAGCTTTGTCAAGCTCTTCCAGGGAGGGCCATGAGGGAGACAAGTAAACTTGCCTGCAAGCTTCTTTTTCTCCTGAGATCACCCCCGAGCACAGGATCGGCAAGATACTACGGTTGGAAATGGCACCAAGCAATGGCTTCAGCTGGTATTTATCACTTCTGGCGGTGACGTCAGAGCTGCAATGCATGCTCGGAGCTGTAGTAGTTCGTTTGTTTCCAAATGGATGATGACCCAACAGTGTTTAATCCTGTCTCTCCTAGAAATAGCTCCTGGCTAAGCTTGTACTGTGACTAACTGTATGTGCTCTCTTTCATACTCTTGAAAACTGGCTCAGAGTTCAACTGCTTAGCTGTCTTTCTCTCCCAGGTGAACCCACTAAAGGAACTACTACCATTAATGTTTTACTTTTCTTTCCCATTAGAAGTACTCCTGGATATATAGTTTGGGTTCCCAGGAGAAAAGCACATTCTGCAAACAACAGCAAACTTTCCCAGGCCGGCAGAAGAGCACTGACTTATATAATGTGCATAATAGGCTGTCAATGCTGCCAAGGTAACGGTGGAGAGAGAGGCTATGTGCCATTCCCGTTCTTCACGCAGCTCAGCAACTTGCCATTAGCTGATTGCTATCTGAGTAAATAGGGCTGTATAAATAAACTGAATTGAAATTAATTGTAACTCAATCAATTTTCAAGTTCTTCTATTTTTAAGTCTCTTAAGGCCTTGTGTCAGCATATGTTTTCAACCTGCTGCAGCCCTAGGTACCATCTTGTTCTTTCAGATTAGCTGAACAGACGCTGCTGGTGGTTCCTAAATCACTGGAAACTGAGATATGGTTGATGGTTCCTCTGCACATAAGACAAGCTCTCTCAGTTGATGTTTTTTAAATCTCACTTGAAAACACAGTTTTACTCTTTGAATTTTAACATAAATTTGACATTGATTTTACTAATTGCTCAAATTTTATTGTGCTATGTTTTTGTTTTTAGGATTTCATTGTTTTTACCCCTGCCCTGTGTTTCACCTGTTGTGAGCCTAATTGGTCAACCGTGTGTTGTTTTTTTAAAGTGCTACATAAACAAACATGATATGATATTTAGCTCTGCCCATCTTCTCATCAACTATAGCTAGGCTGTTAGTGCTGATAAGAGATAGACTTTTTCAGTACTTTCTAAAAAATTCAGAAATTCACACACACTAAGATTACTGTACCTTTAAAATTTTGTGAAGGTAATCAAAGAACCAGTAAATATGCTCTGGTGAGAAAAATGTGTTTCAACCCCAGAAAAAGAGCAGATGACCTTATGACACTGTTTGCTGAAGCTCATAAGAAAGTGTTATTATCCACAGCGAAGAGTTCTATACTGACATGGGCTGAACAGCCACACAGAGAGAAGGAAACCATTACTCATCATGAAAGGCCATATTGCAGTTTACAAATGCACTCAGGGACAAACACTTTCATTGTTGTAAACATGTCCTGTGGTCTGATGAGAGTAAAATGTCAGTGTTCGGCAATAATGAGCATCCTTATATTTTATCTTAAGGGTTATTTTGTTGTGTGATAACAATTGTAAGACAGGATCTTGCATGCCAACTAATGCTCTTGTTTTACTGACACAGAAGTCACATTAATTACATTTTCTTTTCTCATGAACAAGGACTGGTTCCAAAGAGCAATTCAAATGTCCCACTCTTTCAAAGATCCACTGTCCTCTATCATATGTGTTGAAATACCAACAGGTACAGGGAACATGATCTTAGATGTAAAATCTGATTAACTAGATCCACCATCTTGTTACTCATTCCCTCATTTTACCCACAGCAATTAAGTTAGTGCTGACTGATTTTAATCATTGTTGCTTAACTTTAATTTATAAAGAGCAGTGGTTTGTTACTGTTTTCCTTTGCCTTCTGTGATAGCAGCTGGTTGAAAGGCCCATGAAAGTATACCTTTTGTGGTCTGCACTGTAAGAGTCATATCATTATATACCAACAGATACAGGTCAACCGACATTTGAGCCGAATGGTTAATTACTAGTTCCTAGTTTCCAGGTGTTTCACTGATAAATATTAATTTCATTCATTAATAACTGTCTGTAGAGATTTAATGATATTTGCTAACAATTAAACTTGTTCCTATGGTATAGAGCCTTAAAGCTTCTCTGTAGAAGGCATATTCCCAACAACAGTGTATGGAAATATCTGGTTTCAATTGTACACATGGTTGTATTCTTGTCATAAAATGCTTTTTATTGGGTTAAGTCTTGGTTAGTCAGAAGAAAAGGCAGCATTTTTTCCCTATCCAAACGCACTGATGGATGATGACAACTCTTGACATCAGTCCAATCTAAATGTACTTGTGCATTGCCGTGATCTAATTTCCTCCCATCCAAGCCTTCTGGTTATCTGCGGCCTCCCCATCGTGCTACACCAGCCAGTGGAGATAATAGCTGAGGTTATGGATTGACCGGTGAGTCATCGTGTGCCCCTGCTTTGGGGAGCGATGTATGTGTTCAAGGCCAAGTCGCAGCATTGCTTTGTTATGAGAGCGCCTGGCATGAGAGCTATCCTGTTTCTCAAGTGCAGACGGGGTCTTGCCGAGGCCACAGTGCAGTGAAATGGAAAGAATGCCATTCCCTGTTCTGTTTGATGCCGAGTGACTGTTAGAGGTTGTGTCATGTTCCTTGGCTATTGACTCAATGACTTGGGACTTCACGACAAAGCCTTAACCCATGCAGGCTTTCTGTGTGCTGACAGGAAAATGTGTCTTCCACTTGTCTTCACATTGACCCAAGGACTCTGTTGGACTGATGTGTTCACATTCACATGGTCTCACCTCCTGAACCCAGAAATAACCTTTGTAGAACCTTATCTGTCTCTAATGCTCTGTCAAACTTCAGTCTGGCTTCCATCAAAACCATTTATTCAACTTATATATATATATGCATGCATTTTGTATTTAGCCCTGTTCTACACTACTTCGTATGATCACCTTTGGCTGCAATTACAGCTTCAGGTCTTTAGGGGTATGTCTTTACCAACATCTAGTGGCTGAAACGTTTGCCCTTTCTTCCTTGCAAAATAGCTCACTCACAATTAGACTGGGTAAAGACCATGTATAAGAATGAGTTTTTAAGATTTTCCAAATATTTACAATTGGATTAGCTCTGGACTTAGTTCTGGCCATTGGTCTGCATTAATCCAAACCATTCCATTTCAGCTCTGGTTGTGGGTTTAGGATCTGCTGGCAGGTGAACATCAAACAGGTTTTCTTCTAGGACTGCCCTGTATTTATTCCAACTAAAGCTTCCCTATTTCTGCTGAAAAAAAGCATCCCCACCGCACAATACAGCCAAAACAATGTTTCACTTTGAAAGGAAGATGTGTTCAACCTACTGTAACTTCTTTGTTAGTTTTTCTCTTTACAGAGTTAATTTTGGTCTCATTGAACTGGAGTACCACCTTCTACATTCTAACATAAGATGTGTCAAATTTTTAAACACTGGCTTTCGTCTTCCCAAGCTCGCAGAAAGGTCAAATTTGTGTGCACGACTAATAGTAATAGTAACAGTATCCCTCACTCAAGAAGGGGCTTAAAACAAAAGCTCAGCACACCTCCACGTCACAATTATGCACTACTATGTGTTGGTCTACCTTTAATGTATTGAAGCTTGTAGTTGTAATGTGACAAATAGTGCAAGGCGTATGAATAGATTTGCAAGGCATTTTATGCACCTCCTTTCTTTATATCGAGATCTATATCAAGAGGTGTGGACTTTTTGTATGGTCGTAGTGAAAAGGAATATCTGCATATCTGAGTATGCCTTTTCTTGTGACATGTTTCAGAAAGTTGACCTGATTTATTGTGAGGTTCCACACTTTGTTAAAAAACACCTATACAACTCTGTGACAACAGGCCCAATTATGCTATTTCTTTTCATATTCAAAAAAGAATGTGAATTGCAAATCCAGCTACTAGTTTTCCTTCCTCTTCTATAATCTAATAATGTGATCCATCATTTCTGCGAGGACAGCCCAACGGCTCAGGCATAAAAACGAATCCCAAGGAGGATTACTACCAGGATTTTTGCATATCCATACATGCAGACTTAAAAGATTCCAGAGGATGGGGGAAAATTGTGCATAATTATGTTGATTTTCTTTAGGACATGCAAAGAAAATTGCAATTATAGATAACATTCATACAAACTATGATTAACCTACAAACATACGCTTGACATCAATGACCTTCATAGATCCCTTCAAGATTGTCTCTTTCTCAACAGAAAAAAAAAATCACCTGCAAATGTGAACTTCAGCTCAGTGGTAGCGCTGTTGGTTAAGGAATGGTCTTGTTCCACAATCATTTATTACCCTGATGAACCTACAGCCCCAGAGCTTTGACAGCACAGCCAAACGATGAGCGAGACAGCCGACTGCCACTATTTGTTCTGCTGAGGCATTCATCACACTAATTACCCATGGTGCCAAGCCGCTCCTCCTGCAACCCAGTGAAGCTTCGTCTTGAAACGAGGAGTGGTAGGAAAACCTCAGATGAGCCTAAACAGAGCGTGTCCCTTTTTTGGCTCTCCTGCACATAATTAAATCAGCACTCCAGAAACTTGACAAATTGGAATGATGAATCTGGCCTCTATGAATAGACACAAATACATGATCAATCACCATACTGAGCAGTTTTGGGAATGAGGAACTGTGCTGCTGTGAAGGACAGGAGTATCTTTGCTCTAAAGGAGATGATTTGTGTCTTTGTTGTGTTTGTGGTGTTAAAATGTCGAAGCAAGGAAGTGTTAAGTGGGTGTTGCAGAGCAAAGCGCTTACAAAACTCCCACAATTCATTATTTCATGGGCCAAATAAAAACAGTGAAGTGAGTTATGCATGCATAATACCTTTTCTGAAGGGCAGCACAAACAACCTGCTTCACATTACTTTTCCTTCAGTGCAGACAGATACACAAGGACAGTCTGTCTACATTAAAGTCATGTCTGCCACCTGACCTTGAGAAGCACCATGTCACATTCATGTTTTCTTTAAATTTCTGTGTCATTTACAGCAATTTGAACAAGCCTCCAACTGTCCCTCCTGGCCCTGACACAGACATCTGAACTAATGTAACACCCGGTACGTCACCACTCGCTTGCATCACCCTCCGGCAGCGGCCAGAGATCAACAGATCAGTTACAAAGAAACTTCCTGAAGACACCAAATCCTCCAAGCTGGCCTCCTGGCCATAGCTTGAGAGTATCAGTGCTGCTCACAAACAAGGGCAGAAAACTATGCTTGACATTAAAAACACACAAATGACTAAAAGTGTAGATGTTAAATTAACATGCATACAAATTGAAAACATTGATGTGTTTATTTCATTAACACTGATACACTTTATGTAAAAATAAATACTTTGCTACAATAATCTTTTTCTGTCAATTGTGTAAAAATGAATTGATATTCTGCAAAATAATTTAAGAGGTAATTGAAAAATAATGAAAATGAAAGACAGCATCTATATCAGTGAAATAAACTATGCAGAAATAGTAGTCAGTAGTCCTGAAAGTATTTCATTGATATACATTGTTATTCTCTACATTCTGGTTGTTGCAGTGTAACGGTTGAGTGTAAAGCTTAGTTGTATTTAGATTTACTAACCTATGTGGGTTAATCCTGAGCCAGATAATGAGTTATAGCCTGAATTAGGTTAGATGTTAAGTAGGACTGTGTGCAAGTTCTCTAGAGGATCCTAACTTTTTACCAAGAAGAATTTTCTCATAAAAGGGATTGCCGTTGGTCTTCCCGTTGCGTCATTATTGCACACTGACCTGCAGTGCAATGTGTCTCTCAAGCATGAAATTTGCCCCATGTAGACGGCTGCCGTGGCTCTGTTAGAGTCATAGGTTGGCTGTCCACGGTTAATTAAGGTGGAGAGATGCTCCGGCGGGCACAGGTGAAGCAGTGGATGGGGATGAGTTGATCTAACTGACAAGCTATTATTGCTCTGTGAACAGGATCTGACCCTGCATAATAGTGTAAAATGTTCCTGTTTGTTTAGCTGACTGTGTAAGCGGCAAGAACCCAACCTGTAGGCTGGGTCCAGAATGAGATCGACACGAATATGAGATGACGGTCTCTGATACACGTGAAACTCCTCTCAGTTAGTGTCTTATTGTACTTTCAATAATGCATTGCCTTGCAAAAATATTTATACATTTAGCATTTTGTCACATTACAACTACAACCGTCAATGAATTTACTTGGAATATCATCCAATATACCAAAATAAAGCAGTGCATGATAGTAAAGCAAGGAAATTTATAAATCATATTCAAATTTTGTTTAGAAATAAAAATTCTAAACTCTTTACTCTAAAACCCCTAAGTAAAATCTACGCAAACCAACTGAAGTTATGCAATTATTAACCAGAGTTAACATGTGTGTAATTACACCTTCCCAACCTTGTAACATGGTAGTGGCAGGATCATGGGGTTGTTTTTCTTCAGTATGGACAGGAAAGGTGGACAGATTAGATGGATGAAGCTAAATACAGGGGAAAATTGTCTAAAGACTTGAGACTGGGGACAGGACACCCATACACATACAGCCAAAGCTCCAATGGGATACTTTACATCAAGCCATATTCAGGTGCTAGAATGGCTCAGTCAAAGTCCAGACTAAGACCCATAAGATAATCTATGGGAAGGCTTTAGAATCTATGGCAAGGCTTTAAAATAGATATTGACATTTGCTCTTGACAAATCTTGATGACAGAGCTTGAACTGTAGTATTGGCATCACAATTAATGACGCATGGAAGTTTGTGTTTATACAGGTCCTTCTCAAACAATTAGCATATTGTAATAAAGTTCATTATTTTCCATAATGTAATGATGAAAATTTAACATTCATATATTTTAGATTCATTGCACACTAACTGAAATATTTCAGGTCTTTTATTGTCTTAATACGGATGATTGTGGCATACAGCTCATGAAAACCCAAAATTCCTATCTCACAAAATTAGCATATTTCATCCGACCAATAAAAGAAAAGTGTTTTTAATACAAAAAACATCAACCTTCAAATAATCATGTACAGTTATGCACTCAATACTTGGTCGGGAATCCTTTTGCAGAAATGACTGCTTCAATGCGGCGTGGCATGGAGGCAATCAGCCTGTGGCACTGCTGAGGTCTTATGGAGGCCCAGGATGCTTCGATAGCGGCCTTTAGCTCATCCAGAGTGTTGGGTCTTGAGTCTCTCAACGTTCTCTTCACAATATCCCACAGATTCTCTATGGGGTTCAGGTCAGGAGAGTTGGCAGGCCAATTGAGCACAGTGATACCATGGTCAGTAAACCATTTACCAGTGGTTTTGGCACTGTGAGCAGGTGCCAGGTCGTGCTGAAAAATGAAATCTTCATCTCCATAAAGCTTTTCAGCAGATGGAAGCATGAAGTGCTCCAAAATCTCCTGATAGCTACCCTGCCCT
Source organism: Girardinichthys multiradiatus (assembly GCF_021462225.1). Taxonomy (NCBI): domain Eukaryota; kingdom Metazoa; phylum Chordata; class Actinopteri; order Cyprinodontiformes; family Goodeidae; genus Girardinichthys; species Girardinichthys multiradiatus. The sequence continues at coordinate 10,715,356 of NC_061797.1, read as the reverse complement.
TGATAAAACACAGTGGACCAACACCAGCAGCTGACACGGCACCCCAGACCATCACTGACTGTGGGTACTTGACACTGGACTTCTGGTATTTTGGCATTTCCTTCTCCCCAGTCTTCCTCCAGACTCTGGCACCTTGATTTCCGAATGACATGCAGAATTTGCTTTCATCCGAAAAAAGTACTTTGGACCACTGAGCAACAGTCCAGTGCTGCTTCTCTGTAGCCCAGGTCAGGCGCTTCTGCCGCTGTTTCTGATTCAAAAGTGGCTTGACCTGGGGAATGCGGCACCTGTGGCCCATTTCATGCACACGCCTGTGCACGGTGGCTCTGGATGTTTCTACTCCAGACTCAGTCCACTGCTTCCGCAGGTCCCCCAAGGTCTGGAATCGGCCCTTCTCCACAATCTTCCTCAGGGTCTGGTCACCTCTTCTCGTTGTGCAGCGTTTTCTGCCACACTTTTTCCTTCCCACAGACTTCCCACTGAGGTGCCTTGATACAGCACTCTGGGAACAGCCTATTCATTCAGAAATTTCTTTCTGTGTCTTACCCTCTTGCTTGAGGGTGTCAATAGTGGCCTTCTGGACAGCAGTCAGGTCGGCAGTCTTACCCATGATTGGGGTTTTGAGTGATGAACCAGGCTGGGAGTTTTAAAGGCCTCAGGAATCTTTTGCAGGTGTTTAGAGTTAACTCGTTGATTCAGATGATTAGGTTCATAGCTCGTTTAGAGACCCTTTTAATGATATGCTAATTTTGTGAGATAGGAATTTTGGGTTTTCATGAGCTGTATGCCAAAATCATCCGTATTAAGACAATAAAAGACCTGAAATATTTCAGTTAGTGTGCAATGAATCTAAAATATATGAATGTTAAATTTTCATCATTACATTATGGAAAATAATGAACTTTATCACAATATGCTAATATTTTGAGAAGGACCTGTAATGTGACAAATTTGAAACTTTCTAACCTTTATTTCATGTACAGTCATATTCAATAAATCTGAATATGCTTTACAATGAAGCTGGTTTGTTAGATTAAAGTACCTTTTAAAAATAACAACCTATAGGGCGCGGCGGTTGAGCAGAGGGAAAATGGGCGGTTTATATTCAGAGGCTTTAGTTCTCGACGCAGCTGTTGCAGGTTTGACTCCAGGCCCATGTGACTTTTGCTGCATGTCTTCCCCATTTTTCCACCCCTTTCTTGTCAGTTTACTGGCAAAAATTATGAGAAAAAAACATAAAAGAAGAAAATAATAACCTTAAAGCACGGTTTAACCATACCTGTCATTAAGCCCACGTTTTATTGGTCTGATGTATAACTCTAGTCTTAAATGTGGTGTTTTATTAGCTGTAAGCAAAAAATCATCATACTTAACAGAAATAAAGGCTTGAAAACATCAGACTGTGTCATTAACCTATATAATGTGTTTCACTTAGTGAGGAGAGTTACTAAAATACATGAACTTTTCAATAATATTCAAATTTATGAATATGACAATATTTCCCATGGCTACATGATAAAAGCCATTGGTGTATATATACACTAATGGCTGTAGATATATATATATATATATATATATATATATATATATACATATACAGTACAGACCAAAAGTTTGGAAACACCTTCTCATTCAAAGAGTTGTCTTTATTTTCATGACTATGAATATTGTATTTTCACACTGAAGGCATCAAAACTATGAATTAACACATGTGGAATTATATACTGAACAAAAAAGTGTGAAACAACTGAAAATATGTCTTATATTCTAGGTTCTTCAAAGTAGCCACCTTTTGCTTTGATTACTGCTCCTCACACTCTTGGCATTCTGTTGATGAGCTTCAAGAGGTAGTCACCTGAAATGGTTTTTCAACAGTCTTGAAGGAGTTCCCAGAGATGCTTAGCACTTATTGGCCCTTTTGCCTTCACTCTGCAGTCCAGCTCACCCCAAACCATCTCGACTGGGTTCAGGTCCGGTGACTGTGGAGGCCAGGTCATCTGGCGCAGCACCCCATCACTCTCCTTCTTGGTCAAATAGCCCTTACACAGCCTGGAGGTGTGTTTGGGGTCATTGTCCTGTTGAAAAATAAATGATGGTCCAACTAAACGCAAACCGGATGGAATAGCATGCCGCTGCAAGATGCTGTGGTAGCCATGCTAGTTCAGCATGCCTTCAATTTTGAATAAATCCCCAACAGTGTCACCAGCAAAGCACCACCACACCATCACACCTCCTCCATGCTTCACGGTGGGAACCAGGCATGTAGAGTCCATCCGTTCACCTCTTCTGCGCTGCACAAAGACACGGTGGTTGGAACCAAAGATCTCAAAGGTTGGAACCAAAGATCTCAAACTTGGACTCATCAGACCAAAGCACAGATTTCCAGTGGTCTAATGTCCATTCCTTGTGTTCTTTAGCCCAAACAAGTCTCTTCTGCTTGTTGCCTGTCCTCAGCAGTGGTTTCCTAGCAGCTATTTTACCATGAAGGCCTGATTCACACAGTCTCCTCTTAACAGTTGTTCTAGAGATGTGTCTGCTGCTGGAACTCTGTGTGGCATTGACCTGTTCTCTAATCTGAGCTGCTGTTAACCTGCGATTTCTGAGGCTGGTGACTCAGATGAACTTATCGTCCGCAGCAGAGGTGACTCTTGGTCTTCCTTTCCTGGGGCGGTCCTCATGTGAACCAGTTTCTTTGTAGCGCTTGATGGTTTTTGCGACTGCACTTGGGGACACTTTCAAAGTTTTCCCAATTGTTCAGACTGACTGACCTTCATTTCTTAAAGTAATGATGGCCACTCGTTTTTCTTTACTTGGCTACTTTTTTCTTGCCATAATACAAATTCTTTTTAGATATATTTTTTTGACGCTAGTGGCCTTTATTTTTATTTTTTGACAGTAGACAGACAGGAAAGAGGGGTCAAGAGAGGGGGAGACATTTGGCAAATATTGCCGGGTCCGGGACTTGAACCCGGGACGGCCACTTCGAGGACTGTAGCCTCCGTATATGGTCGCTAGAGGGTGACACGGGAGTGGATTTTCTCTCCTGTCCCATCCCGCTCCCACAGAAAAATGTCTTGTCCCATCCCAATCCCGGGCCAGCATAACGAAAAAAATCTTGTCCCGTCCCACTCCTGGTAAATTGACTCCCACTCCCATCCCTCTCCCATTTAGAACGACTCCCACTCCTGTGCCACTCCCATTTTTGTTTTCTTCATTTAGTCTTTTGGCAATTTCTTTGTTTGAAGGACCAGTTAGGTCCCTGTTTTTAGTTGTAGTAAAGGCCAGTTAAAGTAAAAAGAATAATAATGAAGAAATAATAAAATATCAAACAAGGAAACAGACCATGCCTATCTTAGCTGAATAAACAAAATGTACATAGTTGTATTTTACTTATTTATTAAGTGATCGTTTCCTTTGAACAATGACATCACTTTTATGTTTCAAGTAGCTGAAACGAAAGAAAAATGCACCTAGCAAGAGAACTGTACTTGTTGAACAAAAGGACAAAAAGGCATTACCTTCATAATTTAGAAACTGTACCTCAATGGTTCACAGCCCTGGTCCTCAGGGACCCCTTCCCTGCAAGTTTTAGATGTGTGTCTGCTCCAGAACACCTGATTCAAATTCTGACATGACCTCCTATACAGGCATCAAGAATAAAGGGTCAAACTAAATTAATACAATAAAATCATTATTAAATAAATAAATGTTGTGAATGTCCCATAAGTGAAGTAAATGTAACATGAAAGAAATGTAACATTAAATGTGCCATTAAATTAAAGGTACCATTTATTTATTTAATACATCATTAGAAACAATAAATGTACCATTATATCATGAAATGGACTATTATGCAATTAAATGTGCCACTGAATAATTAAGTATAATTTTAAAGACGACATGACGTAATTAGTGGTACACTTAATATTTAATGATGTATTACATAAATTGTACATTTAATGGTACATTCAATTTTTTTCTATTTCACAACATATTTATTTAATATCTTCCCTTAATGAAGCCTTTCTACGGAGTCCACGAGGGGACATGGGGGAATTTTTTCTCTTTTTGCGTTCTTACACAATAGTCTTTGCGTTATTTCACAATACTTTGTGGGATAGTTTCCAAACCAGATAACTGCAAAAATGAAACAAACACTACACCCGTTTTGAGATTTATTGAGTTTTATTTTGAAATCAGCCTTAAATAAAATTATCTTCAAATCAGACTAAAAGACAGTTTTTATCCACAAGCTGTCAAACAAACTACTGAACTCTGGACCATAAAACTGCACGAAACCACATCTGTGACACTTTATTTCCTTATTACTGCTGCATGATGTGTACTTTTTTTTTGTACGCCATTAGTGTTTTTGTTTTTATAGTGAGTTGAACGGTTCTTCTTATCCTAAGCATTTAATCGCATTGTTTACTGCGTGTTAACCTGCATATGACAAATAAACCATATCAATCACATATCAGCGTTGTTTGTTTTATGAGCAGTTTGTCATCTGTGCTGCTGTTCCAAAATGCCGAACGTAAAAGTATTGCGTGGGGACGCAAAAGAAATAAATTTCCCCATGTCCCCTCACGGGCTTCCGTACCTTACCTCTTAAATCTTTAGAGCACATGCAGCAATTTTGTTGGTCAGATGAGACTTGACACATGTTGGTACTTTTGGTTTGATGAATGAAGAGATGCAGGGCTGATTTAATCCAGAATCTGTTTTACAAGTGTCCCTTAATCACTGGTGAACTTGATTACAACTAAACACGTTTTACAAGCAGCAGACTGCGTGTTAAAACCGCTACATTCAACTCTCCTGAAGTTCGGTAATATTTGCGACTTTCCTGTCAGCTCTATGAGTTTAATAGATAAGTCCTTATTTCTGACTTTACGTTGCTAATCCAATTTTACCACGTCCAGTTCTCCCCCTGTGTTTGCTCCCTCCATCCTGAACGCAGGAGGAAAACATCGAGCAGAAGAACTGTTGGCTTGTGGGTCGTGTAGTTCGTTTGACTCGCATTATGGTATAGACTTCTTGGAAAAAAACTACACAATGGGGGCGTCAATCCAAGTTTTTTTTCCTTAAAGTTTATAACAAAGTCTCAGTTTTACATTTCCAAAGACAATTGATCCTAGTTTATTTTCCCTCCTATTGGTTAGCTCCCGCTCCCGTCTGCCCCGTTCATTTTTTATCCTGTACCGTCCCAATCACGTGATCTTTATTGATGCTGTCTCCTGTCCCGCAGGATTCCCGTGGGAATCCCGTGACCCGTGGGACTCCCGAAAAAATGTCAGCCTCTAATGGTCGCGCACTAACCCCTACACCATCAGCGCCGCGCCCACCATAATACAAATTCTAAATGTATATTCTGTAGGACTATCGGCTGTGTACTGTATCCACCTCCTGCACAACACAACTGATGGTCCTAACCCCATTTATAATGCTTGAAATCCCACTTATTAAACCTGACAGGGCACACCTGTGAAGTGAAAACCATTTCAGGTGACTACCTCTTGAAGCTCATCAACAGAATGCCAAGAGTGTGAGGAGCAGTAATCAAAGCAAAAGGTGGCTACTTTGAAGAACTTAGAATATAAGACATATTTTCAGTTGTTTCACACTTTTTTGTTCAGTATATAATTCCACGTGTGTTAATTCATAGTTTTGATGCCTTCAGTGTGAAGCTACAATATTCATAGTCATGAAAATAAAGAAAACTCTTTGAATGAGAAGGTGTTTCCAAACTTTTGGTCTGTACTGTATTTATATATATATATATTCTTTTTAAGATATCTTTTCGGCACTAGAGGTCTTTATTTTGATAGTAGGTAGACAGGAAGGAGGGGCAAAGAGAGGGGGAGACATTCGGCAATGGTCGCCGAGTCCAGAACTCGAACCCGGGACAGCCACCTCGAGGACCACAGCCTCTATACGTGGTCGCTCAACCCCACCAGCGCCGCGCCCATGACTCAAATATATTTTAATGCAAATTCAGATACTCTGTAACTGGTAGAGACAGATCTGTAAATCAGACAGAATTTGCACTACCAGGTCAGTGAGTTACAGGATTTAGAGTATTTTTGTGGACTAATGGGTTCTCAATCTTCACTTTGAATATACATGTTAGTGGTTGAAAGTATGATGACAAGGCAGCAGTGCAGCTAATGAAATTTGTATCCAGTCAACAAATAAGAAAGTTAAAGAAAACAGGATTTTCTTAGCCATCATCTCAACTGTTGGCTAAATCTGTAGATGTGCAGGAATTAGCCAACATGTTTCATTTTCATCTGTAGTCCCTGACTTGTTAATGGTTTAACAGAAAGTTTAAAAGCAATAAAATCAGAAATACATTAAAAAGGTTCATATACAACACCAGAGATATTTGATTATCTGACCAGTACCATGTTAGTTGGCAAAATATAATAGACAAGAATGTAAATTAAATTAAATTATTCCATACATATATGTAATACAATAGTATACTATTAGATATATACTGCCTGCACACCCTGCACATAAACTGTTTAGAGTTTTATCCTCAGGCCGTTGCTACAGAGCGATACTTTAATACTTTATTTGACAACTCGTTATTTTTGCAGGCTACTGAAGATGAAGGGGTTTTCTGCAAAGGGATGAAAGTTGGTCTGGTGATGGTGAAAGATGGAGAAGAGATCGTTGACGTGTCTGTGGTCTTGGAGGAAGCGGTGGTCCTGACTGATCTTAAGGACATCCCAAGTGCTGTTGCCATGCTCATGGGTCTGCTCTACTGTCTGAACATGGACTACCCTAAAAATCAGAAATACGCCTTTGAGGTGATTCAGAAGGTGTTCATGAACATTGGCGGAGGGCAGTGTTCATCCCTTGTTCATGGCCTGAGAAACAGACTTTTGCGGAAGACAATGTAAAACCTCAGTTGAGTTCGGATCTTTATTATGGACTGTGGCTGATTCAGTTTTTCTAGTTTTTCAGCATTGAATTAGATTAAGATTGTTAAATGGCTCGTTACAAATATTCAAATACAAGGATAGTGATAGTGGTATACAATATGTTGTAGTGTTACTTTAGATTTAGATTTAAACAAAACATTGCTTATAAATATTTGAGCCATTTTGATAGGCTTGGTTAAACTTGACCTGTAGGCTGCTATGGCCTGTTTGAGGTCCTTCTTTCTGAAGAATGTTTTTTTACTTCAGACTAAATTGTCCTAAGCTTCAAAGTGGTTTATTCCATGCATGGCAAATAATTAATAAAAGTTGCT